>NC_142883.1:15912236-16225526 GCF_051225735.1 Oryctolagus cuniculus | reverse complement strand
CCTAAAAAAAGTACTGAAAAACATGGGGATAGAACTCACAAATAGGGAACTTTGGGAGCTGATGAAAATGTTGCCAATTACTGGTAAGTATTTCGTGCCCTTCTGTGGAATGTATCTCTGTGCTAGTGTAGAATTCAACATGAAAATGTCATTAAAATGGACCCATATTATTTTCCATAAAAGTCTAGAAGAAAAAAATAACTTTTAGTTGTAAATAAATTATGCTTTTAACATTTAGATCTATAGTTTTGAGAGGCTATGGTATCTTTTACACCGAGATTGAAAAAAAAAAAAAAAAACTTAAGCAGGGCAAAAAGAACAGGAAGGCTGAATTAGCAAGTAGTGGAGAGATAGAAAAGGGAGAACTCCAAGTAGGAAAAGGGAACTGTCTGTTTCATTGTGGAAGAATCAGTAGACTACCCACCTTAAGAAATTTCTCCTTGTCTTATTGTCTTATTTTTGGAGTTATTTTGGAAGAGATGCATAGGCCTAGGAAATGTAGAAATATAAATTAAGAAGGTATGTTTTTTAAATCTGCAATTAAAAATTACATACTTCCTACTCTTTGTTTTTGACTGACTATATAGCTTTTTATTTGACCATTAATGTGCCTTATTTTACAGATGATGGAAAAGTATATAAAAATATTTTGCTCGATAATATAAAATCATTTCCAGGTAAGTGAAAATCCCAATGAGAAAGCAAATACACTAAGATCTATAGGTTTTACCTTAACTTTTTAAAGGTCCTTATAATAACACAATAATTAGATTGTTTATCTTATTATCCATTTGTCTATAGGTCTTTTAAATACAACTATAACTAATATGTGAATTGATAGTACTCTGATGCTTAAATTTTCAAAACTATTTGGTAATCCAGAGCTATAGTTATTATCTAATATGAAACATCATGTTCACCTAAAAGATACATATGTAATATATAATATATATAATTATAATATATAATACATATATCTATATATACATATGTACATATGTATTATATGTGTATATAATTATATATACTATATATGCATATAATCATAATTATAATTATATTTGTTATAATATATATAATAATTATATATTTTATTATATGTTATATAATATTTATAATATAATAGTTATATATTATATTATATATATAATATGCATTGTTAGATCACTGAGCCTCCTATAGATCCCTTTCCTATGAGCTGGGTTAACTAACATCTCTGAGGTCATTAAGAAAATTACATATTATATGTATATATACATATATATCATATATTATAATACATACATTATGTATCATATACATATATGACATATATGTTATATTTACACATATATGTAATGTATTGTATATAATTATATATAATACATATATTATATATCATATATGTATATAATATATGCTATATGTATAATATACTATATGTAATGTATATATTATATGTAACATATAATATATAAAAGTAGTATGTATAATTAATATTTAGATAAAATTATCTATAATTTATATTGTATACAATTAAATTTATTCTAATTATACCTTTCCTAAAATCTACACTAGGCATCCCCCTGAAACAAGAGGGTAGGATGTATTATATTCTTGGTTCCCACCCTAAAGCCTCTATCTGAATGGATTTATTAATTGTTATTGTGCAGTAGATTTGTTCTATCCAGTTGTAGTTTCTGTGTAAATATAACCAGCATTTTCTTAGCCATCAGCTCCTATTTGTTTCGCTTCCCTTATCCTAAGGTGGGAAGTGCTATGTCTCCAAAATGGATTCCATCCTAGAAGACATGGGTTATGATTTGGAGGATGAGGAAGCTGAGGACCTGAGGAACCACCTGCCAATTAGTGGTGAGCATGTTGTTATGCCTTCAGGGAAATTCTGAACTCCTCCAATCAAACTTGCAAAGGTATTCTTATGGGAAAATCTATCTCTGGTTATAATCAGAAATCAGTTATCTGTTAAATGACTCCCATGATCAAAGCTAAACTATGATGCCATTGAGCAATTGACAGATCTAACAAGACAGAGATTTAAAACTGAAACAAAAGGACTTTTCAAAGGAAAACAAAAGGAGAGAAATAAGTTAAAAGCCAGTCAGGTCATACTTAAGAGTGTTAATTGTTAAATTAACAACAGGAGTCACTGTGCACTTACACCCCATGCAAAACCTCTGTCCTCAATGAGTTATACTATGAGAATTAACTGCAAAACTTGTTCTCAAATAGGTTTTTATATATTGTGTGTGTGCCAACTGTTGAAATCTTTACTTAGTATAGAGTTGGTCTTTTGTGTATAAAGTTAATTTAAAATAAATCTTAATGGAAAATGGGACTGGGAATGGGAGAGGGAGGAGGAAGTGGGGTGGGAAGGCAGGTACGTTGGGTAGAATCACTATATTCCTAAAGTTGTGCTTATGAAATTTGTACTCATTAAACAAAAGGCTTCTAAAATTTTTTTTAAATAAAGAAACTTAAAAAAAATCCAGTCAGAAAAAAATCCCTTAAATCACTAAAAAAGTCAGAAAACATCCCTAACTGGCTTTTTTGAAAACTCACAGACATAACTATATGCATTTATCTCACACAACATGGTGTTTTGAAGTACATATATGCTGTAGAATGGTTAAATCTAGCCACTTAGCCCATGCACTGCCTCACATAGTTATCATTTGTGTGATGATAGCACATAATATGCACTTTTTTTTCAAGAATACAAAATTAACTGCAGCTATCTTGCTATACAATTTATTTATTAAAATGTATTCCTCCTATACAGCTCTAATCACTTATCACTCAGACCAGGCTGGTCACACCTGGGTCTTGAATTTTAGGTCCCTAAAAAGTCCCAAGGTGTTCACCTAGTTCACCAGAGGCTACTAATGACACACACTAAAATCAGTCTGGCCTTCCGAGTTCTTGTCTCTAGCTGATGCCAGGCGAGTCCAGAGGCTCAGTGTGAGCGCTGGACGAGCGTGAACTCCAGGGTGTAGTTCTCAGCGTCCTCTTCTGGCCTCTCAATGTAGCTGGAGTTTCACTTTCTGTTAGGGATTGGGGTTGGGCTGTTTTGGCTACGCGGCTGTGCAAGCTCCAAATATTCATTCCACAGGTATGAGCCTGGGGACCAAGGCATAGAGACTCGTTCTGACAGAATTTTTTCACAATGAACCTAGCACTTGAATTCAGGTCACTCTCCCTTTCCCAGTGGGCATCTCTGCATGCTGTGCTCCGTGGAGTTGGGGGAGAGTGCCCAATCTCTTTCCTTCTTGCTATCTTCAGTGCAACTTTTCTTGTGATTATAATAAAGCAAGGCACTGTGGTATCTCACCTGGCATCCAGAGATCTTATGAAGGTGACTTGATATGTATTTAGCTGTTCACATTGTTGTACCTTCAGGGAAGTGGTCCCTTGGAGCCCCTTACTCAGGAGCTATCATGGTCACAGTTCTCCTCTTCTTTGTTTTTCTTTTTTCTCCAACTGTATATTTTCAAATAGCTGGTCTTTCAGTTCACAAAGTCTTCTGCTTGGTGATGCACTCTTTCTCATCTTGTCATCTCATTCTCCAGGACATCTACTTGATTTTTAAGTTACTATCATTATTTAAATTTCTGTTAAATCTCTCATTCTGTCACATTTTTCCTCCATTGTTTCTCTATATTTCCTGAAGTTTTTTGAGCTTCTGTAAAATATTTTAAATTCAATTATTATTCAAATTATTCAATTTCAAATTCAAATATTTATAATGTAATCAAATAATTTCAAAATCGAATATTTATAATGATATCAATTATACTTGGTTGTAATAATATAATCAAATAATAAATATTCAAATATTTCAAATGCCAGACATTTCAATCATTTCTATCACTTTGGTATTAGTCACTGATAACCTTATTTTATTCACTTATGACATCATGTTTCTCTGATTATTCTTATTTTTTTAATTAATTTTTTTATTTGAGAGGCAGATTTAAAAACAGAAGGAGAGGTAGAAAGGTCTTCCATCCAAAAGTTCCCTCCTCAAATGGCGGCAATGGCCAGAGCTGGACTGATTGAAAGCTAGAAGCCAGGAATCTCTTCTGGGTCTCCCATATGGGTGCAGGGGCCCAAGCACTTGGACCATCCTCCATTGCTTTCCCAGGCCATAATCAGAGAGATGGATCAGAAGAGGAGTAGCCAGGACACGAACCAGTGTCCATATGGGATGCAGCACCATAGGCAAAGTTTTAGCCTACTATGCCACAGTGCTGGCCTCTCCTTCATTAATCTTGATTTGAGTGGTTGTGAATCAATGTCTGTGCATTGAAGAAGTAGGTACTTCTTCCAGTCTCGGCCATTTGCTTTGTCTAGTTATGTCCTTCAATAAGGAAACCCGTGAAGAGATTCTAGACATATATATGGTGGCGTCCCTAAGCTGCGACCACTACAGCTCTTGTAACACAAGGAAGCGCCCTATGTCCAGTACTGCTGTGACCAGAAAAGTGCCAGTGGAATCCTGTGTTTCTTGAGGCTAGTACAGTGTTTAATAGAAATCCTTTGGCTACTGAGACTGGCACTGCTGAAGCATAGCTGAAGCTTACAGTCACCGACACTAGTGCAGCACTGAGGCATAACTGAAGCCCCAGCTGCTGAGGCCTGCCTGTCACCGTAGACCGTCCAAGGCCCAAGGCTGCTGTAGTTGGCTGGCAATGATGCAGTTCAGAATTCAAATCTATCTATATATTGTATATATATTCTACATATAAGGGAGAGATGACATGGGTAAAATAGTCCTTCCTATTCTCTTTAATGAATCTTTTCTTATTATCGTGCTATAAACATGTGTGGGGAGCAACCGGACTAGACTGAGTTACTGGAATTAAGACTTATTCTATGCATCTGCTCTCCCACAATATGGCGCTGGGAGAGAAGTAAACAGCTTCCGCACAGCTGCCTCCAGTTCAACTAATAAACTGTAGGACTTGCTATTGATTGGAGGAGAGCAGCGTACTCGGCGTGTGGGCAGCCGAGTTAGGATTGGCGGAGGAGGACTATAAAGGAGGAGAGAGACGGCATGCACCAGGAACATCTATGGGGAACATCTGAAGGAACGCCTGTGCAGCCCCCCAGAGAGCCGGCCGGCGGTGTGCCGCTCCCCTGCGGAAGTGGGGAATGTGGCCAGGGGGAACTGCCCTTCCACGGAGGTGGAAGGGATAGTAGCCAACCCGGGAAGAACCAGCAGCAAACCCGGGGAGGGCCGAGCAGACGAAAGAACAGCGCAGGGTCCTGTGTCGTTCCTCCACGAAGAGGGGGAGCGACAAACATGTCCTGTTATCCTTAACTCCTGTGAAAGTATTTTTGTATTTGAATAGTTATACAAATGGATGAGTTCTTTCATGCATCTTGCTCCACCTTCTGTATACGAACTTTTTTTATATTCTTTTTTTTAAAAGATTTATTTATTTCTTTGAAAGAGTTACAGAGAGGGAGAGACAGAAAGAGACAGAGATCTTCCACCCACTGGTTCACTCCCCAAATGGCTGCAATGGCTGGCATTGGGCCAGGCTGAAGCCAGGAGCCTAGAGCTCCATCTGGGTCTCCTATGTGGAGGAGATTTTATCTTATGTGGAGGACACTTGGGCCATCTTCTGCTGCTTTCCCAGGTGAATTAGCATGGAGCTGAATTGGAAGCAAAGCAGACTAGACTCTAACAGGTACCCATTTGGGATGCTGATGTTGCAGACAGAGTATCAACCCACTGTGCCACAATGCTGGCCCCTGTATCCTGGCTTTAAGATGACTAATATATCCTTAATAGAAAATGGGGGCTGCATTGAGATTTTTAAAGTGTTCCTGCTTGCCTGCTAATTTACCATATTCTATCCTATATTAAACCTCAGTAATAAAAATAAATGATAGATTTGTTTATAGTTATGAGGATTAAATGAGTCAATGGGGGACACACGTGGCTGGCGTTGCAGCCTAGGAACATGGCAATAGAGAAGCTATGGCAGGTCCTGAGTAGCCAGGATGATGCGGAGTAAGGCCTGACTGCACAGGTCCTAGGCATCTCATCTCTCTTTTTTTTTTTTTTTTTTTTTTTTGGTTGGTTTTTGTTATTTTTGGTGGGTTTTTTTTTTTTTTTTTTTTTTGACAGGCAGAGTTAGACAGAGAGAGAGACAGAGAGAAAGCTCTTCCTTTTCCGTGGTTCATCCCCCAAATGGCCGCTATGGTGGGCGCACTGTGACCGGCGTGCTGCACCAATCCGAAACCAGGAGCCAGGTGCCTCCTCCTGGTCTCCCATGCGGGTGCAGAGCCCAAGCACCTGGGCCATCCTCCACTGCCCTCCCGGGCCACAGCAGAGAGCTGGACTGGAAGAGGAGCAACTGGGACAGAATCCAGCACCCCAACCGGGACTAGAACCCAGGGTGCCGGCGCCGCAAGCGGAGGATTAGCCTAGTGAGCCACGGTGCTGGCCCTTAGTCAGTTTCAATACCGGCTTTTTATTTTTATTTTTTTTTATCTTATTTTTTGACAGGCAGAGTGGACAGTGAGAGAGAGAGACAGAGAGAAAGGTCTTCCTTTGCCGTTGGTTCACCCTCCAATGGCCGCTGCAGCAGGCGCGCTGTGGCCGGCGCACCGCGCTGATCCAATGGCAGGAGCCAGGAGCCAGGTGCTTTTCCTGGTCTCCCATGGGGTGCAGGGCCCAAGTGCTTGGGCCATCCTCCACTGCACTCCCTGGCCACAGCAGAGAGCTGGCCTGGAAGAGGGGCAACCGGGACAGAATCCGGCGCCCCGACCGGGACTAGAACCTGGTGTGCCGGCGCCGCTAGGCGGAGGATTAGCCTAGTGAGCCGCGGCGCCGGCCCTCAGTACCGGCTTTTTAAAGGGATCCTTGTAGTAACTGAAGAAAATGTTTGAAACAAGATGGCTTGCAATAATTATTATGCTTTTGTGTTCCATATTTATGCTATGTGCTGCTCTTTGGTGGCTTAGAAGGGATTGGCATTATTAATCTGCAGACTGCAGTTCTTGTCGGTGACCTGGTTAGTCTGTCAACATCCCATACATAAAGGATACAATAATTAAATGCTGTTCTTCTCATCTAAGTTGAAAATCAAACACTCGTGGAAAAGAGCATCTGAATGTTGATGCTCTGTGTCGGTGAAGAATGCTTTTCCTGATAGATGAAGCTCCCAAGCAACTACAACAACAGTATACTGGTAAAAACCACATATTTGATTAAACTGTTAACTGCTTGTTTAAAAAATGAAGTAATAGGCCGGCGCCACAGCTCACTAGGCTAATCCTCCACCTCGCGGCGCCGGCACACCGGGTTCTAGTCCCAGTCGGGGCACCGGATTCTGTCCCGGTTGCCCCTCTTCCAGGCCAGCTCTCTGCTGTGGCCAAGGAGTGCAGTGGAGGATGGCCCACCTGCACCCCATGGGAGACCAGGAGAAGTACCTGGCTCCTGCCATCGGATCAGCGCGGTGCATCGGCCGAAGCACGCCGGCCTCGGCGGCCATTGGAGGGTGAACCAATGGCAAAAGGAAAACCTTTCTCTCTGTTTCTCTCTCTCACTGTCCACTCTGCCTGTTAAAAAAAAAAAAATGAAGTAATGGATTCTCATTATATGATTAGATTCTAAAATTAGTTTATAAATTAAAGGCATTAAGAGCATTTTTCCTTGGATCCTTCATTCTGGGGAAAGCAAGCTGTCATGGTTGTAAGCAGCCTTCTGGAGAACCCAAGATGGTAAGGAGCTGGGGCCTGCAGCCAATAGCCAGGGAGAAACTGAGGCACAGAGCCTGTGGCCTAGCTGACAACTCGACTGCAATTTAGCCAGAACCACCGGTTGAGTAACTCCTGGATTTCTGACTCCACAGAAATTGTGAGATAATCAATGTTTGTTGTTTTAAGCTGCAAAATTTTGAAGTACCTTGCTATGCAGATGCAGATAACTCATACAGGGAGCTATCTTGCCATCTTTATCCTACTAAGCTTCAAAATTAAACTCTGTCATGGAATTGTAAGTATTAAAACTGAAAGAATCTTTGGAGTTTATTTATTTTCAACTTCCTTTTCTCTAGTAAAATAAACACATTAATGTATACTTTATAAGGCTTATGTGAGGATTAATAGTGTTGATAGAGGGGCCGGCGCCGTGGCACAGTATGTTAATCCTCCACCTGCGGCACCGGCATCCCATATGGGCGCCAGTTTGAGTCCCGGCTGCTCCACTTCCAACCCAGCTCTCTGCTATGGCCTGGGAAAGCAGTAGAGGATGGCCCTAGTGCTTGGGCCCCTGCACCCACGTGGGAGACCAGGAAGAAGTACCTGGCTCCTGGCTTCAGATCAGCTCAGCTTCAGCTGTTGCGGCCATTTGGGGAGTGAACCAATGGAAAGAAGACTTCTCTCTCTGTCTCTACCTTCACTGTCTGTAACTCTACCTCTCAAATAAAATAAATAAAATCTTAAAAAATAGTGTTGATAGAAATTAAAGATATCAGTTAACAGAAGTAAAAAGAAAGGATTTGGTAGGCATTTTTAGTCCCCTGTTGAGTCCAGAAATTGATACAGGAGGGAGGAGCACTGAGAACCTGGGAAAACATGGCTGGTACAAGTGTGTTCTGTCCTTATAGAATAAAATATATACCTACGGTAAGAGGGGAAACTATAACTGTGGACCAGGATTTGTTAAGTCTGTGAAGCTGACAGAGGAAGAATGAATTGAAGAACAACTAGCCATCTCCCCATCCAGCATGCTGTCTTCTTTAAATTGATGTACTTTTTTTTTTCATGCCACCATATTTATGGTAATTTTATTACAGCAGCTCAAGAAAGTATTACCCATTACAGGGTCTTTAAACACTGTTTGAAAATGCATGTATAATACATTATTTGGAGTTTTCTCTCTGATCTTTCCAGAACATATTCCCAAATTTCAGAATCAACTCTCTGACATTCTTCTTTTTATAGTTTGTTTTTTTTTTAATTTAATGAGCATGAATTTCCAAAGTACAGCTTATGGATTACAATAGCTTCCTCCCCCCCCATAACTTCCCTCCCACCCACAACGCTCCCCTCTCCCACTCCCTCTCCCCTTCCCCTTCACATCACAATTAATTTTCAATTATCTTTATATACAGAAGATCAATTTAGCGTATGTTAAGTAAAGATTTCCACATTTTGCTCCCACACAGAAACACAAAGTGTAAAATACTATTTGAGTACTAGTTATAGCATTAATTAAACACCTAAGAGTAACTGTGTATTAATTACAGAGTTCAACCAATAGTTTTAAGTAGAATATAAAATGCATCTTTTGTGTTGTTGTGGCTCCCCCCCACAACCTCCCTCCCTCCGTGGCCCTCCCCTCACCCACTCCCTCTCCCATCCCGCCCTTCATCACGTTTCATTTTCAATTACCTTAATATACTGAAGATCAATTTAGTATATACTAAGCAGGGATTTCAACAGGTTGCACTCACACAACCGAACCAGGTATAGGGTATTGTTAGATTAGTAGTGTTGTTTTTGAGTTTCATAGTTAAACATATTAAGGACAGAGATCCTGCGTGGGGAGCATGAACCCAGTGACTCCCGTTGTTGATTTAACAATTGGCACTCTTATTTATGATGTCAGCAATCACCTGAGACTCTTGCTATGAGCTGTCTAGGCTATGGAAGCCCCTTGAGTTCACCAACTCTGAATTTGTTTAGTCAAGGCCATATCACAGTGGAGGTTCCTTCCTCCCTTCAGAGAAAGGCACCTCTCTCCTTGATGGCCTGATCCTTCTGCTGGGGTGTTGTTCACCAGGATCCTTCATTTAGATTGTTTTCTGCCACCATGTCATGGCTTTCCATGCCTGTGAGACTCTCATGGACCTTTTAGGCAGATCCGAATGTCCCAAGGGTTGATTCTGAGGCAGGAGTGCTGTTTTGGGCATTTGCCATTCTATGAGTCTGCTGTGTGTCCTGCTTCCCCCGCAGGATCATTCTCTCCCTTTTGATTCTATCTTTCATTATTTGCTTACACTGGTCTTATTTGTGAAATCTCTTCGACACTTACCCTATCTTTTTGATCAGTTGTGTATTTATATTTATCATTTTACCAAGTGTGCTGGCATTGGTACCTGCCTCCTTGGTAAGGTTGAGTTGAAATCCCCTGGCACATTTCTAGTTCCACCATTGGAGGTAGGTCTGAGTGAGTATGGGCCGTCCTATATATCTCCTCCCTCTCTTATTCCCATTCCTATGTTTCACAGAGATCAATTTTCTGTTAATTTTTAAACGCTTAAGAATGGTTGTGCATTGATTGCAGAGTTCAACCAGTGGTCTTGTGTAGAGCAAACTGAGCAACAACAATAACAACAAAAATACTAAAGGAACAAAATAGTAAGTTGTTCCTCAACAGTCTAGACAAGGGCTGCTCATGCCATTGTCTCTCATAGTGTCCCTTTCACTTCAATGGGTATCATTTTAGATGCTCATTTAGTTGCCATCGATCAGGGAGAACATGTTGTCGCTCCCCCTCTTCGTGGAGGAACGACACAGGACCCTGCGCTGTTCTTTCGTCTGCTCGGCCCTCCCCGGGTTTGCTGCTGGTTCTTCCCGGGTTGGCTACTATCCCTTCCACCTCCGTGGAAGGGCAGTTCCCCCTGGCCACATTCCCCACTTCCGCGGGGGAGCGGCACACCGCCGGCCGGCTCTTCTCGGGGGCTGCACAGGTGTTCCCTTAGATGTTCCCCTTAGATGTTCCCTGGTGCATGCCGTCTCTCTCCTCCTTTATAGTCCTCCTCCGCCAATCCTAACTCGGCTGCCCACACGCCGAGTACGCTGCTCTCCTCCAATCAGGAGCAAGTCCTACAGTTTATTAGCTGAACTGGAGGCAGCTGTGCGGAAGCTGTTTACTTCTCTCCCAGCGCCATATTGTGGGAGAGCAGATGCATAGAATAAGTCTTAATTCCAGTAACTCAGTCTAGTCCGGTTTGCTCCCCACACATGTGATATTTGTCCCTTTTGGACTGGCTTATTTCACTCAGCATGATGTTTTCCAGTTTCCTCCATTTTGTTGTAAATGCCTGGATTTCATTGTTTTTTACTGCTGTATAGTGTTCCATAGAGTACATATCCCATAGTTTCTTTATCCAGTCATCCGTTGATGGACATTTAGGTTGATTCCATGTCTTAGCTATTGTGAATTGAGCTGAAACAAATATTGAGGTGCAAATGGCTTTTTTCACCCCTTTATTTCCATTTGGGTATATTCCAAGGAGTGGGATGGCTGGGTCCTGTGGTAGTGCTATATTCAGGTTTCTGAGGATTCTCCAGACTGTCTTCCATAGTGGCTTTACCAGTTTGCATTCCCACCAACAGTGGATTAGTGTCCCTTTTTCTCCACATCCTCGCCAGCATCTGTTGTTGGTTGATTTCTGTATGTAAGCCAATCTACCGGAGTGAGGTGGTATCTCATTGTGGTTTTGATCTGCATTTCCCTGATGGCTAGGGATCCTGAGCATTTTTTCATGTGTCTGTTGGCCATTTGGATTTCCTCTTTTGAAAAATGTCTGTTAAGGTCCTTGGCCCATTTTTTTATTGGGTTGTTTGTTTTGATTCTGTGGTGTTTTTTGATCATTGTGTAGATTCTAGTTGTTAATCCTTTATCTGTTGTGTGGTTTGCGAATAACATCTCCCATTCTGTTGGTTGCCTCTTCGCTTTCCTGACTGTTTCCTTTGCTGTTAAGAAACTCTTCAATTTGAGGTAATCCCATTTGTTTATTTTATCTTTGATTACCCGTGCCTGTGGGGTCTTCTCCAGGAATTCTTCGCCTATTCCGATATCTTGAAGGGTTTCCCCTATGCTCTCAATTAGTTTCATGGTGTCGTGGCACATCTCTAGTTCTTTGATCCATGTTGAGTGGATTTTTGTATAAGGTGTAAGGTAGGGGTCTTGCTTCATACTGTGACATGTGGACATCCAGTTTTCCCAGCACCAATTGTTGAAGAGGCTGTCCTTGTTCCAGGGGTTGGTTTTAGGTCCTTTGTCAAATATGAGTTGGTTATAGATGTTTGGATTGATCTCCGGTGTTTCTATTCTGTTCCATTGGTCTATCCATCTGTTTTTGTACCAGTACCAGGCTGTTTTGATTATAACTGCCCTGTAGTATGCCGTGAAGTCTTGAATTGTGATGCCTCCGGCCTTGTTTTTATTGTTAAGGATTGCTTTAGCTATTCTGGGTCTCCTGTCTCTCCATATGAATTTCAGCATCATTTTTTCTAGGTCTTTGAAGAATGACTTTGGTATTTTGATTGGTATTGCATTGAACTTCTAAATTGCTTTTGGGAGAATGGACATTTTGATGATATTGATTCTTCCAATCCATGAGCATGGCAGGTTTTTCCATATTTTTGTGTCATCTTCTATTTCTTTCTTTAGTGTTTTGTAATTTTCATCATAGAGGTCTTTGACCTCCTTGGTTAAATTTATTCCAAGGTACTTTATTGTTTTTGTGGCTATCGTGAATGGGATAGTAGTTCTTCCTCGGCCCTGGCATTGTCTGTGTATACAAAGGCTGTTGATTTCTGAGCGTTGACTTTGTATCCTGCTACTTTATCAAACTCTTCTATGAGTTCCAGTAGTCTCTTATAGGAGTTTATCCGGTCCCCTATAAATAGTATCATGTCATCTGCAAATAGGGATAGTTTAACTTCCTCCTTTCCCATTTGTATCCCTTTAATTTCTTTTTCTTGCCTGATGGCTCTGGCTAACACTTCTAGGACTATATTGAATAGCAATGGTGAGAGTGGGCATCCCTGTCTGGTGCCAGTTTTCAATGGAAATGCCTCCAACTTTTCCCCATTCAATATGATGCTGGCCTTTGGTTTATCATAGACTGCTTTAATTGTGTTGAGGAATGTTCCTTCTAACCCCAATTTGCTTAGGGTTCTCATCGTGAAAGGGTGTTGTATTTTGTCAAATGCTTTCTCTGCATCTATTGAGATAACCATATGATTTTTGTTTCTCAATTTATTAATGTGATGTATTACATTGATTGACTTTCGAATATTGAACCATCCCTGCATACCAGGGATAAATCCCACTTGGTCCAGGTGAATGATCTTTCTGATGTGTAGTTGGATTCGGTTTGCCAGAATGTTGTTGAGTATTTTTGCATCTATGTTCATCAGGGAGATAGGTCTGTAGTTTTCTTTCTCTGTTGTGTCTTTTCCGGGCTTAGGAATTAAGGTGATATTGGCTTAGAAGGAATTTGGAAGGATTCCCTCTCTTTCAATTGTTTTGAATAATTTGAGAAGAACTGGGGTTAGTTGTTCTCTAAATGTCTGGTAAAATTCGGCAGTGAAGCCATCTGGTCCTGGGCTCTTCTTTTTCGGTAGTGTGTTTATTACTGATTCAATTTCTTCCCTGGTTATGGGTCTGTTTAGATTTTCTGTATCTTCACGGCTCAGTTTAGGAAGGTTGTATTTGTCCAGGAATCTATCCATTTCTTCCAGGTTCCCCAATTTGTTAGCATACATCTCTTTGTAGTAGTTTCTGATGATTCTTTTTATTTCTGTTGTGTCTGTTGTTACATTTCCATTACTATCTTTGATTTTACAGATTTGGGTCTTCTCTCTCCTTTTTTTGGCTAGTTGGGCCAATGGTGTGTCGATTTTATTTTTTCAAAGAACCAGCTCCTGGTTTTGTTGAACTTTTGTATTGTTTTTTTGGTTTCAATTCTGTTTATTTCTTCTCTGATCTTTAGTATTTCTTTCCTCCTTTTGGATTTGGGCTTGATTTGCTGCTGTTTTTCTAAATCCTTGAGGTGCATGGAGAGTTCATTTGTTTGGTTCCTTTCCAGCTTCTTGATGTAGGCACTAATTGCTATAAACTTTCCTCTTAGCACTGCTTTTGCTGTATCCCACAGGTTTTGATAGGTTGTGTTATCATTTTCATTTGTTTCTAGAAATCTTTTGATTTCTCTTTTAATTTCTTCGATGACCCACTGTTCATTTAGGATCATGTTGTCCATTCTCCATATATTTGCATATGGTGTAGAGATTCTTGGGTTGTTGATTTCAAGTTTCACTGTGCGATGGTCTGAGAAGCTGCATGGTATAGTTTCAATTTTTTTAAATTTGTTGAGGTTCCCTTTATGGCCTAGTGTATGGTCAATCCTAGAGAATGCTCCATGTACTGGGGAGAAATACGTGAACTCTGTGTCTGTGGGGTGGAAGGTTCTGAAGATATCTATTAGGTCTATTTGGTCTATGGCGTCAATTAGCTCAGTTGTTTCCTTGTTGAATTTCTGTCTGGTTGATCTGTCCATTGGTGAGAGTGGGTGTTGAAGTCCCCTGTTACTATTGTATTTGAGTCTATATCTCCCTTTAAACCCTTTAGTAATTCTTTCAGGTAGCCAGGCGCCCTGTAATTAGGTGCGTATACGTTTATAATAGTAATGTCTTCCTGTTGGATAGATCCTTTAATCATTATATAGTGCCCTTCTCTGTCTCTTTTAATAGTTTTTATGTTAAAGTCTATTTTGTCTGATATTAGGTTGGCCACACCAGCTCTTTTTTGATTTCCGTTAGCTTGGAGTATCTTTTTCCATCCTTTCACTCTTAGTCTGCGTGCATCTTTGCTGATGAGGTGTGTCTCCTGAAGGCAGCATATAGATGGATTCTCTTTCTTTATCCAATCAGCTAGTCTATATCTCTTTGTCATGGAATTAAGACCATTCACATTCAATGTGATTTCTGTTAAGTACTGTCTTTTCCCCTTCATGTTTCCTGAAACGAGCTGTTTATGTATTTTGAACTTTGTTTGTGGGTTACTCTACATTCGCTTTTTTTTGCAGTGAAGTTCTTGTTTTTGTATTTCTGTGTGCAGCACGTCTTTGAGCAAGTGTTGTAGGGTTGGACGCGTGTATACAAATTCTTTCAGTTTCTGTTTGTCGTGGAAGATCTTTATTTCCCCTTCATTCATAAATGATAGCTTTGCAGGAAATAGTATTCTAGGTTGGCATTGTTTGTCTTTTAAAACTTGAAATATATCATGCCATTGTCTCCTTGCCTGTAGTGTTTGCGATGAGAAGTCTGGGGTGAGTCTGATTGACTTACCCCTGAATGTGATTTGTCGCTTTTCTCTGGCACATTTTAGGATTTGTTCTTTGTGTGTCACTGAACTGAGTGTTGCCACAGTGTGTCATGGTGAATTTCTCTTCTGGTCTACTCTGTTTGGAGTCCTGTCTATCTGTTGTATTTGTGTGTTGTTATCCAGCTGCCTTTGTTTGAAGTTTTCTGATATTATTTCGTTGAAGACAGCTTCCAATCCATTCTCTCTTTCCACCCCCTCAGGGACTCCTATTATCTGAACATTACACCGTTTGATTGAATCTTGTAGGTCTCCAACCGTATTTTTTAATTTTTTTTCTTCTTCCTGCGTTTGAACTGACTGTATTATTTCTGGAAGTTTGTCTTCGAATTCTGATATTCTGTCTTCTATTTCATCTGTTCGATTTCCGAGGGATTCCACAGTGTTTTTTATATGGTCAATTGAGTTTTTCAGTTCTAGTATCTCATTCTGGCTTCTCTTTAGGATCTCTAATCCTTGGGCTTGTTTTTCATTCAGCTCTCGACACTGTTTCTCATTATTTCTCAGTATTCTGATTATTAATTTTCTGAATTCTTTTTCTGGCATGTTTTCAACTTCTTCTTCTGCCTCTGTTATGGTTGGTTTAGCCTGCTCCATTGGCAAGTTTATATGTTCTTCTATATTCTTATTGTGGGTTTTTGTTTTGTTTTTTGGCATACTGTCTGGGTGATTTTTCAGGTTGATTTCCCTCTGCTATAGGCTGCTGTGAGTCTGTACCAATATCCAGTGTAAGCAGGCTGCTCTACACAGCCCGAACGTAAACAGACAGGATGGCTGCTCTCTGCCCACTGCAGCTCTGGATCCTGCCCTTTCCCCAACAGGCGCTGTTCAGTTGTTTTTTTTTTTCCTTGTAACTTGAGTAGATGGGTGTCAGGGCTTTGAGCTGCCCTCCCTCGAGCAAGAAGTGTCCTGTTGCTCCTCTCCACCTTTGGGCTCTGCCTCTGAAGGTTAGTGTGGAGACAAAGACAGTTCTCCTTTAAGCCCGAATGTAAACAGACAGAATGGCTGCCTCCCGCCTGCTACAGCTCCAAGGAGGCGCCAAGAGATACTGGCTTACTCAGTCTCCCTGAATCGCACACTCTTTCTGCAGGTGCCACTCACTCTGTTCCGTTTTCTATTTCCTCCCCCACTCAGTCGTGCGTGTCTCAGTGTCCATCCCAGGGTGGGTTGGGGGAGGGGTGGCGGCAACTGTGCCGCGGTGCTGGGCGAGCGCCCTGTCTCACCTCGGCTTCCAGCGCTGGTGCGTACACACTCCTGCTGGTGTCCTGCGTCTCAGGCGTCCGCGTCCTCCTCGCGTGTCCACCCTTTCTCCCCAGTTTCAGGAAGGGCTTCTCATTCCTTAAAAACTACAAATTCTCACCCCTCTTTGAACCTTCCCTTAGTGGACCTTCGGTGTGCTCCCTCCCTATTCCACCATCTTCCAGGAGGCACCTAAATTGATGTACTTTAAATTAAAACTAATTTTATCCCATTTTATTTGAAAGGCAGCAACAAAGAAACAGACAAAGAGAGAAAGAGATCTTCCATACATTGGTTCACACTCAAAATGCCTACAATAGCTGAGGCTGGAACCAGAACTTAATCTGAGAATCCCATTTGCGGGATAGGGACCCAAGTACTTAAGCCATCACTGCTGCCTCCCAGGGTGCACATTAGCCAGAAGCTGTAAATGGAAGCAGAATAGGTTTTGAACCTGGGCGCTCTGATAGAGGACACAGTGTCCCAAGTGGCATCTTAACTACTGCACCAAACGTCTATCCCAAAAAAATTCTTTTAAAAAGTTAAATGTTTTTTGCAAGATAATAGATATGTTAATAAAAGGACAAGGACTCTGCCTTCTCTGAATGAAACTATTTAATGTGTTTGCTGACATCGTAAACAAATGAAACAAAATTGAATTGCTTCCTGAGGGACTGAATCATAGACTAATATCCTTTGGGGAAAGCCAATACTTTATTTTTTTAAACAAGATTTATTTATTTATTTGAAAGAATTAGAGAGAGGGAGAGAGAAATTGTCCATCTGCTAGTTCACTCCCCAGATGGCCTCAATGGCCAGCAGGTGCAAGGCCAAAGCCAGGAGCCAGGAAGTTCATCTGGGTCTCCCATGTGAGTATCTGGGTCTCCCACATGGGTGGCAAGAAGCCCAAACACTTGGCCCATCGTCTGCTGCTCCTCCCAGGCCATTAGCAGGGAGCTGGATCAGAAGTGGACCAGCTGGGACTCAAACTGGCACCCATATGGGATTACAGGTAACAATTTTATCCACTCTGCCACAGTGCCAGTCCCAGAAAGCCATACTTTAAAGTCATGTTTTAAATCAGAATCTTCTCCATATCATACTGAGAAGTGGGGAGACAAATTGCGCACACTGACAAGCCACTTCCAGTGAATCTAAAGCAAATGGTTTCAATGCTGTACACAATTGGTAACTGACTAGTATAGTTACAGTAATCCAGTGGTATCATCATACATGTTCCATGATGGCTTAACCTACAGCTAGGCTTGACACTAAGGAAAAATAATGTTTTTAGTTTGGCCTAAAAACATCAATGAGAAAATCAAAGATTCTGTGGTTGCAGTCAAAAACAAACCAAAAACCCCAACAAACCTAAATCTAGCCAAATAAAGCACAAAGAACATTTTTACAAGTCCATAGAGTGATTCACAAAATCAAACAGCTGAAAGACTAGGATTGGCAAGGGCAAAACTAAGGCATTATAAAAGGGCCCAGAAAAAAGGAACTAATGAATGTTTTCACCAGGGAAATGAAACTGGAATGAATCACCTTTATATCATGCTTTGCAAAATTCAGGCTCAAAGAAAAGAGTTCAAGTCTAATTTGAATCACATCTCCAAATGGCCAGAGTAGAGTAGGAACTTTGATTGCCAGCACCAACAGAATGTTCACAGAGGGTGAGAAGTGATTGCCTTCCAAAAAAAAGGAAGGCACTATTACCAAGTGAAGCACAATAGATACTAGTTTACCAAGTCACAGTGGGAGGGCTTAATTTTGTTATACCCAGCTCTCAGCAAAGGATAATATGAAATTAACATGTAAAGCATGTTGCTTTGATTATATATATTTTAAAAGGTGTGTTAGTTTTCAAAATCTCATGAAAAAAATAGAAAATATATCCTCTCTGGTGACAACAGTGATTTTTCTGAGCGTTATACTATATTGTAGCGTGTGGAACTGAGATTGTGAATGATATATTGATTTAGAAACCAATGGTCTAAGATTCTCACTGCACTATAAAAATGTAGAATACCTATCTTGTCTGCTATAACAGAATACCTGAGACTAAGTAATTTATAGTGAACAAAAATTTACTTCTCATGGATCTGGAAGCTGGAAAATCCCAGATCGAGGGACCAGCATCTGGTGAGGCCCTTCTTGGTGCCACAGGCCGTGGTCAAGGCAGAAGAACAAGAGAGGGGTATGAGAAAGAGAGACAAAGACGGAAATAAAAAAAGAAACAGAGAGAGCATCTATGTGAGAGCAAATGCAAGTTAGCAAGAAAAAGAGTTCAAGAGAGGGATGAACACACTATCTCTTTTAATTTTTAAGCTTGTATCTTCTATTTATTTGTTTATTTTTATTTTATTTGCAGACATCCCAAGCTTCATCTTTTTTTTTTTTTTTGACAGAGTAGACAGTGAGAGAGAGAGAGACAGAGAGAAAGGTCTTCCTTTGCCGTTGGTTCACCCTCCAATGGCCGCCGCAGCCAGCGTGCTGCGGCCGGTACACCGCACTGATCCGATGGCAGGAGCCAGGTGCTTCTCCTGGTCTCCCATGGGGTGCAGGGCCCAAGCACTTGGGCCATCCTCCACTGCACTCCCTGGCCACAGCAGAGAGCTGGCCTGGAAGAGGGGCAACCGGGACAGAATCTGGCGCCCCAACCGGGACTGGAGCCCGGTGTGCCGGTGCCGCAAGGTGGAGGATTAGCCTAGTGAGCCGCGGTGCCGGCCCCAAGCTTCATCTTAACTTCTGTACCTAACACTCATCCATGAACTCATTTTTGTAACCAATCAAACATCACAATAACAAAATCACCCCTGCAATGACATTAATCCACTCATGAGGGCAGATCTCTCATGATCTTATCACCTCGTAATGATCCTACCTCTTGGGGCAGAGGTTTAAACCACTTTAATGCTGTTGTCCCATATCAGAGTGCTGATTTGAATCCTGGCTGCTCTGCTTTCAATCCAGCTTCCTACTTACACACCTGGGAAGGCAGCAGAGGATGGCCCCAAGTACCTGGGCCTCTGTTACCCATGTGGGAGACCAGGATGGAGTTCTTGGCTCTAGCCTGGCCTAGATCTGGCTGTTGCAACCATTTTAGGAGTGAACTTCTTAAAGTACCCTTGCATATTGCTTTTTTTTTTTAAACTTTTATTTAATGAATATAAATTTCCAAAATACGATTTATGGATTACAATGGCTTCCCCCCCATACCGTCCCTCCCACCCACAGCCCTCCCCTTTCCCACTCCCTCTCCCCTTCCATTCACATCAAGATTCATTTTCGATAATCTTAATATACAGAAGATCAGCTTAGTATACATTAAGTAAGGATTTCAACAGTTTGCTCCCACACAGAAACATAAAGTGAGGAATAATAGATGATTTTTTTTAAATGATGATGAAATCAGATCAGACCTATTGTCATGTTTAATCCCAGTGAGAGTCAAGTTGGGAGTTGATAATTTTTTTTTTTTTGCAGAGGATCAGTTTAGTATGCATTAAGTAAAGATTTCAACAGTTTACACCCCCATAGAAACACAAAGTGAAATATATTGTTTGAGTACTCGTTATAGCATTAAATTTCAATGCACAGCACATTAAGGACAGAGATCCTACATGAGGAGTAAGTGCACAGTGACTCCTGTTGTTGACTTTACCAATTGACACTCCTGTCTATGGCATCAGTAATCTCCCTATGCTCCAGTCATGAGTTTCCAAGGCTATGGAAGCCCTCTGAGTTCTCCGATTCTTATCTTGTTTAGACAAGGTCATAGTCAAAGTGGAGGTTCTCTCCTCCCTTCAGAGAAAGGTACCTCCTTCTTTGAAGACCTGTTCTTTCCACTGAGATCTCACTCACAGAGATCTTTTGCCAGAGTGTCTTGGCTTTCCATGCCTGAAATACTCTCATGGGCTTTTCAGCCAGATCCGAATGCCTTTAGGGCTTATTCTGAGGCCAGAGTGCTATTTAGGACATCTGCCATTCTATGAGTCTGCTGAGTATCTCACTTCCCATGTTGGATCACTCTCCCCTTTATTTATTCTATCGGTTAGTGTTAGCAGGTACTAGATTTGTTTATGTGCTCCCTTTGACACTTAGTCCTTTCATTATGATCAATTGTGAACTGAAATTGATCACTTGGAATAGTGAGATGGCATTGGTACATGCCACCTTGATGGGATTAAATTGGAGTCCCCTGGTATGTTTCTAACTCTACCATTTGGGGCAAGTCAGCTTGAGCATGTCCCAAATTATATATCTCTTCCCTCTCTTATTCCTACTCTTATGTTTAACAGGGATCACATTTCAGTTAAATTTCAACACTTAAGAATAACTGTGTATTAATTACAGAATTAAACCAGTCATATTAAGCAGAACAGACAAAAAAACTACTAAGAGGGATAATGTATTAAGTTGTTCATTAACAGTCAGGGCTATGCTGATCAAGTCACCGTTTCCCATAGTGTCCATTCCACTTCAACAGGTTTCCTTTTTGGTGTTCAGTCAGTTGTCACCGATCAGGGAGAACATATGATATTTGTCCCTTTGGGACTGGCTTATTTCACTCAGCATGATGTGTTCCAGTTTCCTCCATTTTGTTGCAAATGACTGGATTTCGTTGTTTCTTACTGCGGTATAGTATTCTAAAGAGTACATATCCCATAATTTCTTTATCCAGTCTACTGTTGATGGGCATTTAGGTTGGTTCCAGGTCTTAGCTATTGTGAATTGAGCTGCAATAAACATTAGGGTGCAGACCGCTTTTTTGTTTGCCAATTTAAATTCCTTTGGGTAAATTCCAAGGAGCGGGATGGCTGGGTCGAACGGTAGGGTTATCTTCAGGTTTCTGAGGGATCTCCAGACTGACTTCCATAGTGGCTTGACCAGTTTGCATTCCCACCAACAGTGGGTTAGTGTCCCTTTTTCTCCACATCCTCGCCAGCATCTGTTGTTGGTAGATTTCTGAATGTGAGCCATTCTAACCGGGGTGAGGTGGAACCTCATTGTGGTTTTGATTTGCATTTCCCTGATTGCTAATGACCTTGAACATTTTTTCATGTGCCTGTTGGCCATTTGGATTTCCTCTTTTGAAAAATGTCTATTGAGGTCCTTGGCCCATCTCTTGAGTGGGTTGTTGGTTTTGTTTTTGTGGAGTTTCTTGATCTCTTTGTAGATTCTGGTTATTAACCCTTTATCTGTTGCATAGTTTGCAAATATTTTTTCCCATTCTGTCGGTTGTCTCTTCACTCTCCTGACTGTTTCTTTTGCAGTACAGAAACTTCTCAATTTGATGCAATCCCAATAGTTAATTTTGGCTTTGACTGCCTGTGCCTCCTGGGTCTTTTCCAGAAACTCTTTGCCTGTGCCAATATCTTGAAGGGTTTCTCCAATGTTCTCTAGTAACTTGATGGTGTCAGGTCGTAGATTTAGGTCTTTAATCCATGTTGAGTGGATTTTTGTGTAAGGTGTAAGGTAGGGGTCTTGCTTCATGCTTCTGCATGTGGAAATCCAGTTTTCCCAGCACCATTTATTGAATAGACTGTCCTTGCTCCAGGAATTAGTTTTAGATCCTTGATCAAATATAAGTTGGCTGTAGATGTATGGGTTGATTTCTGGTGTTTCAATTCTGTTCCATTGGTCTATCCATCTGTTTCTGTACCAGTACCATGCTGTTTTGATTACAACTGCCCTGTAGTATGTCCTGAAATCTGGTATTGTGATGCCTCCGGCTTTGTTTTTGTTGTACAAGATTGCTTTAGCTATTCGAGGTCTCTTGTGCCTCCATATAAATTTCAGCACCAATTTTTCCAGATCTGAGAAGAAGGTCTTCGGTATCTTGATTGGTATTGCATTGAATCTGTAAATTGCTTTTGGGAGAATGGACATTTTGATGATGTTGATTCTTCCAATCCATGAGCATGGAAGATTTTTCCATTTTTTGGTATCCTCTTCTATTTCTTTCTTTAAGGTTTTGTAATTTTCATCGTAGAGATCTTTAACGTCCTTGGTTAAGTTTATTCCAAGGTATTTGATTGTTTTTGTAGCTATTGTGAATGGGATTGATCTTAGAAGTTCTTCCTCAGCCATGGCATTGTCTGTGTATACAAAGGCTGTTGATTTTTGTGCATTGATTTTATACCCTGCCACTTTGCCAAACTCTTCTATGAGTTCCAATAGTCTCTTAGTAGAGTTCTTTGGGTCCCCTAAATAAAGAATCATGTCATCTGCAAAGAGGGATAGTTTGAGTTCTTCCTTCCCAATTTGTATCCCTTTAATTTCTTTTTCTTGCCTAATAGCTCTGGCTAGTGTGGGGAGCAACTCGGACTAGACTGTTACTGGAATTAAGACTTATTCTATGCATCTGCTCTCCCACAATATGGCGCTGGGAGAGGAGTAAACAGCTTCTACCCAGCTGCCTCTCACCAACTTGACAAGCTGCAGGAGCCGCTCCTGATTGGAGGAGAGCGGCGTGCTCGGCGTGTGGGCAGCCGAGTTGGGATTGGCGGAGGAGGACTATATAGGAGGAGAGAGACGGCATGGTGGTGTGGGTTGGTTGGAGAGTGCGTTGGAGAGTTCGCGGGGAAGTTCGTTACTTCGTTCTTTCTCATTTCTCTCTACTCATTCTTGCTTTGGGAGTTTGCTGTTTACTTATTCTTACTTTACTATAGAAAGGACTTGTAAAAAAAGGGAACAACAAGCGCCTGGTCCGGTGCGGCTCCTCCGCGTGCGGAGGAGCGGCAGCTAGAACCTCCAGAACTATATTGAATAGCAGTGGTGAGAGTGGACATCCCTGTCTGGTACCAGATCTCAGTGGAAATACTTCCAACTTTTCCCCATTCAATAGGATGTTGGCTGTGGGTTTTTCATATATTGCTTTGATTGTATTGAGGAATGTTCCTTCCAAACCCAGTTTGCTTAGAGTTTTCATCATGAACGGGTGTTGTATTTTATCAAATGCTTTCTCAGCATCTATTGAGATAATCATATGGTTTTTCTTCTGCAGTCTGTTAATGTGGTGTATCATATTGATTGTCTTGCGCACATTAAACCATCCCTGCATACCAGGGATAAATCCCACTTGGTCTGGGTGGATGATCTTTCTGATGTGTTGTTGCATTCTATTGGCCAGAATTTTATTGAGGATTTTTGCATCTATGTTCATCAGGGATATTGGTCTGTAATTCTCTTTCAATGCTGCATCTCTTTCCGGCTTAGGAATTAAGGTGATGCTGGCTTCATAGAAAGAATTTGGGAGGATTCCCTCTTCTTTGATTGTTCTGAATAGTTGGAGAAGGATTGGAGTTAGTTCTTCTTTAAATGTCTGGTAGAATTCAGCAGTGAATCCATCTGGTCCTGGGCTTTTCTTTGTTGGGAGGGCCTTATTACTGTTTCAATTTCTGTCTCAGTTATGGGTCTGTTTAGGTTTTCGATGTCTTCCTGGTTCAATTTAGGTAGTTTGCATGTGTCCAGGAATCTATCCATTTCTGATAGGTTTCCCTGTTTGCTGGCATACAAGTCCTTGTAGTAATTTCTGATGATTCTTTTTATTTCTGTGGTGTCTGTTGTTACCTTTCCTTTTTCATCTCTGATTTTATTGATTTGGGTCTTTTCTCTTCTTTTTTTAGTTAGTTGGGCCAATGGGGTGTCAATTTTGTTTATTTTTTCAAAAAACCAGCTCCTCGTTTGGCTGATTTTTTGTAATGTTTTTCTTGATTCAATCCTGTTGATTTCTTCTCTGATTTTAATTATTTCTCTTCTCCTACTAGATTTGGGTCTGGTTTGCTGTAGGTTTTCTAGATCCTTGAGGTGATTTGAAAGCTCATCTATTTGGTGCCTTTCCAATTTCTTGATGTAGGCACCTATTGATATAAACTTCCCTCTTAACACTGCTTTTGCTGCATCCCATAAGTTTTGGTATGTTGTGCTGTTATCCTCATTTACTTCCAGAAAGTTTTTGATTTCTCTTTTGATTTCTTCTATGACCCATTGTTCATTCAGGAGCATGTTGTTCAATCTCCATGTGTTTGCGTATGCTCTAGGGATTCCTGAGTTGCTAATTTCCAACTTCATTCCTTTATGGTCTGAGAAGCTGCATGGTATGATTCTAATTCTTTTGAATTTGCTGAGACTTGCTTTATGGCCTAGTATGTGGTCAATCCTAGAGAAGGTTCCATGTACTGCTGAGAAGAATGTAAAATCTTTAGCTGTAGGATTGAAAGTTCTGTATATATCTGTTAGATCCATTTGGGCTATAGTGTCGTTTAAATCTACTGTATCCTTGTTGATCTTCTGTCCTATTGATCTGTCTATTTCTGAGAGTGGAGTATTGAAGTCCCCCAGTACTATTGTATTGGGGTCTAAGTCTCCCTTTAAGTCCGTTAACAAATCTTTTAGATAAACCAGTGCCCTGTAGTTAGGTGCATATACATTGATAATTGTTATATCTTCCTGTTGAATTGATCCCTTAATCATTATGTAGTGTCCCTCTTTGTCTCTCTTAACGGTTTTTGTGGTAAAGTTATGGTGTCTGATATTAAGATGGCTACGCCCGCTCTTTTTTCATTTCTGTTGGCATGGTATATCTTTTTCCAGCCTTTCACTTTCAGTTTGTATGGATCTTTGTTGGAAAGATGTGTTTCTTGTAAGCAGCAAATAGATGGGTTTTGTTCCTTAACCCAATCAGTCAATCAGTGTCTTTTAACTGGACAGTTCAGGCCATTCACGTTCAATGTGACTAATGATAAGTGGTAACTTTGCCCTGCCATTTGCCAAAGATAAGTTCTAATATATGCTTTGAATTCTCTGTGATCTTTTGCTGTGAGCTTTCCTTCCTTGGTTTCCTTCCTTTACCTTCTTTCATATTGAAGACCGTGTTTCTTTGTTTCTGTGTGTAACACATCTTTAAGCATCTTTTGCAGGGCTGGACGAGTGGCAACAAAGTCTTTCAATTTCTGTTTGCTATGAAAAGTCTTTATTTCACCTTCATTCACAAATGAGAGCTTTGCAGGATATAATATTCTGGGCTGGCAGTTTTTCTCTCTTAGTACCTGGGCTATATCTCGCCATTCCCTCCTAGCTTGTAGAGTTTCTGATGAGAAGTCAGCTGTGAGTCTGATTGGAGATCCTCTGAGAGTAATCTGACGTTCTCTCTTGCACATTTTAGGATCTTTTCTTTATGTTTCACTGTGGAGAGTTTAATTACAACGTGTCGTGGTGAGGATCTCTTTTGGTCGTGTTTATTAGGGGTTCTGTGAGCTTCCTGTACTAGGATTTCTCTGTCCTTCTCCAAACCTGGGAAATTTTCTGCTAATATCTCACTAAAAAGGCCTTCTAATCCTTTCTCCCTCTCCATGCCTTCAGGAACTCCTAGAACCCGAATGTTGGGTTTTTTAATAGTATCCTGAAGATTCCCGACAATATGTTTTAGATTTCTAATTTCCTCGTCTTTTCTTTGGTTTGACTGTATCCTTTCCTGTTCTCTGTCTTCTAAGTCCGATATTCTCTCTTCTGCTTCTCCCATTCTGTTTGTAAGGCTCTCTATTTTGTTTTTCATTTGATCTATTGAATTCTTCACTTCAGTCACTATCCCAGTTTCCTGTTGTACTAGTTGTTTCGTTTCATTTTGATTCCTCCTTAATATTTCATTTTCACGAGAGAGATTTTCTATCTTGTCCATTAAGGATTTCTGTAGTTCAAGAATTTGTTTTTGAGAACTTCTTAATGTTCTTATCAATTTTTTGAGATCTGCTTCTTGCATTTCTTCTATGTCATCATCCTCATAATCTTGAATTGGGGTGTCTTTTTCATTTGAGGGCTTCATGGTGACTTCCTTGTTTTTATTACCTTGGTTTTTGCGTTTGTTATTTGGCATATTGGAGATATTTGGTTTCTTCACTGTGGTGCTTTTTCTTGTTATACTATGACTCTAGATTAAGTGGACTATCTGTTTTTGATGGAGCCTTAGGGCTTGAGATGGGTGTGGCCTGAGAGCTCTGTTTGGTGTGCCAAAGGTGACACTCCCAGGTTAGGCGTGGTAAACCTCTCTCTCTCACTCTCTCTCTCTCTTTTTTTTTTTTGATTCAAAAGGGAAGTTATTCTGCACAGCTGAACGAAGTTGGAGGAAGTTAGCAGGCAAATGATATACCCGCAGGAGCCAGAGATCGGAAGCTCTTTCCCAAGATCCCCACAGGGAATCTGTTCGGCCCTCAGAGTGGGCTCAAATTCTCCTTCAGCCTCCCACTGGGTTGCCAAAGTTACGGAATTGTAGCGTCTCTGGAGAGTGCTCATGTGAATTCTGTGAGTTCTCTCCCCCACCGTCTCTTTTTTCACAGTCTCAGTTCAGTAGCACCACAAATTTACTAGGTCCTAATCTCCTGTTAATTCGCCCCGCCCAGAGTCAGGTTTTTCTGCTAGGCTCAGGGCCGCTGCAGACCTGAGGTCGCTCTGCTTATGACGTATGTCCAAGATGGCGCCTGCTCTTTGTCTTGCTCGCCCTTGAGAGGTGAGCGGAGAGAGAGAAACCCGTGTCCGTACCAGTCACCTTTTTTTTTTTCCTCTCTCTCTCTTCCAGTTAGCTTGGTGAAGTCCCCCCCCACCCCGGGGGTCATTCGCTCTAGTCTCCTCTCTCCGCTTGCCTGCCGGTGTCTCGGGTTATTGAGGTTCGGCTCACCTCGCGTTCCAGCGCTGGTGTGTTGAGTCTGCCGCTGGTGTCCCGAACTGTGGGCTCCCACGCTCTCCACGCAGGTCCGCTCCCCTTCCAGCGCCGATGTGTGGACTCGGAGCCCTGGACGTCCCAAGTGTCCCCCGCTGTTGTCTGTGTGGCACGCACTCCCCTTCGAGCACTGGTGCGCAGACCCTGCAGCTTGCGCAGCTCTGTCCCGCGGCTCGGTCCCGCGGCTCGGCTTCCGCGCGGTGGGGGACCTTGTTCTCCCAGTAGGTCCTCCGATTCACGGCCACTGGATCCAGAAGAGTTTCCTCTGCAATATTTTCCTGGTTCTTTTTTCTGAGGCTACCGTAACTCCCCTTTTATTAAACTAAATTTTCCCGGACTATCGGTGCGCGCCCTCACTATTCCGCCATCTTGGCTCCGCCTGCGTATTGCTTTTAAATCCTTAGTAGTAAAGTGCTCAAACAGGACTACTCCCAGATTCTAATGTGGAACAGGCCAAATGGAAAGGAGATCAAGCAATGCCCACCTCATCCCCCCAATGGTAAACAATGTAGCAAAGTAGCAAGGGGTAAGGCATCCATCAGAATGGATGGGACCAAATCTGAGAGAGAGTACTCAGACTGGGGAAAGCAAGGTTAAATAGGGAGAAGATACCTGGCAGGCCAGGCAGTCGGCTCAGTAGAGAGCTGAGAGCTGAGTGAGAGCCATGTGTTCAGACTGGGGCTTATATGGGAAAGGGGTCCAGTTCTTCCCGCTGTTTCTCCTTCCCCTCCTTGACAAAGGGTTTGCTGAGTATAAATTAGGAAAATTCCTCCCCAGGTTCTGGTGCTGCGCGTGGGAGCCTAGGGCGCTTGTCTTGGAGGAAGAATGTGATGGTGTGATTGCTCAGTGTTATCAGGCCAAATACCCCACGTAGTACAGAGGAGAGAGAATTCTGGGGAGCTTCCCTCGGGGGAAGGGCTGAGACCACCTGAAAGTCATCATGTCTGGGCAGGGCTTTGCAGTGTAAAATACTGGGCTGCTCATGAAGCTGTTGGATAGCTCTCCAGAGCAATTTGTTCTCCTTAGGCCCCTCTCCTACACATAGGCTGGTTTCTCTCTCTCTCTCTCTCTCTCTTTCTTTCTTTCTTTCTTTCTTTCTTTCTTTCTTTTATTTGACAGAGTTAGACAGTGAGAGAGAGAGAGAGAGAAAGGTCTTCCTTCCGTTTGTTCACCCCCCAAATGGCTGCCACGGCCAGCGCTATGCCAATCCAAAGCCAGGAGCCAGGTGCTTCTTCCTGGTCTCCCATGCGGGTGCAGGGCCCAAGCACTTGGGCCATCCTCCACTGATGGGCTAATTTCTAACTTTCTAACATTCCCCTCCAAAAGAGAAAATCCCATTATCTTATGGGGATAGAATGGATGGAGGTCCATCTTCTATAGTTTCTTTTTTTTAAGATTTTATTTATTTATTTGAGTTAAAGACAGTGAGAGGGAGAGACAGAAAGGTCTTCCATCCGCTGGTTCACTCCCCAGATGGCTGCAACAGCCAGAGCTGAGCCAACCCAAAGCCAGGAGCCAGAAGCTTCTTCCAGGTCTCCCACGCTGATGCAGGGGTCTAAGAGTTTGGGCCATCTTCTGCTGCTTTGCCAAGCCACAGCAGAGAGCCGGACTGAAAGAGGAGCATCAGGACTAGAACTGGCACCCATATGGGATTCTGGCACTACAGGCAGAAGCTTAGTCTACTACTGCACCACAGCGCCAGCCCCCTATAATTTCTTCACAGCTGAAAAATGGGTATAGAAGTGGTTATGGGTATTTTTCCCTTGTTACCTGCCCTATGGTGTTTGAGAGTAGCCTTGAAAAAGATTGTCATGCTTGGTCTAGAGGACTTTTCATCTTGTCGGATGGTATAGGCTGGAAGCCTGTCTCAGAAGCAGCTGAAGCTGGATGGCTTGTGTTCTGTTAGAGACAAAACAAGGGCATTAAAACCTTGTAGTCTAAAGAGAAGAGGAAAGCGTGTGGAAGCTCTGTCACCAAGGAGGGGCAATGACCAGAATTTCCATGACCAGATGTTAGACCAGATATTCCATCCCTGCTTGACCTGGTCCTGGGGTTGACTGGCCTCATCCAAGAAAGTATGGACATGATTTTCACCCATCTAGTTTGATCTAGTTTGGGAGCACTTTCTTGGGCAGCAGTTAGCATTTTTAGGGCCTGCTTGTTTTGAAGGACTGGGTTTGGTAATCCTATTATGGGGGCCCTAGTCATGGCAGCCTTTTAACAGATGAAGGCTGTGTTTTGTTTTCCAAAAGGAGGGGGCTCTGCTTTGGCTCACTGTTGAGGGCCTGATTTAGGAACTTTGCCTTTTCTCTGTGTCTAGGAATTCTAACCAGTTAGGGAAATGCTGGTACTGTCTTAAGTTTGCAGAAGTAGGAATTTGTTGCATGGCCTGTATCCTATTTGGGGCTGGTTTTCATTCCCCAGGGGGGAGGATAAGGGTTAAATAATTAACTTTCTGGCAGACTAGCTATACTTTTTCCCTGGATGCCTGGTAGCTACATTCTGCTGGGAAGTTAAGGGTGTTAGCTAATGCACAAGGCCAGAGTCTGGGGTTGGGAGGGAAACAGACTAATAAACCATATGCAAACTGGATTATTCTGCACCCCCTCAAGAGATAGATCCCTTAAGTCCTCTGTGATGACCTTTCCAAATAGGAGAACTGTCCAAGTTAGCTGTTACTCTAAGCCCTAAATGAGTTTTTTTTTTTAACTCATTTAATGGCAAAGAGGGGCTTTCTAGGCTTAATAATATTTTAATAGGCTTTTTTATTAAATTTTTTAATCTATATAAATGGAACAAATTTCATGTATCTCATACATACAGTTTTAAGAACACAATGACACGGGGCCAGTGCTGTGGCTCACTTGGCTAATCCTCTGTCTGCGGCGCCAGCATCCCTTATGGGCACCAGTTCTAGTCCTGGTTGCTCCTCTTCCAGTCCAGCTCTCTGCTGTGGTCTGGGAGGGCAGTGGAGGATGGCCCAAGTGCTTGGGCTCCTGTACCCACATGGGAGACCAGGAGGAAGCACCTGGCTCCTGGCTTCAGATTGGCACAGCACTGGCCGTAGCTGCCATTTGGGGAGTGAACCAGCGGAAGGAAGACCTTTCTGTCTCTCTCTCACTGTCTATCTCTCTACCTGTCAAAAAAAAAAAAAAAAAAGAACATAATGACACTTCCCACCCTATCCTCCCCCCCTTTCTCCTTCTCCCTCTTCCTCCTACTTCCTTTCTTATTTTTCTTTTAATTTTTTCCATAATATACTTTTTTTTTTCTTTGAGAACAAGTTTATCATTAATTGATGGAAGAAGCACTTAAGGGGGCCGGCGCTGCGGCTCACTAGGCTAATCCTCCACCTACCTTGCGGCGCCGGCACACCGGGTTCTAGTCCCGGTCGGGGCACTGAATTCTGTCCCAGTTGCCCCTCTTCCAGGCCAGCTCTCTGCTGTGGCCAGGGAGTGCAGTAGAGGATGGCCCAAGTGCTTGGGCCCTGCACCCCATGGGAGACCAGGAAAAGCACCTGGCTCCTGCCTTTGGATCAGCGCACCGGCCTCGGAGGCCATTGGAGGGTGAACCAACGGCAAAAGGAAGACCTTTCTCTCTGTCTCTCTCTCTCTCACTGTCCACTCTGCCTGTAAAAAAAAAAAAAAAAAAAAAAAGGCACCTAAGGAAACATGCAATGACATTGGGCACTTAGGCTTATCTAAAACTTATGAGACATAAGAATATCCTCTACTTGATACACTAAAATGAAGTAAATTTTTGAGAAAAAGTTTTACTATTAGCTTTCATAATACAACTCTTTGAGGACAGAGGTCCTGCATGGAAGTTAGTGCACAGTGACTCCTGTTGTTAATTTAGCAATTAACACTCTTACATATGATGTCAGTGATCACCCGAGGCTCTTGACTTAAGCTGCCTAGGTAGGCTATGGAAGCCTTTTGAATCCACAAACTCTGTCAGTATTTGTCATAGCAAAGTGGAAGTTCTCCCCTCCCTTCGGAGAAACGTACATTGGATAGACTTTAAGGGCTGGCCAGGTATGTGTGAGCTCCAGACCTATCCATGGGGTGCTATAAGAGACATTACAAGGGAGGTGTGAACCTCCTTAAGGAAGGCACCCTGTTGACTCCCATTTACATGGCTGGACTAGGAGGAGAGCTGGACTAAGAGGAGAGCTGAACAGGAAGCTAGTACAAAATAGCCTCTGAATGGAAATTTACGTTTTCATTGACCCTAGGCCATCCCCTCAATAGCAAGGGTTAGTGTTGGAAGCTGGGCAGAGCGAAGGGCTTTTTAGCTTGGAGCCCACAGGGTCTGCAATTCTAACTCAGGAGTCCTTCAACCCCCCAGGGCACTTCCATTTCTGGTGGCCTTGTACTTGACAGAGCTGGCCGAAGCCAGTTTCTTTCACGACAGCTGCTTGCCCAATGCCCTGGCTCTTCGTATCAAAAAAAGGTGCTATTTGGGGGTGGACTGACCTCGATGGGTCTCCTTGACAGCAGATCACCACATAAAGCAGCCATTAGTTGACCTGCTGCCTAGCCTTACATTGCTCCTGCTGCTAGCTTGCTCCTCTTTCTCCTGGTCTCAAAGTAGACCATGGAGGCAACCTTTACGATGTCAGTCAACAGGGTGGGTGCTCAGCCCATACCTAGTTTTGAAGATTTCTTTTAATATCATCAGGATGAGCTAGAAAGCTATGGTAATGGGCAAATTCTGATACTTAGTATTTCCCTGTGAGTTAAAGCAGTGCCCCTTAGTATGACCTTTCAGGTAAAGCTTCCTAGTACCATTGTGTATAGAATCCTGTATATTATTCTTCTGTAATTTATTCTTCTCTGCTTTATAATTATATTTAGACCTTCTTTCTTCAATTTCATGCTTATTTTGGAATGAAAATGGATGAATTTATAAAAACAAATCAGAGTAAACTGTATTTTGGTGTTATGTTCCACGATGTAGGTTCCTTAGAGCATAATTTCTGAGCCATTATTATGGCTTGATCTCATTTGTACCTTATCTTACAGATGAAAATACTGTTGAACTGAGTAAGATGGTAGAAAATGCAAAGTTATTTACAGGTGAGTGAAAGGTTTAGAGGGAAATTATTAGAAATAGCAGTATTCTAATACTTTTTCTGTTACACTTTTTAATATTCTAATTCCTTTTATACTTACTTAGACATATTAGGCTTCTTGGTATATGAGGGGACTTCAAAAGATTTAGGGAGAATTCACACTATCTTTTAATTCCATTTCTCCATTAAAGGAGGTGGTAGGCATTCTTAGTCCCCCATTGAGGCCAGAAACCAGTACAGGAGTGAGGACCACTGAGAATCTAGGGCAACATTGTGGTATAAGTGTGGTCTAGCCTTACCCTTAAAAGTACCCTCATAGCAATGGTATAGCTTATCCAATGATCCAATTAGTTTTTGGTTGTATACTTTTTGACAAAACTACTAAATTATTAGGTCTTAGTTAAGTACCCTGTATTTTCTCTGTTACTTTTTCTGCAATGCACACCACTTTTCCATTGTTTAAACAGACAAAAAACATATCTTACCACAGTAATTGGTATTTTTTAGGAAAAATTCACCTTATCACATAAGCAGATAAAAAGTAATATGGATGCTGTCTTTACAGAGTTATTGAAATAGTCATTTATACAGTAGTCACTCCAGACCTTTAAGCAGCCCCACTTCATAATGTTGATTTATCCAATTGTTATTAGAGCATTCAATAGCTGTTTTTCTCTCTAAAATTAGGAAATTTTCTATCAGTATTTCTGCCAGCCCCTTAAGAGCCTTGACTACTCAGCATTTTGACCATTTAATCCTGCAGTTAAACTTACATGATAGAGTTTTAAATCATTTTGTTCTTAACATGCTCACTCATCATCATTTTCATCTTTTCAAAGGACCCAAGATCAATTCCAGTGAAGTAGGTGGTGTTTTGAAAAACATAGGGATAGAACTCACACCTAAGGAACACTGGAAGCTGCTAAAAACACTGCCAATTACTTGTGAGCATTTCTTATAGAGTTTTGGCCTGCAAGGGAACTTGTTTTATATGTATGTATTGTTGGTGGAGGTGGAAAATCATTGAACATTTATTCCACATAGATTTGTATTCAACATGTTTATTGGGTACTTCTTAGATGATAAGATGAAAAATCCTTGCCATCATAGAGACTGCAGTAGGGGGTGGAGCTTACCCTGTTGAGATTAAACTTTAAAATTTAATCAATAAATTAAGGAAATAAGAAATGAATGTATAAATGAACTGCTAGTTTACTGATTAATTTTTTAATTAATTAAACATTTTTTATTCAGAATGTCACCAGTACCTAAGCAAATAGAGAAATAAGTAGTGGTAGGGAGAAGTTAGGTAATAGCAGCAGGATTAAAGTGAGCCAAAAGGCAGGATAAAAAGTTTCAGCATAGTAAAATGGATAAATTTAGAATTTTATTTCTTCATTTTAATCTTTAAGGAATAGAAAGGAAGGGGGAGGAAGTAAGAGAAAGAGAAAGATGTGTGGATAAGAAATTGGATAAATCCAGAAAGCAAATCATTTAAGATTATTGTCATTGTTGAACTCTTTATTTAGTAAAGGGTTAATCTTATGAAAATAAAGTAAACTGAAAATAGATCTTGGTAAAAATTAAAAGTGAGACTAGGAAAAGGAGGAGGAAGAATGATGGGAGCATGGGTGAAAGGGAGGGTAGGGTGGGAGGTATCACTATGTTCCTGAATCTGTATATATGAAATACATGAAATTTGTGTATCTTAAATAAAATTTTTAGAAGATTATTATCTTTATAAAATAATAGCCTATACTCGTATAATGAATTTCTGTATCATTTTTTCTATAACATCAGTTATTATGTTTTCTCTTACAGCTGATGGAAAGGTATATCAGAATCGATTGCTAAGTGGTTTAAAGACTTTCCATGGTGAGTGATAAACATAGCAAGAAGTCCAGTAAAACTGAGATCTATTAGCTTTTTGTTTTATTTTGAAAAATTTCTTTCATTACATAATGGTAAAAACAGCTAATTTTAAAAAAATATTTTATTTATTTGAAAGTCACAGCTATGGGTAGAGAGGGAAAGAGAGATTTTCCACCCACTCATTCACTTCCCAGATGACTACAACTGCCAGGGCTGGCCATGCCAAAGCCAGGAGCAAAGAGCTTCATCCAGGTCTCTCACATGGGTGGCAAGGGCCCAAAAACTTGAGCCATCTTTTGCTGCTTTTCCCAGGCCATTAACAGGCAGCTGGATTGGAAGTGGAGCAACCAGGACACGAACCAGCGCCCATGTGGGATGGCGGCATCACAGGCAGTGTCTTTACCAACTATGATACAACACCGGCCCCCAAAATAGCTAATTTCCCTTGAGTATAATATCAAGCACTCTTCTAAATACTTATATCTGTTAATTTGCTTAATCTCACAGAAATACTATCAAGTAGTTACTTTTATTATAACCATTCACAGGTTAGAGATGTTGATTCACTTACCTAATGTCATACAGTTTGAACTTGGAAATAGGCAGGATTTAAACCCAAATTCTTAACCACTGTGTTATTTTAACAGTCAATTTATTACTCTTTATTCTCCATTATGATTTGTATCTCAAGCTCAGATAACCTCTCATTTGTAGAGATAATTTATTGTTAAAATGACAGATTTCAAACTTTGTAGTAGTCATAATTATGGCTATTGTTTCTGACTCATTTCTCCACTATGAATAATAAATGAAGAATGAATGATAAACCATGCTAATTTTCTTTACATCAGATTCTACCAAAAAACTTAATAGAGTGTCTTGTGACATGTGTAAGGATACACTTTTGCTCAGACCCCTGCCACTTTAATTATAAATGTTGACTTCGAATGTCTGCATTGCAAATTTGTTTTTCCTTTTCACACTGAGATGTGGTGCATGGAAATACCTATAATTTTTAAATTTAGGCATAATTTCATGTTTCTTATTTCATCTGTTTCTTAAGGTGGGAAAGTCTTTGAAAATAAATTAGAAACCATCCTGGAAAACATGGACTGTGAACTTGAAGAAAAAGAAATGGAAGATCTACGGAACCATTTGACAATTGACGGTGAGCATTTCATTTACTACTTACCATTTCCTTTCGGAACAATCTTCAATGTCATCTTGTGGAACTTCTGAGAGTGCTAATGTTCAGTTTCATTTAGAGAATAAGAAGAATTTGTAGAGTTATAATCCTCAGGGATGAAAATATGACTCCCGAGTATTAAACTCAAAATTGACAGAGGAATATTAGCAGAATGGATATATTTAGATTTAGCTAGAAAAGGCAAAGACATACTTCAGAAGAAAATAATAGAATAGGTGCTAAAACAGATGTTGGAAAATGTCAGAGATTTACAAAACCCAGTGAGAAAGTAAAGAGTTTGGAATTGTTTGACAAACAATACATAAATAGAAGCAATTGTGTTTGTGTTTTTGTTTATCAAATATGAGATGAATGTCAGAGTATGGTTGAGATAGAGGGTCAATGATTTCTAGTTAAGATAATTCATATAGCACCAAAGGTATATTGTTTAGATCAACATGACCATTTGTGAGAAGAACCTTACAACTAATTTAGCATGCTAAACCATTCTCTTTAGAATTCTTTAAGGTAGTAGGATACCAGAAAACATTCAAAAATCAACAGATGTCCTCTATGAAGGTGATAGCAGCTTAGAAGATGTTGTGGAAAAAAGTAACTCCATTCTTGATACAGATAAAAATTATATCTATATCTGATTTGTACTTTGTATTTCAGATAATGGAAGGATTTCACTGAATTCCTTAATGAATATAATCGACTTATTTTGTGGTAGGTAAGAAGTCATGATAAAAAGATACAAAATAATATGATCCTTTATTTTATGCACATGTATTTTAGTTGCATATCCCAGTATTCTGCAAATGGCATACAAACTTTATCTTAACAATGCACCAATGATGTTTGTTTTTAAGGGTATAGATGGATTTTTTACTCTCTACTTTAGTAGAAGTATCTGGGTTTTTTTTTTTTTTTAAGATTTATTTTATTTATTTGAAAGACAGAGTTACAGAGAGAGGTAGAGACAGAGAGAAAGGTCTTCCATACGATGGTTCACTTCCCAGATGGCTGCAACAGCCAGAGCTGCACCGATCCAAAACCGGAGCCAGGAGCTTCCTCCGGGTACCCACGTGGGTGCAGGGGCCCAAGCACTTGGGCCATCCTCTACTGCTTTCCCAGGCCACAGCAGAGAGCCGGATCAGAAGAGGAGCAGCCGGGACGAGAACCAGAGTCCATATGGGATGCTGGCACGTCAGGGCAGGGCCACAGCGCCAGCCCCGAAGTGTCCATTTTTTAAGAAGTCTATTTTATCATAGGCTGAGTGGCTATCATACTGTTTTTAGAGCATTTAATAAATGCATTATTTGACCAGCCTTAAAGCAAAGATGCCCTATTTTTAGCTCCTTCTTGTGATGTTCTGCAGTTTAATTAAAGTCTTACCAAGTCTTTATTGATCTGTAATTATACCTTACAGTTGATAAATTGCTGTTTTATTATAATTCTCTTTATAATTATTATATATGAAAAAGATCATTTACAATGTTGCATCTTTCTAAAGGTGAGAAGATTGATGCCAGTGACATACAACTTTATCTGAAAGAATTAGGTATTGAGCTAACAGATCAGGAAAATCAGGAACTATTGGACACACTGCCATTGGACGGTGAGCATTTCAGACATCCCAATCAATTTCAGAGAATCCTGGGCTTCAGACTTGAACACAGAACATTCCAGAAGTATTAATGTTTAATCTTCTACTAAGAATGAAGAGAAAAGTTGTGTAGAAAAAAACAATTCTGATGTAAAATATCCTGTCCTTTCTATTTAGATCTTAATTTGAATGATAATGTTCTCACTGGGGTATTGATATTACAAATAAGCCATTATAAATGTTCCAACCAGTATCTATAACAAGCCTAAAACTAAGACTAGAAAAGATTATAATCAGAAAAGATGTAGAAAGGAAGGAAAATACACTTCAAAAAAGGGAAAACATCTATATTTTACCATGTTAGAGTTCTACTAGTAGTAATCAGATGTGAAAGAATGAATAGTTAACCTTGAGAATCTTATTAATTTCTTTGCTTCCTTTTTTGGATCATAATTAAGAAAATTTGTAAAATTTATAAATAGTTAAAATTTACTGTCTTTCTAAATTTCCACTTTTTAAAAAAATTTAGTTCAAACTTAATAATGTTTTGACATTTTGCCACATTCACTTCAAATGTAGACATTGTATACACACACATCTGTGTTATTTTTCTTGAAAACAGAGCTATTAATATCACACAGTGTTCATAATGTGGGGAAAGAAGGGCATGTTGTCATGTCCATGGTATGACTCAGGGAAGCAATATTTATAAATATGTGCCGAATGACTTTTACTAACTAAATGACTTTTATCATACAGAAAATCGAAAGGTGTATAAAAATAGGCTGATGGATGGAGTGAAAGCTTACAGAGGTAAGTGAAAAGCACACTGAGAAAGATAAAACTGATGTCTTCAAGCTTTCGCATTTACTTATCTAAAGCCTCTCTTATCTGTCAAGGATCAGATGAATAATTTGGGGTTTTATTAAGATTATTTTTATTTTATTTATTTGAAAGAGTTACAGAGAGAGGTAGAGACAGAGAGAGAGGTTTTCCATCCACTGGTTCACTCCCTAGATGGCCGTAATGGCTAGAGCTGTGCCGATCCAAAGCCAGGAGCCAGGAGCTTCTTCTGGGTCTCCCATGTGGGTGCAGGGGCCCAAGCACTTGGGCCATCTTCTACTGCTATCACAGGCCATAGCAGAGAGCTGGATCAGAAAAAGAGCAGCCGAAACTAGAACCGGCGCCCATATAGGATGCCGGCGCTTCAGGCCAGCGCCGGCCCCGGATGACTAATTTTGTTATAGCATTCTTTAAACTGTGTAATGGCATTCTTACTTGTTCTCAATCACATTTGGGCTAATAAGCTACACTATTTTGTCAAGATAGTAAATTTCATATATTATTTACTGTTAAGGAATTTGGGGATTGGTTGTTTCTTTGCTATAATTCATCAGTCTTTCCTACTCTTGTCTTCCTTCTGGGTATATTCATCCTACAAATTGCTAAAACAGTTTTCCCTGGAACATTGATGAGAGAGAAATTTTCTATTCCTAATATCCAAGAACTTTATGATGTCATTGATTTTTACTTCCTATTTCTGTTGGTTGATACGAGCAAGAATTTTTTTTCTCTTGTTGGCATGAATACAAATTTCTTTTATTCTTATCCCCTCTTAAGGAGGAAAGGTTATTGTTGATAAAATAGATGATGTTCTTGAAAACATGGGATTCTCACTTGAAGAAGAAGAAATTGAGGAACTGTGCAAACACCTGCCAATTAATGGTGAGCATTCCATGTACAGAGTACCCTGTAAGAAAAACTTATTTTTCCGTGGAAACATCTCAAGTATATTTGTTAATTTCAGGCAAAAGTTCAAAAGTATATAGAGATCTATTACTGAAGAACTGAGAAATATAGTCTGTTAATATTACCCTAGATAAAATATCCACACTTGCTTATGTTTCTGCTACCAGAGTTTCCATGCCAGCAAATACCAAAATGGTCAGTGTTGGGGTTAAGTAGATAAGTTTTCTAATAAATTCATATTTTAGGGGAGGGAGGATAAAATAATGAAAGAATTCACAGAGCATTAAACAAAGAGAATAAAAGAAAACAGTGGAAATTGTTAAATGCTCTTTGTATAACAGCAAAATGTATATAACATATATCTAAGAATTATACTTAATAAATTCCTAGGTCTCAAACTTTAGATTCTCAGGATTGTGATCAAGTGGGTCTGGGGTTGAGTCCGCAAATCTTTATTTTACTTTTTTATTTTATTTATTTTATTTTAAGCAGAGTACAGAGAGAGAGATAGAAGGAAAGACAGAGAGAATGAGATCTTCCACCCTCTGGTTCACTCCTCAGATGGCTGTAACAATCAGCGCTGGGCCAGCCAAAGCCAAGAGCCAGGACCTTCATCCTGGTCTCCCACGTGGTGGCAGGGGCCCAAGAACTTAGACCATCTTAGTTACTTCCCCAGGTGCATTAGCAGAGAGTTGGATCAGAAGTGGAGCAGCCAGGACTTGAACTGTAGCTCGTAGGGGATGTCAGCATTGTAGGCAGCAGCTTAACCCACTGTGCTACGATGCTGGTCCCAAATCTTCATTTTACATAAACAATCTTGCTATAGTTATTTTTGTTGAAATAGCTAACCTTTACAATAAAAAGAAACATATATATTGATATATTCATTTGGGTTTAACAGCTTTTTACATGATTCTTCGCAACAAAATGTGATTAGAATACTGTTTAACTCTTCTTGAACATCTGTATTTTTAGTATCTGAAGATAATGCTATAGATTAATAGTCTGATATGTAACCCAGAACTACCGATTTACCCAAGCTTATCTAACATGTGGTCGTGCTTGAAATCCTAAGACTTTCTGCTTGCCAAGAAAGTAGTCTCTTATTTATTGCCTAGTCTAATTCTTTTTTGCACAACTTTGTGTAACACATGAGCCAAGTAAGATTTTGTAAAAGCTTCTGTTGGAATCAGAATATGGCCTCACCCTAAATTATCTAGAAGGCAGACCAGCTGAATATCTCAAAGTAAATATTACTAGAGTTTTGCTCTGTGAAGGTTAAAAAAAAACTGAATTTCAAAAATATAACTAAAGAGGCAAAGACACAGAAATAAACCAAAAGAATTGAAAGAACAGCTAGAGAAATATTTAAAATACTTCAAATAATTAGAAAAAAGTAGATTTCCATGTTTCAATGACATGCCGTATTGCTGAGCCTGAAGGTTTTCATAATCCAGCGATTGCTTTGACATCAGTGACAGCTGCCACAGCCACTTCATGTTGTCTGTTATTATATACCCAGCACTGAAAGGGCCTCTCATATAACAGATATCCAGCAAACGTTTGATGAATTTAAAAATGAAAACAATTTCTCGCCTTTCTTTTCTCTTCTATATCAATAAGTAAGGAACAAAAACAGAGTATTTGACTAAATATTATAACGTTTGTCATATTTAGATTATTTTTATCAATTCTGTGCTTCTGCACAGTGAAAACAAAATATCTAACTGGAAAAAACCCTAGGTGATGTTAAATCCTTAACACTTTACTTCACAGTTTAAGAATTTATGTAATTGGGGTTCTGCTTGCTGCTATAACAGAAAACCACAGACTGGGTGGCTTAAACAACAAGAGTTTGTTTTCTCGCAGTTCTGAAGTCTGGGAAGTCCAAGCTCAAGGGCAGTTTGGTTTCTAGTAAGATTCTCTTCCTGACTGGCAGACACGGCCTCCTCACGATGTCCTCACATGGTGGAGAGGAAAACACACAGATCCTCATCTTATAAAACCATAATATTATGGTTCATCTCATAAGTTCATTTAACTTTAATTGCCTTCTAAAAATATTACTCCAAATAGTCACATTGGAGGTTAGAGCTTCAACTTGTGGATCTGGGTGCAACATAATTCAATCCATAACAAGACCATATTTAAATTGTGTCTTATAGATGAGAAAAGAGTTCAAATGGATTCACTTCTGAGTGAAGTAGATGAATTTTTAGGTGAGTAAGAAAAAATGATGAGAAGACATAATAAAAATGATCTCTTACTGCTTAACAAGCAAAATTATTTTTGAAGTGTTTTCTGTTCTCCTGTCCCTTACATATTAATCCTGCTATTATATTAATCTGTGTACAACTAAAGCCATACTTTTTAAATTAAATGTTATTTATTATTATAATCAATTGTTACCTACATCTTACTTTTTTAAAAATGTATTTTTAATTTATTTAAGAGGTAGAGCTACAGACAGTGAGGAGAGACAGAGAGAAAGGTCTTCCTTCCGTTGGTTCACTCCCCAGATGGCTGCAATGGCCGGAGCTGCACCAATCTGAAGCCAGGAGCCAGGAGCTTCTTCCAGGTCTCCCATGCGGGTGCAGGGCCCCAAGAACTTGGGCCATCTTCTACTGCTTTCCCAGGCCATAGCAGAGAGCTGGATTGGAAGAGGGGCAGCCGGGACTAGAATCAGCGCCTATATGGGATGCTGGTGCCTCAGGCGGAGGATTAACCTACTGCACCATGGAGCCGGTCCCATCTTGCTTTTTTAAAAAGATTTTATTTATTTATTTGAGAGGTAGAATTAGAGAGAGAGAGAGAGAGGAAGAGACAGAAAGGCCTTTCATCCACTGGTTTACTCCCCATATGACCACAATGGCCAGAGCTGGGCTGATCAGAGGCCAGGAGCCAGGTGTTTCCTCCTGGTCTCCCATGTGTGTTCAGGAGCCCAAGCACTGGGCCACCCTCCACTGCCTTCCCAGGCCACCTCAGAGAGCTGGATTGAAAGAACATCAGCCAGCACATGAACTGGTGCCCATATGGAATGCCGGCATGGCAGGCAGAAGTTTAGCCTGCTGCACTACAGCACTGGCCCCCTATATCTTATTTTCAAAGCCACACTGTAATGCCTAAATAACAAACTATATATTCTTTGTAATTTTTCAATAATACAATTTATTTTTATTTATTTATTTTCATTTTATTTGAAAGGCAGAAAAAATGAGATGGAGACAGAGAGATCTTCCGTCCATTTGTTCACTCCCTGTCCTAGTCCACTTTTCATTACTTAAACTGAAATGCATGAGAGGAGCTTCTTTGGAAAGAAAAGGTGTATTTCAGTTTACAATTGAGGTTACAGGATCAGGCAACCCCATAGTCTGACATCTTATGGAGGCTATTTATGGCAGGTGCAGTGGCAATGATCACACTGTAAGGCAGGAAGCAGAGACAGAAAACCTAGTATGACCTTGAACCAAAATAAATCAAACCTCTCAAGAGAACCACCTTCCAAGAGCATGCCCCAGTGACCCAAAGTCCCACCTCTCAGGTGCCACCATTAGATCAAGTCACTACCCTTTTTTTTTAATATTTATTTATTTGAAAGTCAGAGTTACACAGAGAGAAGGAGAGGCAGAGAGAGAGACAGAGAGAATGAATTAGTTTTTCCATCTGCTGGTTCACTCCCCAACTGGCCACAATGGCCGGAGCTGTGCTGATCTGAAGCCAGGAGCCAGGAGCTTCTTCTAGGTCTCCCACATAGATACAGGGGCCCAAGGCCTTGGGCCATCTTCTACTGCTTTCCCAGGCCAGAGAAGAGAGCTGGATTGGAAAAGGAGCAGCAGGGTCCTGAACTGGCACCCACATGGGATGCCGGCACTGCAGGCGGTGGCTTTACCTGCTACACCACAGCGCTGGCCCCAAGTCTCTGCCCTTAATCAATCAACCATTAACATTCAGACATCGGAATTTAAACAGCTGCATGAGTTTTGGGTAGACAAATCTTGCTGTACCTAGAACGCTCCACAAATGCCTGTAACAGCTGAGATTGAGCCAGGCTGAAACCAGGAAACGGGAACTCAATCTAGGTCTCCCACACGGGTAGCAAGGATACATACACTTGAACCATCACCTACTGCCTCCCAGAGTGTTTGTTAGAAGGAAGCTGGAATTTTAAGTAGAGCTAGGACTTAGACCTTGGCACTCTGATATAGGATGCAAGTATCAAAGAGGCATCTTATCTGCTGTGCCAAATACCTGTCCCAATAATAAAAATTCTGTTTCTACTGTTTTAATAGCAAGATGGCAAGGCAAATTAGATATACAGGTAATGTGACCACTGTAAACAAAGTCATAATTCAGGAAAAAATAAAACCATAGAGCAAATATTACATGCTGGAAAAATTATTTATACCAGCTCACTCATTGGTCTTGAAAACAAATGATTTTCTTTCTGCTGTATTGTTTCTTGTTTCCAAAACTGAATGGCTTATTTTACCAGGAAGAAGCTGTGTTTATGAAATTCCCCTAATAATTCTATTAAGTGGATGACATTCACTGTTTCTGTTGCGTTTTATGCTGTGTTTAAGGATTATGCTACATAAACATAGTTAGTTTTATTTATTATTATTTAAATTTGGAATTTGACTTTTTACCATTATATTCCTTATTAAGGAAAAGAAATTGACCATGAGGACCTGGAAAACATTCTTAAAAACATAGGATTAAGACATCGCCTGAAGGAAAACAATGTCTTAATGAAAAGTTTGCCAATTGATTGTAAGCATTTAATTTAATTATTCACTTATCTAATAAATGTTTATTGGTTTTCATTGGTACTAGACTTATATCAGGCTCTGAGTCACAAATATGAATAAGACAAAGTACCTGTCCTAAGAGAATTCAATGTGTAGATGGACAGCATGTATAAGCAATATGATACACTATGGTAAGTGCTATATTATCAATAAATACATACTACTATGAAAGTACAAAGGAGAGATTGACCAACCTATGCCTAGATACACCAAGACGTCACACAGTGGATATTATTTCAGATCAGCCTGAAGTTTGTTAGTGGGAGATGACAAGAACTAAAAGGGAAAGCATAAAAAAGGCAAGAGGTGCACCTGCCCATGGCAAGTTTAGGGAACCACGTATGATCTTATGTTGACATGGTGTAGAAGATGCAGTGGCATTTCTTTTCATATTCACGGTTTTGGGTTGGAAATCAGACTTTTTAGATAATACATTATAGAGACTCTAGATACTGATCACTCTGCCCCCAAGGTTTGTTATTATTTACTTGTTTAATGATTGGCTGAATTATTTTAGTGAAGTCTTCCCTCTTGAAATATTATAATGTTTAATAATTATTTTATTATTAAGTTCTAATTTTATTACATCATTGTCAAGGACTACATTCTTTGTGATGCTGATCCCTGAGAAATGAGGGTTTTTGAGTTGTTCCATGAGTGTTCAAAAGAGTGAAAAATTTTTGTTAGTAAATGTGCTTAAACATTAATTGTATTTTTTGTTCAAGTTTTTAATATTACTTCTGTTTATCTTCTATTAATGCCTTTTTTGAAAATTATTTATTTGAAGAGGAGAGAGAGAGAGAGAGATCTTCCATCTGCTGGTTCACTCTCCAAATGGCTATAACGTCTGGGGTTGGTCTACAAAGTCAGGGACCCTGAGCTAGCCCTGAGCTCTATTTGGGTCTCCCTGACATGGGGCAGGGTCCCAAGTAATTGGGTCATCTTTTGCTGCTTTCCTAAGCACATTAACAGGGAGCTGGATCAAAAGCGGAACAGACGAGACTTGAACCAGCAATCTGATGTGGGATGCCAGCATTGTAGCCAGCAGCTTAGCTCATTGTATCATGATGCTGGCCCCTCGTTATTTCTTTTATTTTTGTTTGCATCCTTAATGTTTCTAAGTGGACTATTAAAAATCTCCGGGTACAATTACTAATACAAGTGTTTCTGCTTGTAGTGGTCAATTGCTGCTTTATGTATTAATTTTGAGGCCATATTGTTAGGTATGTACATATTTATGATGAAGTTTTTTTTTTCTATTTGCCCTCTTACAGATATATCCCAGCCTTCTTTGTCCCTTGATCAAATTTCAGGATCTTAGCTTCAACCTAAGCCAATCCCAGCTGTAGCAGGTATTTGGAGAGTGAACCAGTATCTGCTATCCATCTGTCTCTCTGCCTTCAAATAAAATTGAAGAAAAATAAATGAATATTTTAAAAAACAATAGTTCTAGGAAGCCCTTATTAAACAAAAAGTTTCCCCAATTGATTCTTTTACTGCAACAATCAGCAGTCCTCCATTTTAAACTGTTTTACACATACACCCATACAGCCTTCCATTTCCCAGAAGTTTTGTTGTGGCTTTTGTCTTGGGTCCTAGAATCTAAGTTTCTTCTCAGAGTTTAGCTACTCCAGATTTGATTTTTGTATGTAGGGAGCCAGAAACTCATCCTAATTCACTGTCTGTGGGACTAGAAGTCAGTATTTGAATTTATGTAAAATATGAATCCTGTGATAGAAAAAATCTCTCTTTAAAGGATTAACTTAAAGAAGAGTTTATTTTCATGGTCTCATCAACGAAAATTTCTAAAACAATATACATTTTATGTCATGTGGAAAATAAATAGAAATGTTCAATATTGACATTTAAAGAAATACTGTCATGGTCATAAGTTTTTTGACTCAGCAATCTCTTCACTCACAAATTCCACTTTATTTAATGTTATTCTAGGGAACACTAGTATGTATGAGATTAGGCAGAGGGGTAGAAGAGCAGAAAGCAGAATAAAATAGAGATGTGAGAAAAGTATGCTAAGTTACTACTGTTCATTGTTTTGATTGTTTTAAGACTTTTCTTCTATTGGTTTAACTCTTATTTTGCATATAAATAGAAACAACATTGAATAAAAATTCAAGAGTTATTCTTTCTGAAATGTGTGATTATTTCAGCAGGTCTCCTTATCAATCATTATACCCTGCCTTGTCTTACAGCTGCTGGAAGGTTGTATAAGCATAGATTGCTGGATGGCATAAGGTCTCTCAAAGGTAAGTGAGAAATCAGGTAAAAATAAGAGGACTTATGTTCTACATTTACTTTCTTAAAACTGCATGTATTTTGGGTGATGACAAATTTGTCAACCTATTTACTTATTGTTTGTATCTCATCATTTATGTCTTTGAACATTACTACATTTGAAGAAATGGTTTTTAACTATCCCTATATTTCAAGTCTATTTTCTGAATAGAATTATAAAGGTAGTTTCTTTCTGGAATGCACCAGACTTGCCTAACCCTAGTTTCTTCCTTGGAAGTGTCTCATGACAGCTGTAGTCAGATCCTCTGGGGAAAAAACTAGGAAGTGCGTCCTGTTTCTGAGTCACATAACAGTTCTTTTTATGTAAATGACTGTTGTTCACCCGCAGATTAACATATGGACATGCCTAGTATCTTTAATTTTATCATCTTTATTTGCTTCTCATTCCCATTCTCATTTTTCTAAGGAGTAAAAGTTGATTCTAAAGAGCTAGAACCCTTCATGAAAAAGATGGGCTTTGTGCTTGAGGAAGGAGAATACAAAGATCTGACAAAAAACCTGCCAATTGACGGTGAGTTGCTCCTTCAATGAAACTTTGGATTCATGTTTCAGAACTTCTGAAAGTATATTTAGACTTACAGAGACTTTTAAAAATTAAAAGATGGGGTCCAGGGGCTGGCACTGTGGCTAGTAGGTTAAGCTTCTGACTGCAGTGCTAGCATCCCATATGCGCTCTGGTTCCAGTCCAGCTGCTCTACTTCCAATCCAGTTCCCTGCTAATGGCCTGGGAAAGCAGTGTAAGATGGGACATGTGCTTGGGCCCTTACACCCTTGTGGGAGACCTGGAGGAAGCTCCTGGCTCCTGGCTTTGGATCAGCCCAGCTCTGGCCATTGTGGCCATTTGAGGAGTGAATCAGCAGATGGAAGACCTCTCTCTGTCTTTCCCTCCCTCTGTCTGTAGCTCTGTGAAGGAAGGAAGGAAGGAAGGAAGGAAGGAAGGAAGGAAGGGGAGGGGAGGGGAGGGGAGGGGAGGGGAGGGAGAGGAGGGAGGGGAAGAAGGAAAGGGGGAAGGGGAAAAGGGAAGGGGAGAAGGAGGGGGAGAAAGAGGGGTCCAGTCCTCAAGAATTCATCAATTCATGCAGTAGACTTTACTGCATACCTAATAAGCTATTAAAACTATAAAAACAAAATAACAGATATTCTTAACTTTCAGAGTTCATAGAATAAGAAGGAATTTTACATGCCAACAGGCCTGATATCATAATGCATGTGGTTATGCTATAATACTGAAAACATTTTCGGTGGGATTCAAATTGGTAAAAACGTTAAGCTTGCCAGGGCAAAGATCACAGGAAAAGCTTTTCAGAAGAGGGGTAGAGATTCTCCAGTTTAAAAAAAATAGGCATTCCAGAGGAGAAGAACAATACACACAAAAACATAAATACATGGAAAGTGATGGGATGATAGGAGAAAGGCGAGTATTTCCTTACTACTACAAGATAGACTTCATGGCATACAATGATGGGACAAAGACTGGACAGGTAGGCTACCAAGGCTGAACACCTGAAAGGACCTTAACCTATGCTGTGGAGTTTAACCTCATCCTTTTGGGTCAGTTTCAATAATTTGTGCCTTTCTAGAAAAATGTCCACTTCATTTAAGTTGTCTAATTTGTTGCTGTGAAATTGTTCATTATATTCCTTTAAAATTATTTTAACTTCTTTACAGTCAGTGGTGATTCAACTTTTATTTAGTCTAAATAAAGGTTTGTAAATTTTGTTGACCTTTGCAAAAAAAAATCAATGTTTTCCACTAAGTTTCTTTTTCTGTTTTATTGATTTTAGCTCTTATCTTTCCTTCTTTCCACTTACTCTCCTTTTTCTTGATTCTTAGGATTAAAGTTTGGATTATTTAAGATCTTATTTTCTAATTTAGATGTTTACAACTACAGATTTTCCTCTAAGTACTGCTTTGGCTACATCCCAGATTTTTCATATATTTTGCTTTCATTTCATTCAATTCAAAATACTTTTTGTTTTCCCATATGATTTGTTGGCCCATGGATTACTTAGAGATGTGCTGCTTAATTTCTAAATTTACTAAATTTTCCTCTATGTTGATTTTCAATTATTCCTTTGTAGTCAAAAAACATACTTTCTATGATTTCAGTCCTTTCAAACTGCATGAGGCTTGTTCCATGGCAGATAATATTCTTCAATATTCTTTATCCTATTGATTTTATGTTTAGTAGCTCTATATATCATTGAGTGGAATATTGAAGTTTCCAACTATTTTGCTTGAATTGTCTATTCTTGTCTTCAATTTTAGCCTTCATACTGTAGGTATGGTAGGCAGTGGTATATCTAAAGTATTTATTGTTTGGAAACTCAGTGCTAATGGTAATTTAGAAGGCATTACTGGAAGCAAACACTCAAATTTAGAAGATATTTCCATGACTTAGTAAGAGATGGTGAGAGCTTGGGAAAGGAAATTGAACTTGATGGATAAGAAAATGATTAGGAAATATTTTAGAATTTAAATTTTTTAAATTAATTTTCAATTTAACTTTACAACAAATTAATAAGGCTTAGAACTGGTTATATATCAGTTTTTAAAAGAATGGAAAATTTTAGGAAGGGATGTCTTGATGTTAAGTCATCAATCACAGGTTATTTCAAGAATTTAAAAAGAGTTTCAGGTTATGATTTCTCTTTTATTGTTGGTTTTTTTTTTTTGGGGGGGGGGGGTGAAAGGCAAAGTTACAGAGAGGCAGAGGCAGAGAGAGAAAGAGAGTTTGTTTTTCCATCCACTGATTCACTCCCTAATGGCCGCAACGGCCAGAGCTGGGCCAATCTGAAGCCAGGAGCCAGGAGCTTCTTCTAGGTCTCCCATGCAGGTTCAGGGGCCCAAGGATCCAAGCCACCTTCTATAACTTTCCCAGGACATAGCAGAGAGCTGGATCAGAAGTAGAGCAGCCAGGACTTGAACGGCGCCCATATAGGATGCTGGCACTGCAGGCAGCAGCTTTACCCACTATGTCACATTGCCACCCCTCAGGTTACAATTTCAAGAGAATAGTTTCAGTTTTGCATTCAAGTTGCATTCAAGATATCTATAGAACATTGAGTTATAAATATACATAAAGATAGTTGGATATCTATCTTTAATAATTCACTTTAATAATTATTAAAACACTTTAATAATTCAAATTTAGGGGCCAGCGCTGTGACACAGCGGGTTAACGCCCTGGCCTGAAGCACCAGCATCCCATATGGGCACTGGTTAAAGACCTAGCTGCTCCTCTTCCGATCTGGCTCTCTGCTCTGGCCTGGGAAAGCAGTAGAAGATGGCCCAAGTCCTTGGGCCCCTGCACCCACGTGGGAGACCTGGAAGAAGCTCCTGGCTCCTGGCTTCGAATCAGTGCAGCTCCGGCTTTTGCAGCCATCTAGGGAGTGAACCATCAGATGGAAGACCTCTCTCTCTCTCTCTCTCTCTCTCTCTCTCTCTCTCCCCCTCCTCTCTCTGTGTAATTCTGACTTTCAAATAAATAAATAAATCTTTTAAAAAATAATTCAAATTTAGCTAAGCGTTAGCAATGTGTCAGAACACTGATGAAATTATTAGCAGGCTGAAAGGAAAGGCAAATAGATAAATAAATGGAGGGAACATATGATAAGGAAAGTTTGAATGTAATAAGCAGAATGAGAAGGAAAACCATATTAAGGTAAATATAAATCTTTAAAAACAAATGCTATGGCCAGTGCTATGGCACAGCAGGTTAAAGCCACCATCTGCATCGCCAGCATCCCATATGGGCACCAGTTCAAGTCTCAGCTGTAGCACTTCCAATCCAGCTCCCTGCAAATGTGCCTGGGAAAGCAGCGGAAGATGGCCTATGTATTTGGGCCCCTGCATCCATGTAGGAGACCAAGATAAACCTCCTGACCCCTAGCCCAGCCCCAGCCATTATGGCCATTTGGGTAGTGAACCTAGAAGATCTCAATCTCTCTCTCTGTCTCACCTTCTCTCTCTGAAACTCTGCCTTTCACATAAATAAATACATCTTTTTTTAAAATGCCAATGACATAATGAAATGTTTCCACTCAGTACAATTTTAATGTAAGAAGTTGGGATTGGGACCCAAACATTTAACATATGGGTCTCTGTGGGACATTCAGTATCCAAATGGATACACAAAACATAAATACATGAGAATGAATAAGACATCTTCCTCTGAGGCAGTGACCATCTGTCATGCTGTCTATTTTCAGTAGCCTGATTTAAAAGAAAAGTACAAAATAAATATTAAAAATATTTAAATATTGTTAAAGTTCCATAGGTTGATCAAAGCTCTTTTATATGTGAAAGAAAAACAGCCTAAGCTATCCTGTGGATTCAGGATAAAAATATGCATTGGCAGTGCTCTGTGTCAGATAATTCCTATTGGGAAATTTGTGGTCGAAGTTGCTTTCCGGTCTTAAAATCCTAAAATAGAGTTCTTCCAGACAATGCAGAGAGGGCTGCTCTTTGAGTGTTGGTCTAGAATTCTACTAGATGGAGTTCACTATCTGATTAGAATAAAAAGTAATATTAGAAATGGGAAGTAAGTATCCTTTTGAATAATCATACTTGTTTTTTCACATTTTCCATTTGGAATGTGTTACTCTCCCTCTTCGTGGAGGAACGACACTAGACCCTGCCTAGGCTTCCTATCCGAGTCACGGCACCATTATGTCGCTCCCCCTCTTCGTGGAGGAGCGACACTGGACCCTGCGCTGTTCTTTTGTCTGCTCGGCCCTCCCCGGGTTTGCTGCTGGTTCTTCCCGGGTTGGCTACCGTCCCTTCCACCTCCGTGGAAGGGCGGTTCCCCCTGCCATTTTCCCCACTTCCGCGGGGGAGCGGCACACCGCCGGCCGGCTCTCTCGGGGGCTGCTCAGATGTTCCTCAGGTGTTCCTGGTGCATGTTGTCTTTCTCCTCCTTTATAGTCCTCTTCCACCAATCCCAACTCTGCTACCCACACGCCGAGTACGCTGCTCTCCTCCAATCAGGAGCAGGTCCTACAGTTTATTGGTTGAACTGGAGGCAGCTGTGTAGAAGCTGTTTACTCCTCTCCCAGCACCATATTGTGGGAGAGCAGATGCATAGAATAAGTCTTAATTTCAGTAACTTAGTCTAGTCCGAGTTGCTCCCCACAGGAATGAAAACAGGATAAATCTAGAGAAAAATCATAAAAATGTGTATATTTATTTTATACCTATATTTCTTTCTATTATCATCTTCATGCAAACAATTCTGTCTTGTCTTTCAGATTCAGGAGAGGTTAACATGGATGCAGTAATGGATGAAGGCAGTCTTTTTACAGGTTGGTTAGATTTTTGATGAACTGATTATTAAATGTCTATTATATTCCACAAAAAAACAACTTTATAGTAGTTTATATCATTGACACAGGAGAAAACATATATATGTAAACAGAAATGCAATAAAATATTGTAGGTACAATGTTGAAAGTCTGTGCAAGTAAAAAAGGGGGCAAAACGGTCACTTGCACCTGAGAAATAAAGGTTGAGAAATGATTTGATAGAGTGGGCACCAACACATGAGCTGATTCTTAAAAGAAGTGTCAATGTTCTCTGAACAGCAGGAAGCAGAAACATCTACCAAAAGGAAAGGAACACTGGTATGATGAGGGACTCAAGGAGAACATTGATGATTTGGTATAACTTTGCTAAAGAACATGAACTAGAGTTTATCAGGAGTACATGAAGATATTTCTGAGAAGCACCAAGAGACTAATCACAATTGGATATCAGAATAACAGCAATTTTTCACAGGATTATATAATACTCATTAGTTGGACCAGTTTAGAACTTAGGCTGATGTACCAAAGAATGAAAGTGTAGTGAGTTTAAAATGTGTAGTCAAGAGAGTTGTTAAGTGGCTTAGTGTGTATAGGGGAGGAAATGAAGTTTTGGTGGAAATTATGGACTTGAAGAAAAGTGAATTAAAGTTTCTATGAGATTATAATAGGTGTGGTATGAGTAAGGACGTAAAAGAAGTACTATAGAAGAATGTGAGATTATGGCCAGAAGTTAATATGTTAGAATTTAAGATTTTAGAAGTGCAGTTCTGGGGCTGGTGTCATGGTATAGCAGGTAAAGCCACCACCTACACTGCCAGCATCCCATGTGGGCACCGTTTCGAGTCCCAGCTATTCCACTTCCAATCCACTTCCCTGATAATGGCCTGGGAAAGTAATGGAAGAATTCTCAAGTGCTTGGGCCCCTGCACCCATGTGGGAGACCCAGAAGAAGCTCCTGGCTCCTGGACCCTGGCTTCAGATCAGCCCAGCCCTAGCAGGTGCAGCCGTTTGGGTTATAAAACAGTGAAAGATCTTTCTCCCTCTCTCTCTCTCTCTCTCTCTCTCTCTCTCTCTCTTTCTGACTTTCAAATAAGTAAATAAATCTCTTTTTTAAAAAAGTGGAGCACTTCTAGGAGATGACAAAATTCAGGATGAGTTCATGATAGTTAACTCATATAGAATTTAAGAGATAGTCAGTAAGGACAAGAAGGTCAGGAAGTTTGGGTCCTTAACTGTTGGATGAGATGTCCATATAAAGGCTGGAATTCTTTAATGATGGCATGAGTTTGGGTGGAGAACGACTATGGGTCACAGAAAAAGTTTCTGAATTGACTGTGAAATCAATAGGTGACCAAAAAAAGGAGACCAAATTTTCTAAGCTTCAAAAGAATTGTTTGGTGTGGGTACAAAGCAGCAATGGCAGCCTAGGAGAATGTCAAGCCTTGAGACCAATGAGGTATATAAAAATGAGCAACTTGCACTAACAGGCACTAGGACAGTCTGTTATGAAGAGGCGAAGTGTAGCTTGTAAGAAAGGAAAGGAAAAGCCTGTAAAGAAATGAGGTGTAAAGAAATCCGTATCTGAGGAAGGCACTGTGTGGGAAGGGTCAAAACGAAGCCTAGCAATGGAAAAGAAAGTTCAGGTGGTAAAGCAAATAGACTGCAGAGGAAAAAACATTTTAAAGGGCTTTTAGGAAACAGGAGTTGTGTGGGTAAAGCATACTGTTGACCAACGCCCTTGAGGCAGAAGGTCAATGTCTTATCAAATGTTTGCAGTTACTCTGCTGTGTCTGGAGAGTCCTTCTCTTCAGCTGGTTACAGGAAAATATTAGAAACCTACGGTCCAAGGCTTCACAGGAGAATCTGAAGCATTTTGAGAGAAACCACCCTGGCACACACTTTCTCCTGGGTACTCCACAGATGATAGGCTCACTCCTCAGGTGTTTCCCTCACCGTGGTTCTAGAGGATGGGAAGCAAGAGTTTTCTATGCTGGAACTGAAAGTGAGTGAGACATCCAAATTGTCTGCCTAAGCTGCATCTATGAGCTGCAGAAAAGAGCCACCGTGAGGGAAAACCGCAAGCCATCCTGCAAGCAGATGGGAAGAGTTGCAAGGGGCAAGGATAAATGGTGATTTCCATCCTCATAACTAGGAACTAAAACCAGATTAATTACTAAACACACCTGTCAGCTTTGTGTCTTACCCTTACTTTTGAGAGCTGAGTGATCGTTGATCCTCTAGAATACTTTATATTAAAGTCCTTAGAATAAAAAATCTGTACATGTTAGTTTTTCTGTGACAGAAAAATAGACAAGAGCTTGGGAGATTTCACCTAACTTCCTGGACACCTTTATGGAAAGAACTTCAGAGAAAGTAGACTGCATGCTAGTTGCCACGAAGAAGAGAGAAAAGCAGTCTCATTGAATCCTGAGACACAACAGAAAGCTCAGCTGGCTTAAGAAGCCTCTGTCTACAGACAAAGGAAATAGAACACTGTCAAACCAATGGTTAAGAATGTTATACTATTGGCCAGCGCCACGGCTCACTAGGCTAATCCTCCGCCTTGCGGCGCCGGCACACTGGGTTCTAGTCCCGGTCGGGGCGCCGGAGTCTGTCCCGGTTGCCCCTCTTCCAGGCCAGCTCTCTGCTGTGGCCAAGGAGTGCAGTGGAAAAATGGCCCGAGTGCTTGGGCCCTGCACCCCATGGGAGACCAGGAGAAGGCACCTGGCTCCTGGCTTCGGATCAGCGCGATGCGCTGGCCGCAGCAGCCACTGGAGGGTGAACCAACAGCAAAGGAAAACCTTTCTCTCTGTATCTCTCTCTCTCACTGTCCACTCTGCCTGTCAAAAAAAAAGAAAAAAGAAAAAAGAAAGAAAGAAAGTAAAGCAGCCAGGACTCAAGCTGGTGCCCATATGGGATACCAGAGTCATAGGCAGGTGACTTTACCCACTACACCATAGCACTGGCCCCATCATTGTGTTCTTAGAATTGTATCTGCAAATCACATTGAATCTGTTCTAAATGGCTAATTTAAAAAATTTATAAAATTTTTTTATTTTAATTTTAATCAGTTTTAACAGATTCAATATGATTTGTAGATACAAGTCTAAGAACATAATGAAATTGCCCTCCTCCCTCCTTCCCTATCTCCTTTCCACTTCCTTCCTTCTACTCTTTTTTCTTTTTTTAGTTTTTGAGTAAACCTATTTTAAATTTACATTACAGTAAAAAGGCTTAATACTTCACTGAATAAGAGGTTTAAAAAATAAAAAGTTAAAAGACGTTAGTTTAGTGGAAATATAGACAATGACTATATATAATAATTGAATGTATAAATAATTGAACATAAATAAATTTTAATTTTTTTTTACTTTTTGAAAGGCAGAGAATTACAAATTCCAGTGAAGATGTGAAGAAAGGGACACTGTTATACACTGTTGGTGGGATTGTAAATTAGTACAGGCACTGTGGCAAACAGCATGGAGGTTTCTTTAAAAACTCGAAATAGACCTGTCATATGATATAACATTCCCACTACTGGATACATATCACAAAGATATGAACTCACTGAGTCAAGAGATACCTGCTCCACCATGTTTATAGCAGCACTGTTCACCAAAGTCAAAATACGTAATCAGTCAAGGTGTCCATCATCAGATTAATAAATAAAGAAAATTTTATTTCCACACAATGGAATACTATTCAGCTATAAAAAAAGAATAAAATCCTATCATTTGTAGCAAAATGGATGGAATCAGAGGATATCATGTTGAATGAAATAAGCTAGACATAGACAAATACTGTATGTTCTCCCTTAAATGTGAAAATTCTCTTCCTTAAATACAAAAATTTAAAAAAACTCAATCTGGACAAAGAATATTGATTACTAGAAGCTAGAAGTGGAGAATAAAAGGAGTTTGGATAAAACAAAATAGGGGAAGCTGGGTGTGGTTCATTAATTGTGACAGAGAGGCTAGTATGAGATGCTGATGACAGGGAAAGTGGAGTGAGCATTAATAGAAACTCCTTATAATATTACCTTACACTTGTTGTTTTGTAAGGGTAAAACTATTCTGAAATAAAATGTTAAGACAGGAGAGCCAACAAACAGCAACTTGAGATCAAATAATTTTGACTTATCTTGCTTTATTTGGGGGCTTTAAATTAAATAATTGCTCGTCAAAAAAAAAAAAAGGAAAGAATTGAGTGGTCTTGAGGCATATAGTGCAATAACATGGGATTAAGAAGACTATAAAACCTTCACCTTTCATAGTGATGACCATGTTTCTGTGTGCAGCACATCCTTAAGCATCTTCTGCAGGGCTACATAGGTGGTGACAAATTCTATCAATTTTTGTTTGTCATGAAAGGTCTTTATTTCACCTTCACTCATTAATGAGAGTTTTGGATGGTATAGTGATTCTGGGTTAACAGTTTTCTTTTTTCTCTTAAGACTTGGAATGTATCTTGCTGTTCTCTCCTAGCCTGTAGGGTTTCTGATGAGAAGTCCACTGTGAGTCTAATTGGAGATCCTCTGAAAGTAATTGGTATTTCTCTCATTCACAATTTAGAATCTTTTCCTTATGTTTTACTATGGAGAGTTGGATTACAGTGTGTCATGGCAAAGATCTTTCTGGTCATGTCTATTAGGAGTTCTGTGTGCTTTCTATACTTGGATGTTTCTTTCTTTCTCCAAATTGGGGAATTTTTCTGTTATTACTTCACTAAAAAGGTTTTCTAATACTTTCTGTCTTTCCATGCCTTCAGGAACTCCTAGAACCCATATGTTGGATCATTTGATAGCATCCCATAGATTCCCAACAGTGTTTTTTAGTTTTCTAATTTCTTCCTGTGTGTGGCCTGACTGTATAATTTTCTGTGCTTTGTCTTTTAAGTCGGATATTCTCTCTTCTGCTTCACAGATCCTGTTGTAAGGCTTTCCATTGATTTTTCTTGTTCTATTGAATTCTTCATTTCCAAGATATCATTTTGCTTTCTCTTTAAGATTCACTTTTGGCCGGTGCCACGGCTCAACAGGCTAATCCTCCGCCTAGCAGCGCCGGCACACCAGGTTCTAGTCCCGGTCGGGGCGCCAGATTCTGTCCCGGTTGCCCCTCTTCCAGGCCAGCTCTCTGCTGTGGCCTGGGAGTGAGGTGGAGGATGGCCCAGGTGCTTGGGCCCTGCACCCCATGGGAGACCAGGATAGCACCTGGCTCCTGCCTTCGGATTGGCACGGTGCGCCGGCCGCAGCACGCTGGCCGCGCCAGCCATTGGAGGGTGAACCAACGGCAAAAGGAAGACCTTTCTCTCTGTCTCTCTCTCTCACTGTCCACTCTGCCTGGTTAAAAAAAAAATTCAATTTTGTGGGAGAAATTTTCTTTCTTGTCATGTATGGATTTCATTAGTTCATGCATTTTCTTCTGATTACTTCTAAGTAATCCTATGATCAATTTTTTGAATTCCATTTCTGGCATTTCTTCATTCTCATCATTTTCACAATCTAGTATTATAGTGTTGTGTTCTTTTTAGGGCATCATGTTGTCTTCCTTATTCTTGTTTCTTGAATTGATGCATTTTTTTTCAGCACCTGTGGAAATACTCATTGGTTTCTTCTTTGTTTTTTCACTGTGGCAGTTTTTATCTTTGGACTGTGTCTGAGTGGATTAGTGGAGTGTCTGCTTTCAGGGAATACCTACTGGCATGTGGTAGGTGTGGCCAAGGAGCTCTGTTCAGTAAAGGGCATGTCTGAGGTGACACATCAGGTTTGGCGAGGTAAATCTCTTTTTTTTTTTTTTAATAGAAGGGAGGTTTGTTCTTGTCTGTTGACGTAGACTCAGCTGAGCTCCTCTCCTCAAAGGAGATCATTGCCTGGGCACTAGCCACAGTGGGTGTTTTATTTGTCCACTCTGCCACAAGGACCACACAAAGGATCTGTTCAGTCCTCAGTGTAAGCTCAGATTCCCCAGCAATGTCCTTCACCAGTTCACCAGGGAGCCCTGATCACGTGGAGCCTCCCCCAGTGACTGCCCAAAGTCCCAGCCACATCCCGAGTCCTCTCACACAACCTCAGTGTTTTCACAGTCCTGGCACATAAGCCTCTCAGTAACGAGCACCCAGCCTCCTGTCTGTTCTCCCCACTAGACTCAGGAGTCTCAGCTTGGCTGGTTGCTGGGTGCAGCTGTTATGTATGTCCAAAATGGTGCCTGCTGCCTGTCAGCTTGTTACTGGATGCCATTGCAGGGTGACTGGGGAGAGAGAAAACGTGCCTCCTCTTTATTTTTCCTCTTCTAGTTAGGCAGGTACACTATCCCCCACAGGGATCCAAGCTGGATTCCCTCTAGGCTTTTCCTGCACCTTTTTTGCCAGTAACTTGGGCTGCTGCAGTCTAGTCTCACCTCACTCTCCAATGCTAGTACAAGGCTCTCAGCTGATGGAGTCCTGAGTTGTATGTGTCCTTGCCTTCCAAGTAGGTCCACTGTGTCCCTCCAATTTGCATAGAGTTTCCTCTGCTGTTTTCTCCCAAACTCTTCCCTGCGACTTGCACTCTCCACTTTTTTTAAACTATCTTCTCATAGATTAGAGCAGCAAGCTCCCTCCCTACTCTGCCATCTTAATCACAGCCTAACTTTAATCATTACTCTTTTAGCCAAAAAGCTCTAGGATTGTGTTTTAATAGCCAGAATTCTTTTCATGTTTAATTAATGTTTAATCAATAAATAATGCTGTACAGGTATATTTCATAATGTAGAATCATTATTTTTCCAATTTTAAAACTTAATAACTTTTTACTTTTTAAAGGTGAAAAGATTAATGTTAGTAACCTGAAAAACTTTCTGGAAAATATGGGGATAAAACTCAAAGAAGATAAAGAGATGCACCTGCTGAATAATCTGCCAACTGATAGTGAGTATTAAAAAAATCGTAGGGGTGGCCAGCGCCGTGGCTTACTAGGCTAATCCTCTGCCTGTGGCACCTGCACCCCGGGTTCTAGTCCTAGTCGGGGCACCGGAATCTGTCCCGGTTGCTCCTCTTCCTGTCCAGCTCTCTGCTGTGGCCCAGGAGTGCAGTGGAGGATGGCCCAAGTGCTTGGGTCCTGCACCCCATGGGAGAACAGGAGAAACGCCTGGCTCCTGCCTTCGGATCAGTATGGTGCGCCGGTCACAGCGTGCTGGCTGCAGCGGCCTTTGGGGGGTGAACCAACGGAAGGAAGACCTTTCTCTCTGTCTCTCTCTCTCACTGTCCACTCTGCCTATCAAAAAAAAAAGAAAAAGAAAAAGAAAAAGAAAAGAAAAGAGCTCACATCCTACACCAGAGTACCTTGGTTCAATTCCTAGCTTCAGCTTCTGATTCCTGATAATGAGAACCTTGAGGAGCCCTGGTTATGGCTCAAATAGTTGGTTTCCTGTAACCCACACAAGAAACCTGGATTGAGTTCCTGACTCTTAGCTTAGGTCTCAGCTATGTCAGCATTTAGGGAGTGGGCTAGCAGATAGGACTTTGTGTGTGTGTGTGGGTGTGTAACACTCAAATAAAGGAATGCACTTGGTGTAGAAGTTAAGATGCTTCCTGAGACACCCATACCTCAGATTGCCTAGGCTGCAATCCGAGTTCCACTTCTGATTCCAGCTTCCTGCCGATGTGCACCATGGGAGGCAGCAAGTGATGGCTCAAGTATTTGGGTCCCTGCCACCCATGTAAAAGATGCAAATTAAACTCTCTCTTGGATTCACCTGGCCCAGCCCTAGCTGTTGCAAGCATTTTGGGAGCAAATAAGTAGATGAGATCTCTCTCTTTCTCTCTTTCACATAATAAAATAATTACTTTAATATACCATAATAGCCTTTGAAGAAGGTTGAGCATATGAACTTTTGTAACTCTGTGTGTAAGAAATGTTCCATCCCTCCCACTACCAAAAGGATTTCATCAAGTTGAGGGCTGTTTTAATTCCTGAGTTTTATTCTTGAAAGTGAAAGTATATAAATTTTTAGAATAAGACATTTGAAAGTCTGTTTTATAAATTATGCAAGTTTATGCTATTTTTGTTTATTTTTATTTATTTATTTATTTTTATTTTTTGACAGGCAGAGTGGACAGTGAGAGAGAGAGAGAGAGAGAAAGGTCTTCCTTTGCCGTTGATTCACCCTCCAATGGCTGCCGCGGCCGGCGCACCGCACTGATCCAATGGTAGGAGCCAGGTACTTATCCTGGTCTCCCTTGGGGTGCAGGGCCCAAGCACTTGGGCCATCCTCCACTGCACTCCCTGGCCACAGCAGAGAGCTGGCCTGGAAGAGGGGCAACCGGGACAGAATCCGGCGCCCCAACCAGGACTAGAACCCGGTGTGCCGGCGCCGCAAGGCGGAGGATTAGCCTAGTGAGCCGCGACGCCGGCCTGTTTATGCTATTTTTGAATACCTTTATTGTTGCCTGAGACTTGAATTTTTCCCTGTCTTACAGACAAAAAAAGGGTATATAAGAACCGATTGATGAAAGAATTGAATAATCTTCAAGGTAAGTGAGATGCATGGTGAAAAGGCAGGTAAAACTGAGCTTTTCTACTGTCTTTAAAAACTTTCTAATTTTGTAATTATCAAATTATTGATCCTGCTGTCCCAACTATTTATTAATTCAGTGTTTATTTTTAAATGCTTTATGTACACTATAGTCATCAAAATGGTTTAAGTACAGTAGACCCAAAAAATGGTTCCAAAATAAAGTCATATAAGAGAATCAGTAGGAAAAGCAATTTTTCAACATTCAGATCATTAGGACCTTTTCTAGTCATATTGATCTTGAATTTCCAAAAATAGGACCTGGAATATCATCTGACATTAAAAATTTGGGATGTAGAGGATAGTGTTTGACTCAGTGGTTTAGATGCCACTTGAGACACCCAGCATCCATATCTCACAGAGTGCCTGGGTCTAGTTCTGGCTCCACTTCTAAACCAGCTTACCACCTAATGCACATCCTGGGAGGCTTGAGTACTAGGGTCTCTATGATCCATGAGGAAGATTGGATTGGATTCTGGGCTTCTGACAGACCTGGTCCAGCCCCAGTTGTTACGGGCAGCTGGGGTATGAACAAGAAGATGGAAGATCTCTCTAACATCTCCCCTATATTTTTCTTTGTCTCTATGCCTTTCAAATAAAGTAAAAATAATCTTAAAAAAAAATTCCAGGGGCGGCGTTGCAGCATAGCAGGTAAAGCCACCACCTGCTGCAACACCAGCATCCCATATGAGCACCAGTTCGAGCCCTAGTTGCTCCACTCCTGATTCAGCTCCCTGCTAATGCTCTTGGAAAAGCAACAGAGGATGGCCCCTGCACTCAAATGGAGACTTGGAGGAATCTCCTGGTTCCTGTCTTCAGTCTGAGCCAGCCCTGGCCATTATAGCCATTTGAGGAGTGAGCCAGGGGATGGAAGAGCTAGCGTTTTCTCTCTCTTTCTCTCTCTCTCCCCTCATGGTGAGACCCATGCACTTTATTTATTAATTCATTTATTTATTTTTCTCCATTAATTTAGCAAGGTTCAAATCATGTTGTGCAGACATATTTACAGACATTAATTTGGTCTTTGTCATGGCTTACCAGAAACCGCTAACTCTTCACTTTGTTCTCTTAAAAGTTCCCTTAAAAGCCATAACAGAATCCCACAGATCAGTTTAAGAATTCCTGACTTAGACACCAAAATCAGATTCACTGGAATATTTTAAGTATTTTTTTCTCTTCAATCTCTATATATGGTATTGATGCTTAGACATGCACTAGAATTATCCATTCTTTACATCACACAAATATTTCTCCTATCCATCTCCTTCTTTCCTAAGGGACAAAGGTGTCTTCTGATAAAGTGAAAACTTTCCTGAAAAATGCAAGAATTGACCTCAAGGAGAAAGACACCCAAATACTTATGGACCACCTACCAGTTGATGGTGAGAGTTTTTAATATCAATATGCTCCTTAGTAAAACTTTGAATATGAGCTTTATATCAAGGTTGGAATAATTGAAGATAGTTTGTATGTGTAAAAAAGAAAGTGAGGCCTTGACCACAGCAAGCAAACATTGCTTAGAACATTTAGAACAATCACCAAGAATCAGCTAACAAAAATGGCAACTGTCAACTCTTCTTGTAACACCACAGGAAATGCCAAGGTCTAAGGAGGATATTTAGGATATTAACTTTTCAGTCCTTGTTGCTAATCAGCATTAGATAACAATGACTTATGAAATTTAGTTATGATGTGTGCAAGGCACTATTCTAAGCACTTTATATATTTAACTTATTTAATTTTTCAAACAATTCTATATTCTATATTTACCATTTATCCCATTTTGCCTGTAAGGAAACCACAGCACAGAGAAGTCATTAACTTGTGAAAGTCAGAGAGCTAGTAAGTGGTGGGGTCAGAGGTGGTGGGAGGACAGAAAATCTGTCTCCAAAAGTTTTATCTTAACCATAGTGCTATACTGCCATGAACTACTAGAATTTACAAAAATTAAGAGGATATATATATATATATATAGTAATGTTATGAATAGAATTAGCTAAAGTTGGCACATACAAGAGGACTTCAAAAAGTTCCTGGAAAATAAATATCATGAAAAACTATGAATGAATTTCAAATATTTACACCTAAATAAACATATAATTCCATTTTCCATGAATTTTTTAAGTACTCTCATATTAGATAGAAATTTTATGTTACTGGAACTCAGAAAAAGTCAACAAAAATGAATATGGCAAAATGCTATAAATTGTTTTAAAATGAATAAATTATAAAGCATTTTTAAAAGAGAAAATATCACCAGAAAATGGTCAGGAATACCTGTCCCAAGAAGAAATAGCAAAAGTATAAAATTAAAGCCGGGGCTGGCGCCGTGATTCACTAGGCTAATCCTCCGCCTTGCAGCGCTGGCACACCGGGTTCTAGTCCCGGTCGGGGCGCCTGATTCTGTCCCGGTTGCCCCTCTTCCAGGCCAGCTCTCTGCTGTGGCCAGGGAGTGCAGTGGAGGATGGCCCAGGTGCTTGGGCCCTGCACCTCAAGGGAGACCAGGATAAGTACCTGGCTCCTGCCATCAGATCAGCGTGGTGCGCCGGCCGCAGAGCACCAGCCGCGGCGGTCATTGGAGGGTGAACCAACAGTAAAGGAAGACTTTTCTCCCTGTCTCTCTCTCTCACTGTCCACTCTGCCTGTCAAAAAAAAAAAAAAAATTAAAGCTGGTGCCGCGGCTCACTTGGCTAATCCTCCGCCTGTGGTGCCGACACCCAGGGTTTAGTCCCGGTTCCTCCTCTTCCAGTCCAGCTCTTTGCTGTGGCCCGGGAAGGCAGTGGAGGATGGCCCAAGTGCTTGGGCCCTGCACCCGCATGGGAGACCAGGAGGAAGCACCTGGCTCCTGGCTTTGGATAGGCACAGCGCGTCAGCTGTAGCAGCCATTTGGGGGGTGAACCAACGGAAGGAAGACCTTTCTCTCTGTCTCTCTCTCTCACTAACTCTGTCTGTCAAAAATAAATAAATAAATAAATAAATAAAGTATAAAATTAATGCAACTCAGTGTATAGTACTTTTATTTTTTTAAATTTTTAACTAATACAAACAAAACATATTTCATGCATTCCATAGGTACAGCTCCAGGTAGACCACCACAATTCCCTTACTTGCACCATCACCCAAATCTCCTTCCCTCCAACTACTCATCAGTTTTTGCAAAAACATAATTTTAATCCACTCTATATTAAGGCTTAATTTGCCTCCAACCATAATATTCAACAAGCAAAAAGTAGGAAGACAAGAGTGTCACAGGAGTATAAACAAGGGTCATGTCGCTCCCCCTCTTCATGGAGGAACAACACAGGACCCTGCGCTGTTCTTTCGTCTGCTCGGCCCTCCCCGGGTTTGCTGCTGGTTCTTCCCGGGTTGGCTACCGTCCCTCCACCTCCGTGGAAGGGCGGTTCCCCCTAGCCACTTTCCCCACTTCCGCGGGGGAGCGGCACACCGCCGGCCGGCTCTCTCAGGGGCTGCACAGGTGTTCCTTCAGATAGATGTTCCCCTTAGATGTTCCTGGTGCATGTTGTCTCTCTCCTCCTTTATAGTCCTCTTCCACCAATCCCAACTCTGCTACCCACACGCCGAGTACGCTGCTCTCCTCCAATCAGGAGCAGGTCCTAGAGTTTATTGGTTGAACTGGAGGCAGCTGTGTAGAAGCTGGTTCTCCCTTCTCAGCACCATATTGTGGGAGAGCAGATGCATAGAATAAGTCTTAATTCCAGTAACTTAGTCTAGTCCAAGTTGCTCCCCACAGGTCAAAAATAACAATCATATCACAAAATGTCCATTTCATTCCTATGTATTTTTTAATTCTATATTAACTGCCACATAGCAGAGAAAAGATATGAATTTGTCTTTGAGACTGGCTTATTTTGCTAAGAATAATGGTTTCCAGTCATATCCATTTTATTACAAAAGACAGGATTTCATTCTTCTTGGGGCTGAGTAGTAATCCATAGTGTTTATATATCACATTTTACTTATCCAGTCATCAGCTGATGCACATCTGGATTGATTCCATATCTTAGCTATTGGGAACAGAGCTGCAATAAACAGGGATGCACAAATAACTCTTTCATATGCTTATTTTATTTTGTTTGGGTAAATTCTCAGGATTGGGATGGCTGTGTCATATAGTAGGTCTACTTTCAGATCTCTGAGGAATCTTCATACTGTCTTCTATAGTGGTTGTAATAGTTGCATTCCCACCAACAGTGGATTAGGGTACCTTTTTCGCTACATCTTGCCAGTATTTATTGTTTTTTAATTTTTTTGAATGATAGCCATTCTAACCTCATGGTGGTTTTTATATGCAATTCCCCGATCACTAGAGATCCTTAGCATTTTTTCATGTATGTCTGTGGAACATTGGTATTTAATCCTTTGAAAAATACCTGTTCATCGCCTTTGCCCATTTCTTAACTGGGTTGTTTGTTTTGTTTTTTTGTTGTTGAGTTTCTTGAGCTCTATAGATTCTGGATATTAACCCTTTATCAGTTGCATAGTTTGCAAATATTTTCTCACATTATGGCCATTGCCTGTTGACTTTGTTGAGTGTCTCCTTTGCAGTGCAGAAGCTTTGTAGTTTGATGTAATCCCATTATCACCTTTATTGCCTGTGCTTCTGGAATCTTTTCCAAGAAGCCTTTGCCTATGCCAATGTCTTCCAGAGTTTCCCCAATGTTTTCCTCATAAGTTGATGGTATAAACTTATAGATATAGATCTTTGATCCACTGGGAGTTGGTTTTTGTATAAAGTGTAAGGTACGGGTCTTGCTTCATATTTCCACACACATAGATCTGATTTTCCCAGCACTGTTTTTTGAAAAGACTGTCTTTTCTCCAAGGATTGATTTTAGCTCCTTTGTCAAAGATTAGTTGGTTGTAAGTGTGTGGGTTGATCTCTGGGGTTGCTATTCTGTTCCATCGGTCTGCATTTCTATTTTTGTGCTAGTACCAGGCTGTTTTGGTTATAACTGCCCTGTTATTGTGATGTCTCTGGATTTGTTTCTATTGTTTAAGATTGCTGTAGCTATTTGGGGTCTCTTGTATTTACATATGAATTTTGGCATTTTTTTTCTAGATCTGAGAAGAATTTTGATATTTTGATTAGATCACATTGAATCTGTATAGACATATTGATTATATTAATTCTTCAAATCCACCAACATGGAGGATTTTTCCATTTTTTGTGTGTCTTCTTCTACTTCTCTAATGTTTTATAATTTTCACTGTAGAACTCTTTCACCTCCTTGGTTAAATTTATTCCAAAGTATTTAAATTTTTTGTAGCTATTGGTGAATAGGACTGATCTTACAAGTTCTACTCAGCCATGGCATTATTTGTGTATACAAAGGTTATTGATTTTTGTATATTAATTTTATATCCTGTAATTTACCAACTCTCTTACAAGTTCCAAAATCTCTTAGTGGAGTCTTTAGTTCACCATATATAGGATCGTGTTAACTGCAAACAGGAATAATTTGACTTCTTCCTTTCCAACTTTTATCCTTTTAAATTTCTTTTTCTTGCCTAATGGCTCTGGAAAAAATTTCCAGAAATATATTGAATAGCAATGGTGACAGTGGACATCCTTGTCCACTTTCCAATCTTAGTGGAATTGCTTCTGACTTTTCCCTTCAAAATGATGCTGGCTGTGGGTTTGTCGTATATTGCCTTGATTGTGTTGAGAAATGTTCCTTCTAGTCCCAATTTACTTAAGGTTTTTATCATGAGAGGATGTTAACTTGAAGGTTCCAAACATAATCCTACCTATTAAAATAATAGAATTTTTTTAAATATTTATATATTTGAGCAGCAGAGGCAGAGAGAGAGAGAGGTCTTCCATCTGCTGGTTCACTCCCCAAATGGCTGCAACATCAGAGCTGAGCCAACCTGAAGCCAGGATCCAGGAGCTTCCTCTGGGTCCCTTACATAGGTACAGGGACCCAAGTCCTTGGGCCACATTCCACTGCTTTCCCAGGCTACCAGCAGGGAGCCAGATCAGAAGCAGAATAGCTGGGACTCAAACAACTGTCCATATAGGATGCCAGTGCCACAGGCAGAGGCTCAACCTGCTACGCCACAGTGCCAGCCCCTCAAATTTGTAATTTTACAAATTGTTTAAAATGTATCCATTGACTGGAAGGGGAGAGGGAGTGGGAAAGGGGAGGGTTGTGGGTGGGAGGGACGGTATGGGGGGGGAAGCCATTGTAACACATGAGTCGTACTTTGGAAATTTATATTCATTAAATAAAAGATAAAAAAAAATAAAATAAAATAAAATGTATCCATTGACTACAGTGGCTTCAGACTTGAGGGTGAAAAATACTAACTAAAGAAACTAGGTACACTGTCTATAATGTATGGGTAAAGCTACCACCTGTGATACCAGCATGCCATAGGGGCACCAGTTGGAGTCCCGGCTGCTCCACTTCTGATTTAGCTCCCTGGTAATATGCCTGGGAAAGCAGTGAAAGATGGCCCCAGGATACACCCACATGGGATACCCAGAAGAAGCCACTGGCTCCTGGCTTCAGATCAGCCCAGCTCCAGCTATTGCGGTCATTTGAGGAGTAAACCAGTGAATAGAGGATTCTTTCTTTCTCTCTCTCTCTCTCTCTCTCTCTCTCTCTCTCTCTCCCTTTCAAATAAATAAATAAATCCTACCCCCTGAAAATAATAACTTAATAGATTGTCCTGAAGGAAAGAAGAGTGCTTTGAGCTTTGCTCTTGCATTGTGCTGTCTGGATTTTGATAGTTTATAGAGTAAATAACAGAAGCTGTATTCATTAAATTGGTAAGTATCTGATGTGATAAAATAATAAACTTCTCAGGAATGTGTTCAAAATATTGAATTTTGGGTTTCTATTTCATAATTTAAGGAGGATTTTATATCATTTTTATATTAATCTCTTCTTTTTGTCTTAAAGATAAAGGAAATATTGATTTGAATGTGTTGATGGATGAAGTTAAAAAGATTACAGGTATGTGAGATGTTACAATGGGGATTATACTGTGTGTTATTTATGTTTAATAAGAAACTATATTTTCAACACAATAATATTTCCTTCATTCATTCATTTTAACATCTGTTGAGTATTTGCTACTTTGGCAGGCATTGTTTTAGGCACTTGAGATACAATAGTAAATGGAACAAAGAGCGCTGCCCTCATGGAGCTTACATTCTAGTAGGAGAAACAAGCAATAGATAGTAAAGCTAAAATGTAAGTGCATGATATGTGTACAGTATGTGAGAAAGTTGTGAACGCTAAAGAAAAACTAAGAAAAAAAAGTAATAGAGGATAAAGAGAAAGGAAATAGACACAAAATCTGTCAGGATTATTAAAGCCCTGCAAGGACTGGGCTTATTTTCTGAGATAAATGAAAAGCCATTGCAAAGTTTAGAGCAGAGGCGTGGTAGGATCTGATCCAGCTTTTGATCAGATCTTTCTGGAGTTTAGGTTGAGAATTGACTTGGGGGAAGTGGAAGGAAGGAGCCAAAGTAGAAACAAGGAGACCATTTAGGGGGCCTTTAGAGTCACCAATGTTAGAGACAGTGGTGACATAAACCAGGGTAGAAAGCAGTGAAGATGGGGCCAGCGCTGTGGCCTAGCAGAGAAGTCCGCTGCCTGCAGTGCCAGCATCCCATATGGGCACTGGTTCAAATCCTGGCTGCTCCACTTCCAATCCAGCTCTCTGCTATGACCTGGGAAAGTAGTAGAAGATGGCCCAAGTGGGAGACCTGGAAGAGGCTCCAGGTCCCTGGCTTTGGATCAGCGCGGCTCCAACCATTGTAGCCAATTAGGGAGTGAACCAGCGGATGGAAGACCTTTCTCTCTGCCTCTCCTTCTCTCTCTGTGTAATTCTGACTTTCAAATAAAATAAATAAATCTTTTTTTTTAAAAAAAAAAAAGCAAGCAATGAAGATGATAAAAAGTAGTTGGGCTCTGAATATATTTTTTTAATAACTTAACTTGTTTATTTGCAAAACAGATGGAGAGACAAATAAAGAGAAAGAGCGCCAATCTACTGGTTCACTCCCCAAATACCTGCAATGTCTGGGCTGGGCCAGTGTCAAAGCCAGGAGCCAGGAACTCAATTCAGGTCTCCCTTGTGGGTGGCAGGAACCCAATTACTTGAGGCATCACCATTGTCTCCCAGGAGACAGGAAGCAGCAGGAAGCTGGAGTTAAGGGCCAGAGCCAGGAAATGCACCCAGGGACTTCAACATAAGATGCAGGTTTCTTAACTGACATCTTAACTGCTAGGCTAGGAACACACTCCCTGGATATGTTTTTTTAAAGAGTCCGCAGAATTTCTTGACGGCTTAGATATATGAAGCACTGTATAAAGCAGGGGTGGGAACCTGTTTTCAGTCAAATGCTATTTGAATATTTATAACATCATTCACAGATCATACAAAATTATCAACTTAAAAATTAGCCTACTATAGATTTATTGAAATTTGAGTCTTGCTTGCAATTGCCTTGGTAGAACGAGATAAAATGATTTTGCAGGCTTTGTTCAGCCCACGGGGCAGATGTTCCCCATCCCTGAGATAAAGGAGGAAGTTAAAAATGACTCTAAGACTGTTGTCCTGAGCAACTGACTAAAAGGATGTACTTACCATTAACTGTTGCCAGCAGTACAAGTTTGGGTGAAAGAGAATTAAGAGTTCAGGACTTTTTGAGATATCTGAAGACCTCTATATTCAGATGTCAAGTACAAAATTACTAGCTAGACAGGAATTCAAGAAAAATGTATTGGATTAAAAAATATGCAATTGTGGGCCAGCACCATGGCTCACTTGGTTAATCCTCCACCTGTGACACCGGCATCCCATATGGGCGCCAGGTTCTAGTCCCGATTGCTCCTCTTCCAGTCCAGCTCTCTGCTGTGGCCCAGAAGGGCAGTGGAGGATGGCCCAGGTGCTTGAGCCCCTGCACCCACGTGGGAGACCAGGAAGAGGCACCTGGCTCCTGGCTTCGGATTGGCGCAGCGCCGGCCGTGGTGGCCATTTGGGGAGTGAACCAACAGAAGGAAGACCTTTCTCTCTGTCTCTCTCTCTCTCCCTGTCTATAACTCTACCTGTCAAATAAAAAAAATGCAATTGTGGGGCCAGCATTGTGGCACAGCAGGTGAAACTGCTGCCTGTGACACCAGCATCCCATATGGGAGGCCAATTTGTGTCCCAGATGCTCCATTTCTGATCCAGCTCCCTGCTAATGACCTTCGAAAAGCACAGGAAGGTGGCCTAATTCCTTCAGCCCCTGCAGACACGTGGGAAACCAAGATGAAGCTCCTGCCCAGCCCTGGCAGTTGCAGCCATTTTCCCTCTCTCTCTCCATCTCCCTCTCACTCTCTCTCTCTCTCTCTCTCTCTACCTTCCTCCCTCTATCTCTCTGTAACTCTGACTTTCAAATTAAATAAATAAATTTTTAAATAAAAAAAGAAAGTGATAGGCATATAAATGGTATTTTCAGTCATGAGTTTGAATTTACCCAAGGAGTAAGAATAAATGGAGCAAGCTAAGTAATGAATCCTGAGGGCAATTCATTATTAAGAGGTCTTAAAGCAAAGGATAAAAGAAAAAGTATGCAGTGGAAAACCAAGAGAATATAATGTCCTGAAATGAACCAAGAGAATATAGTGACCCAGGAAACAAACTCTGAGATAAGGATCACATATGCAGGAAGTTTCCTTAGAAAGTGGCCCCGGGAAACCTAGATAGGAGGTGAGGTGTGAGAAATGAACAAAAGCAGCTGAAAGTATTGAGCAAGCAAGTTAGCTTTGAAGATACCTGGAGCTTAATCCCATAGGGGGAATATCTGGGAAAAAAAAAAAAATATATATATATATATAGCCCCAAAGGAGCAGTAATATAGCTAGGTCATTTGACACATGAACCTATGATTACCAACGAACCCCTCAATTAGAATGTATAGGTTACACAAAGCTTTTAAAAATTGAGCCGGCGCCGCGGCTCACTAGGCTAATCCTCCGCCTTGCGGCACCAGCACACCCGGTTCTAGTCCCGGTCAGGGCACCGGATTCTGTCCCAGTTGCCCCTCTTCCAGGCCAGCTCTCTGCTGTGGCCTGGGAGTGCAGTGCAGGATGGCCCAAGTGCTTGGGCCCTGCACCCCATGGGAGACCAGGGTAAGTACCTGGCTCCTGGCTTCGGATCAGCAAGGTGCACCGGCCTCAGCGCGCCAGCCGCGGCGGCCATTGGAGGGTGAACCAACGGCAAAGGAAGACCTTTCTCTCTGTCTCTCTCTCTCACTGTCCACTCACACCAAAAATTGTTTGGTTGTTTGGGGGCAAGTCTTGTGGCACAGTACATTAAAAACTGCTTAGTGTGTCTGCATCCCTTATCAGAACACTAGTTCAAGTTTTGGCTGCTCTGCTTCCAACCCCGCTCTGCTAATGCACTTGAGAAGCAGCAGGTGGTGGCTTAAACACTTGATTCCTTGTCACCCACTTGGGAGACCTGGATTGAGTTCCTGGTTCTGGGCTTCAGCCTGATCCAGCCCTGGCTATTGTAGCCATCTGGGAAGTGAACCAGCAGATGAAAGATTTTTTTTTTTCCTGTCTCCCTCTCTCTGTCATTCTGCCTTCCAAATAATAAAATAAATAAACAAATCTTTATAAGTTGTTTTTACTCACAATATAAGGGTGTTAAGCTGATGCTTTTGTGCTAATTAGAATCTTTGGCCACTGTAGATCTCTTGTTTAAATTTTTAAATAAGGAGCCCAACACTGTAGTGCAACAAGCAAAGCTGCCACCTGCAACACTGGAATCCCATATAAGTGCCGGTTCAGAGTCGGTTGCTCCACTTGCCATCCAACTCCCTGCTAATGTGCCTGGGAAAGAGGCAGAAGATGGCCCGAGTACTGGGCCTCTTCCATCTGCATGGGGAGTGAACCAGCAGATGGAAGATCTCTCTCTCTCTAACACTCTCTCTTTCTCTCTGTAACTCTGCCTTTCAAATAAATAAATCAGTATTTTTTTAAAAAAGTCAAACTAAATTGTAGGCACTCTTTCAATAATAAAAGAGTTCTTCTTTAAAAGGCTGGAAACTACTCTACTTGGTGCTTAGTAAAAATATTTTGAACTTGTAGATTGTCATTCTTTTATTAAATTCACATTTTTTGGTGAAATAGCAATTTTTCAATATTAAAACAACAAAGTGGACTAGCATGCGTTGAAATGGTAATTGCCAAAAGGATGTGAGTAGGAGGACATCTTCAGCATCTGCTATGCGTACCAGAGAGGAGGGTAAATCAACAGAGACAAACGCTGTTGATAGGTCAGGTAAAGTAAGAGCTGAGAATGGACCATTGTATTTAGTTCATGGAGATCATAGGCAGTATCCAAAAGAGAAATTGCCAGTGGTAAATGCAGAAAGAAACTTGACTAAAATGAGTTCAAAAGGATGGGAGGATAAGGTTTAGAATCAATGTGACTATCTGAAGAGTTTTTCTGCTGGAGGGCAAAGAAGTGAAAAGACAGGTAAACAAAGTGGTGTCCAAAAAAAGGCTTTTTTTAATTAAAAAGATAAAAGAAAAAAAATAGTATAAAAGTGACCAAGTGAAAGAAGAGGAAACCATGGTTTGAAAAGAAGAGAAAGAGGCACGGTGTCATCAAGAAGAGTGGGAAGGTTAATGGATTAGCAAAACATAAAGCCGAAAGCATTATGGACTCACTTGAAGTTATGGTCAATTTAAAATGAAACAGTCAGCATTGTTCACTTCCGTTCTAGTTCAGCTGGGTGGCAGCAGGCTCCGAATAACAGAAACTGTATTTAACCTGAAACAGGGTATTCTCAAGTGAGTATATTGAAAGCAAGAATAACTCAATTTTAATCTAAACTTCTGCAAGATTTAAGCATACTTATCATTTTTTTTTTCACATCACTACTTCTAACTTTTGTCTCCTATTGGGGTTTAGTTATTTGAGTAAAAGTCAGTCTTTGAAAATCTTTTCTTTCTACAAGCATCTTTGAATCATAATTTGGCTGAATCAAACTTGTAGATTGTCATTTTGTGATGGAATTATGAAATCTGATGCTAATGTCCCTGAGAGTATCTTGAAGCTGTTTCCAGAAGACTGAAATACTGAAGGCTGGCTTCTATTCTGCAAGAAGAAATTTCGTCTTTCAGCGTTTCTGACTTTCTAGAACATGGCATTGGCAAAATTCACCATGGAGCCAGCTGGCAAAGCAGAAATGTGATTTACAGCTAAATTTAAAAGCATTATTTCTCCTTCCCAAAGCTTACAATGTAATTATATAACATAAATTCACTGAAAGTTAAAATTTTTCAGGCTACCAGCTTTTTGTCGTTTTAAAAACTTACCCCACAGTTCAAGCGAAAAAAGAAGAGGAAGAAGATAGGGAAAACCAGAGAAAAGACAAAGAAGACTGGAGCTATTATTATAGTAGTTGAATTTGTTATATTAGCTATCAGAAAGCTTCCAAATTACTGAGAAATTGTGCAATCCCTATTTTATTTATCATATTGTTTAATTGTTGCAAGAGGTTCTATTTTAGGTTAAAAGAAAATTTCTGCCTCCATTTTTTTTTTCTAAGATTGATTTATTTGTTTTGAAAGAGTTACAGAGAGAGAGAGAGAGAGAGAAACTTTTATCTGCTGGTTCATTCCCCAGATGGCTTCAATGGCCATAGCTGAACCAAGCCAAAGCTAGGTGGCTCCCCTTTTTGACTTCAAAAGCTAAATAAGACTTCATTATAAAGGAAGAAAGGGAGAAGAAAAGAGGGAGGGAAAAGTTGGGAAAGAGGGAGGAATATCACTGGATTCTTAGAATTGTATCTTTGAACTACATTGAATCTGTTTGCTTTGTATTATATTGTCATGAAAGAAGTATTAAAAAAGACTTCATTGTGCTTTGCTCTTCCTCTTGCATCTGAGAAAGATTTTATATATTTTTTAATATACTAACATTATAACATATATGCACATAATCTGTGTGTGTTTATGAGGTCTTCAGAAAGTTCATGGGAAGTGGTTTTATGAAAAAACTGCATGAATTTCAGATTTTTTTTTGACAGGCAGAGTTAGACAGTGAGAGAGAGACAGAGAGAAAGGTCTTCCTTTTGTTGGTTCACCCCCAAAATGGCCACTACGGCCAGCACGCTGCTGCCAGCATGCTGCGCCGAGAGCCAGTTGCTTCTTCCTGGTCTCCCATGCGGGTGCGGGGCCCAAGCACTTGGGCCATTCTCCACTGCCTTCCTGGGCCACAGCAGAGAGCTGGACTGGAAGAGGAGCAACCGGGACAGAATCCGGTGCTCCAACTGGGACCCGGGGTGCTGGTGCCACAGGCGGAGGATTAATCTAGTGAATCTAGTGAGCCGCGGCACCGGCCCTGAATTTCAAATTTTTAACACAAAGTAAGCTTAACTTTTATTTCTATTTTCCATGAACTTTTTCTTATATTTAAAAATTATTATTTTACAATATTTTTAAAGATTTATTTATTTATTTGAAAAGCAGAGTTACAGAGAGGCAGAGGTAGAGACAGAGAGATCGTCCATCCACTGGTTCGCTCCCCAAATGGCCACAACAGTCAGGACTGAGCCAGGCGGAAGTCAGGATCCAGGACCTTCTTCTAGGTCTCCCACCTGGGTGCAGGGGACCAAGCACTTGGGCCATCTTCTGCTTTCCCAGGCCATAGCAGAGAGCTGGATCAGAAGTGGAGCACCCAGGACTGAAACTGATAACCATATGTGATGCTGGCATCGGAAGGCAGCAGCTTTACCAATTATGCCACAGCACTGGCCCCATTATTTTACAATTTTTTAACATTTTGTTCCATGAATCTTTTGAAGTACCCTCATATAGATATAGACAACATTAGCATTTTACCTATGTAATTATAATGCTACCAGGTTATACAGATATCACACACTTCTTATATTCTCTCGCCTAAGACTGTTTCTCTTTTTCTGAAGGAGAGAAGATTCATGTTGGGGATGTGAAAGATTTTCTGAAAAACATGGGAATAGAGATGACAAATAAGGAATACAAAAAGCTTCTGAAAATGCTGCCAATATCTGGTAAGTATTTATATGTATTTTCCTTTGCTCATGAGTGAAAATGTATTTTATTCAATAAGCTTTATTGATTATCTGCTGTGTGCATGGCTCCATCGTCCATCTTGGGGAAGCATGGACTATATTTCCTGAAGTTCCTTCCCTCTTAAATTTCAGGAATGGTTGGTTTTAAAATTTTGTGTTAGAAATCTTAATATTTGAAATATTTTGTGTCAATTTAAAATATCTTTTTAGAAGCACATATTTGGCCTACCACTTCAGACGACAGTTGGGAAGCCCAGGAGTCTGGGTTTGAGTTCCAGCTCCACTCTCAGTTCTAGCTTCCTGCCAGTGCATACCCTGGGAGACAGTAGTTGAGTTCCTGCCTCCCGCAGGAGAGACCTGGATTGAGCTTCTGGCTTCCTGGTTTGCCAGATTGTTGTGGGGATTTGGGGAGTGAAGGAGTGATAGGCTCTCTCTTGCTGTTTCTCTCGCTCTCTCTGTTGCTCTGCCTCTCAAATAAATAAAACTTTAATATATATCTTTTTTTAGAGTTTCGTATTAGAAAGTTTAACATTTGAATATTTTATGTCAATTAAAAATATTTTTAAACAGTAAATCCTAGCTAACATTTCTAAAAATTCTGTTCTTATCATTAAGATTTTGGTTTAGGAAACAGGGACCACTTCAGTCAGATGTCCTATCATAGGACAAACAAGCTATTACATTCCCTTGAGAGAAATATAAGGTTTAAAGCATAAGCTGAAAGAAAAAGAAAGGTAAGAAGGCTGAAGAAAGAGAAGATAAAGTCAAATTAGAAGGGAGAAAATGGGGGGAAAATGCTATGAATATTTCAGCACCATTGGGTGCCACTAACAACAGGTTTGTAGTCTATCTGGTTGTTAGGTTCATTACATTGAGTTTTACAAATATCTCATTTCATTAAGGATAAAATATGATAAGTTTCTAAATTTCCCTTGATAAGTATATGCTTTGGTTTTATGACTCTAAGAATATAATTGTCTTGTTCTACAGATGATAAAAAGATATTCAAGAAAGAATTACTGGATGCTGTGAAATCCTTCAAACGTGAGTGAAAAAAGCATAAGGATAATCCAATTTGAGATTTTTCTACTTCATTTTTTTCTGGCAAAAAACAAGCATAAAATAATACACTTTATTTAATAAATATTTGGTTGTCTACTAGGTGCTGAACATTTGGGGATAACCTGGAATATATAGTGTAGCATAATGTAATTATTTATAATCAAATATTACTTTTTATTAGAATTAACTCTTTTCCCTATGTACGTGTGTATATTTCTGATTAAACTCTTACAGGATAGTTTATGTAACTCACACTTTTAGTATAGGAATTTCACCATGTCCTTTAAAACATTTCTATAAACATTGTTTTTAATGACTAGATCATATGGTTGTATTATAATTTAATCATTCTCTCATTGAGCATTTAGGTGATCTCAGGGTTTTGTTTGTATGCATGTGATCTTGGTACATAAATCTTGATCCAACATTAAAGTTATTTTCTTTGGACATATTCTTTCAGCAGGAATTACTAGGTCAAAGGCCTTACCATGTTTGAGGCTTTGATGTGTACCTCAATTTACCTCCCCAAAAGATTGTATTAATTTACACCTCTGTACATTGTGAGAATACCTATAACTACTGTACCCTAACCAAAATATATTATTTTCATGTTTTTTGATTCCTACTAACTGGATAGGTGAAAAATTGGGTCAAATTGTTGTTTTTATTTTTTTTTATGAATGAAGCAGAAAATGTTTATATATGCCTATCAGTCTTTAAGTTTTTTTTCCAGGGCATTTGTCCATTAGTCTATTAGAGTCTGAACATTTTTCCTATTAATTTGAATGATGTCTTTACATATTAAATATTAGCACATCATCATAGCTATAGTAAATATTTTCTCAATTGACTAGTTGCATTTTATTTTGTTTTATTTTCACAACAGCTTGATCAAGATATAATTCATATACCATATAATTCATTCAATTAAATTATATAATTTTGTGACTTTTAATATACTAACAGTTGTGCAACCATCACCACATTCAATTTTAGTACATTTCAGCACCTGAAAAGGATACTCTGTACCCATTAGAAGTCATTATCTATAGCCCTCAACCCTCCCTAAGCATAAGTAACTACAAGTCTTTTGTTCATCATGTTGTATTTTTATATATGAACATTTTTTGTTTCTATATATTTAATTTTAGCAATTATTTCTTTGGTGATTTCTTCTTGTTTTCTGTTATTTCTCCTTTTACATTTTAAACACCAAGTCTTTCTAGAGTCCTCCTTTATATATAGTTACATTTCAGAGGTGATTTATTATTACCGTAGCAAGTTTCAAATCTTACTTTTTGATCAGAATAACATGATTTGGTTGTCCTTTTTCCCGAGTTTGCCAGAGTTGCCAACTTCTTTATATCTTTTTCCCAATATAAACAGCTCCAACAATTTTAATAATGGAAGCATGTTCTGTTACTGACTCCCACATGATATATTATAAATAGTTTTTTTCTGATTTCATTTTTAGGTAGGGGTTTATGGCCTGTATTTTTCATTTTATGACATCCTTATTTACTTTTCCTTCTTTTTGTTAAGGAGGGAGGGTTAGTATCAGTGACATAAGAGAAGTTCTAGAAAACACTGGATTCACACTTGAAGAAAAAGAAATCAAGAATCTGCAGGCCACCCTACCAGTTGCTGGTAAGCATTTAAGACACTTTCAATCTATAGCTAAAGCGAGGAAAGACATGGTGGGGACGGAAAACTGGGGACAGAGAAACAATTTAAAACAGTGCTGATGAGACATGAATTGGGCCTTACCTAGGGAACCATCCTGGCCATAAATGGGGAAAACTGATGTGACGTGGTGGAGAAAAGGGAGAGAGGTATTAAAAGTGTGAGCCAAAGATTTATAGCTTATATAATTGCCAGAAAGCAATGAAAAAGGGATCAGTGGGGAGACCATAGAGAGAGCAAAATGAAGAGAAAATGTGCTTAGGACATGGTTGAATTAAGGTCCTTAGAGGACACTCAGTATCAGACTATGAAAATGCATTCCCTAATCATAATGTTAATACTAATTTTAAAGATTTATTTATTTATTTATTTGAAAGAGTGGGGACAGAGGAGAGACAGATCTTCCAGCTGCTGTTTCACTCCCCGGATGGCTGCAACATCCAGGGCAGGGCTGGGCCAAAATGAGAAGCCAGGAGCCCCATCTGTCCCGCTGTGGGCGGCAGGGTTTCAAGTACCTGAACCATCATCTGATGCTTCCCATGTCCATTAACAGAGAGCTGGATCTGAAGCAGAGTAACAGGGAATTCAGCCAGCACTCTGATATGGGATGCAGGTGTCCCAGGTGGCAGCTTAACCCACTGTGCCACAATGCCAGGCTCTATGTTATTAATCTTTAGAAAGGTGTCTTCATGCCCGGTGCTGTGGTGTAGCAGATAAAGTTGTCACCTGCAGTGCCAGCATCCCCTGTGGGTAGCAGTTTGAGTCTCAGCTGCTCCATTTTTTCCAGATTTATTTATTTACTTGAAAGTTAAATTTACACATAGAGAGAAGGAGAGGCAGAGAGAGAGAGAGAGCAAGAGAGAGGAGAGAGGTCTTCCATTTGCTGGTTCACTCCTCAGATGGCCACAATGGCTGGAGCTGCGCCGATCTGAAGCCAGGAGCCAGGAGCTTCTTCCAGGTCTCCCACACGAGTGCAAGGGCCCAAGGACTTGGGCATCTTCTGCTGCTTTCCCAGGCCACAGCAGAGAGCTGGATTGGAAATGGAGCAGCCAGGGCTGGAACCAGCATCCATATGGGATGCCAGCACTGCAAGCGGCAGCTTTACCCACTATGCCACAGTGCCGGCCCCAGCTGCTCCACTTCTGATCCAGCTCTCTGCTAGTGCCTGGGAAAGCAACAGAAGATGGACCAAGTCCCTGGGCTCTTGCACCTGCATGTGAGACCTGGAAGAAGCTCCTGGCTCCTGGCTTCAGATTGGTCCAGCTCTGGCTGTTGTTGCTGCCAGCTGAGCAGTGAATCAGCAGATGGAAAATCTCGCGCTCTCTCTCTCTCTCTCTCTCTGCCTTTCTGTAACTCTGCCCTTCAAGTAAATAATAAATCTTTTTAAAAGAAATAAAAAAGAAAGGTGGCTGGCGCCGCGGCTCAATAGGCTAATCCTCCACCTGCGGCGCTGGCACACCGGGTTCTAGTCCCGGTCAGGGCACCAGATTCTGTCCCGGTTGCCCCTCTTCCAGTCCAGCTCTCTGCTGTGGCCAGGGAGTGCAGTGGAGGATGGCCCAGGTGCTTGGGCCCTGCACCCCATGGGAGACCAGGAGAAGCACCTGGCTCCTGCCTTCGGATCAGCGCGGTACGCCAGCCGCGGCAGCCATTGGAGAGTGAACCAACGGCAAAGGAAGACCTTTCTCTCTGTCTCTCTCTCTCACTGTCCACTCTGCCTGTCAAAAAAAAAAAAAAAGAAAGAAAGAAAGAAAGAAAGGTAACTTCAACCCCTAAGAAAAACCAGCAGGGTTAAAATAGAACCTCAAAGGGTCCCTGAAGCTACAGGGATACCAAAAAAATGCAATAAAGGAATATTTGAGAGATGAAAAGTGGAATCAAAGAGTAGGATATAGAAGAAAAATAACAGGAAACAGGGAAGGGTAAGAGAAAATAAAAGGAAGAGGGGAGGACACTTGGCACAGCAGTTAAGTCACCTTAGGGTGCTAACATCCCATATTGGAGTGCCTCCTTGGAGTCCTAGCTCCTCCACTTCTGGTCCAGTTTCATATTAATGCACACTCTGGAAGAGGTGATAGTTCCTGCCACCCACATGGGAGACCTGAATTGAGTTTCCTGTTCCTGGCTTCAGCCTGGTCCAGCCCTGGCTGTTGCAGCCATTTGGGGAGTGAACTAGTAGATATGGCAATCAGAGGACCTCTCTCTCTCTCTCTCTCTCACCATTGCGACCAACTGAGGAGTGAGTCAGCAGATGGACAATCTCTCTCTCCCCCCCCCCCTTTCTGTAACTCTGCCTTTCAAATAAATAAATCTTTTTTTAAAAAATATTTTAGTTGTATAAATAGGATCAAGTGCCTGGTAATAATAATAGATAGAATTAAAAAGGAGAGAATGTCCCAACATGGGAAGCATCCACACAGCAGACTCATAGAATGACAATTGCTTTAAGTAACACTCTGACCTCAGAATCAGCCCTTAAGGCTTCCTGGTCTGGCTGAAATGCCCACAAAAGCATTGAGGTATGGAAAGCCAAGACACTGTGGCAAAAAAAAAAAAAAAAAAAAAAAAAAAAATGTTCTACGTGAAGGATCTCTATGAGTGAGACCACAATGTAAAAAAGTGGCCATCAAAGAAGGATGGACTTTTCTCTGAAGGGAGGAGAGAATTTTCACTTTGCTTATGGCCTTGTCCAAATACTGACAGAGTTTATGGACTCAAAAGGCTTCTATAGTCATGGCAGCTCATGTAAAGAGCCTCAGGTGGCACTGACATCATACATAAGAGTGTTAATTGTTAATTTAGCAACAGAAGTCACTGTGCACTAACTTTCCAATCAGGACCCCTGTGCTCAATGAGTTTTATTATGAGTGTTAACTGTAAAACTTGTTTGTGTGTGTGTATGTGTGCAAATTGTTGAAATCTTTACTTAGTATAGAGTTGGTCTTCTGTGTATAAAGCTAATTGAAAATGAATCTTAATGGAGATGGGACTGGCAAGGGGAGAAGGAGGAAGGGGAGGGGTGGGAGTGTGGGTGGGAAGCAGGTATGGTGGGAAGAATCACTATATGCCTAAAGTTGTGCTTATGAAATTTATATTCCTGAAAAATAAATTTTAAAAAAGACTTTAAACAGCTAACAGCTTATGAAATAAAGAAGTTATAGTTATATATGAATAAACATATACTTAAAGCTTAAATCTTTCCTCTGTTATATATTCCTATATATTTAAAAATAATTTAAAAAATCTAGAATAAAACATAAAATTACTGTAATCCCATATACATTTTAAGAATTTTATATAACTTTTTAAGTCTCAGTATCTTAATCTCTAAATTCTGAATTTCCTTACAGAAAATAAAAAGGTCGACCTGAATGTGTTGATGGATGCAGCAAACACTTTTACAGGTGATTGTGAGTTTCTGTAAATTTTACAAAATTGAGATCTTAATCTTTGTAGAGAATTACCTTTTTAAAGCAGCTTACCCCTTTCATCAATCAATTATTAGTTCCCCCTGCTCTTTTACCTGTTGATCATTTTGTCTTATTGATAAGAGTTAGACTATTAGATATTTAGGAAGCATACAACACTCTCATGAAGTATTAACTGATTCAATATATGGGTCAGTAATGTGTTTTTTTGACTGTTTATAAACCAAAGTGTAACTGAACACTGCATATTGCAGTAGAAAGTCTTTGCATCAGGAAATATAGTCACTATGAATAGTCGATCCCATAATTCAGGCCATGAAGTAGTAACAGAGATATTATATGCAGATGGAATTATGTAGATTCTATACACCATCTGTCTTAGTCAACTCAGGCTTCTATAACAAAATCCCACAGACTGGGTAATTTGTAAACAGTAGAAATTTATTTCTCATCACTCTAGAAGCTGGGAAGTCCAACATCAAGGCACCGCATGCTTGGTGTCTGATGAGAAGTGCTGTTTGCTTAGAAGTGATGCCCCAAATACTGAGTCCCCACATTGGTGGAAGGCATAAAGGAAAAAAAGAGCCAATTGCTATATTGCCTGAGTCCTGGTCATAAGGGAGGAGACCCATGACCTCATCACCTCTTAACGGTGCCACTTCTTTTTTTTTCCCCCAAAGATTTATTTATTTATTTAAAAGTCAGATTTACAGAGAGAGAAGGAGAGGCAGAGAAAGCAAGAGGTCTTCCATCCACTGGTTCATACCCCAGTTGGCCACAACAGCCAGAGCTGCACTGATCTGAAGCCAGGAGCCAGGAGCTTCTTCCAGGTCTCCCATATGGGTGCAGAGGCTCAAGGACATGGGCCATCTTACTCTGCTTTCCCAGGCCATAGCAGAGAGCTGGATGGAAGTGGAGTAGCTGGTACTCGAACCGGCGCCCATATGGGATGCTGGCGCTGCAGGCAGCGGCTTTACCCACTACACCACAGCGCCAGCCCCAGTGGTGCCACTTCTTAATGCCACTGCACTGGAGGTTAAGTTTCAATGTGGCCGGTGCCGCGGCTCACTAGGCTAATCCTCCACCTTGCGGTGCTGGCACACCGGGTTCTAGTCCCAGTTGGGGCACCGGATTCTGTCCCGGTTGCCCCTCTTCCAGGCCAGCTCTCTGCTGTGGCCAGGGAGTGCAGTGGAGGATGGCCCAAGTCCTTGGGTCCTGCACCCCATGGGAGACCAGGAGAAGCACCTGGCTCCTGCCATTGGATCAGCACGGTGCACCGGCCATAGCACGCCGGCCGCGGTGGCCATTGGAGGGTGAACCAATGGCAAAGGAAGACACCTTTCTCTCTCTCTCTCTCTCTCTCTCTCACTGTCCACTCTGCCTGTCAAAAATTTTTTTTAAAAAATGTTTCAATGTGAATTTTGAAGAGGATTCAAACATTCAAACCCTAACACTATCATAGGTCTTTCAGGAATTATACAGTCCCCATGTCACTCTTTACAATTACATTGACCCATACATGTAATAGAAGTGTTATTGTCTTATTTAGATTCAAGAACGCTTTCAGATCCTGAATTTCAGAATAACTCTATGTAAGTGAAGTTGGCTCATGTATTTATACTTTGTTCTGCAGTTATAGGTAGCGCTGTTCTGGATGCTGTTTTTCATAATTTTCAGTAATTAAATGTTATTGTTGTCAACTGAAACAATTTTCATCTACTCATAGGAAAAAAGGTTGAAACCAGTGACTTAACAAATGTGCTGGGAAACATGGGAATCAGGCTCACTGAAAAAGAACAGTCGATGCTGTTAAAAACTCTGCCAATCAGCCGTGAGTATTTAGCCACTAGCATGGCACCCAGGGAAACTGTGTGGAATTCTGGGTAAGGACTGTGGGAAATACCCTCAGAAAAGCATGGTTCTTGAATTAAAAAAAAAAAAAAATCCTGTCCTTTTCACTTGTGTTTTAATTTAGAAGTGAGAAACTTTTAAATGAGTCTTCTCTTTTTGCATTCAGATACTTGGATCTCACTGAGTATTTAAACAACTACACAGATTCTTCTGTTGTCCCCAATGCGTCCCAGTCCTCAGTCCATGCACTAGTAGCCCTCATATCTCACCACAATACAGCAACCAAAAGACAAACAACTGAGAGCAGGGGTCCTTCAGGATCCCATGCTTACACCATCCGTATCCATTCTGATCAGTCAGTGACACAACCAGTCAACCACTCAAGTCCTCCTCCTGGACACTTGCATACTTGCCCCAAAGGCCCTAGAGGCCAGCCTGTACTATCACAAAAACATTCTCCCAGCCCCCATAGTTCTTGTTCCACACCACTCGGGATTGTGGTGTCCCTAGAGGCGGAAGTAGCATCACGGGCAGCGAATGTTCAATCCTTGTCAGGATTTTCCCCACATACACCTAAGGCTGTGGCCACTCATTTTGTCTAGCATTCCTCCCAGAGTGCTCTTTCAGGAGACCAGTTGTGAGAAGTACAGCCTCCTTAGGGCTTTGATTCTGAGAACGCAGGAAGAGATATGCACAAGCTGTAATGTACTTGAGACACATGCCAGACATTGGGAGTTCTTTCTTTAAGTTTTATTTGTTTGTTTATTTAAATATTTTATTTAAAAGGCAGGGCAACAGAAAGATAGGCAGAGACAGAGAAGGAGTTTCCATCTGCTGATTCATTCCCCAAAAGTCTGCAACAGCCAGGCTGGGTCAAGCCAAAACCAGGAGGCTAGAAATCGATCCAGGTCTCCTACAGGGGTGGCAGGGACCCAAGCACTCGAGCCATCACCTGCTGCCTCCCGTCGTGCACATTAGCAGGAAGCTGAGATGGAAGCAAAGCCAGAACGCAAGCCCAGGTGCGCGGATATGGGATGCAGGTGTCCCAGGCAGCAGCCTCACTGCACACCTGCCCCACTGAGTGCTCTTTCCACACTGCAGACATCCCTGGCACAGGGTGTTGGCCTCCCGGAATGACAGAGTCCACTAGGATGGAGGGGCTAGCAGATGCTCCCTGTTCTCTGTTCCAGTTATTTCACCTCTATTTGTGGAAAGAATTTGTTTAGAGAAATTTTTTAATTTTTATTTAAATGTTTATTTTTATTCTGTTCATGTTGGTAACTTTTTAATATTATCCCTTTATTAGGTCTACTTTTTATATTAAACATATAGGAATGCTTCATATACCCAGGGCATAGGCAGGGAAAAGAGGGAAAGGCAAAGGGGTCAAAGTAAAATAAAAGGCAACCAACAAGAAAGCAAAGCAAAACAAAGAAGCATGTATGTGTGTTTTTGTGGGGAACATCAACCAATGCCAGGTGTTCCAACTAGGGGGTACATTGACCATATTTACTTATTATTTGAGGATAGAACAGAATAAATTTCTAGGTGAATGATATAAATGTTTCATAAAGTTGAACAGTTTCTTGTTCTTTTTTCTGATTCAATGTTACTGTATCTTACAGAAGACGGAAAAGTGTATCAGAAAAGATTACTGGATAGTATAAAGCCTCTCCAAGGTAAGACTAATTAGAACAGCAGCTAAAATTTATTATGTTTTGCATTTGCTTTTTAAAATTTCTCACTTATTAAAATCTTGCTATCCCATTGTTCCTCTAGTTTTCTGATTCTGAATTGATGCCTCACAATCTTCCATTCTTTGGGGGGGTTACTGTATTTGAGGAAGTCATCGTTAACTACGCCTCTATAGCAAGTTTCAAATTCTACTTTTATATAGGTTGGTTGGCTTTATTACAATTCATCAGATGTGGCCGGCGCCGTGGCTCAGTAGGCTAATCCTCCGCCTTGCGGCGCCGGCACACCGGGTTCTAGTCCCGGTTGGGGCACCGGATTCTGTCCCAGTTGCCCCTCTTCCAGTCCAGCTCTCTGCTGTGGCCAGGGAGTGCAGTGGAGGATGGCCCAAGTCCTTGGGCCCTGCACCCCATGGGAGACCAGGAGAAGCACCTGGCTCCTGCCATCGGATCAGCGTGGTGCGCTGGCTGCAGCGTGCCAGCCGCAGCGGCCATTGGAGGGTGAACCAATGGCAAAGGAAGACCTTTCTCTCTCTCTCTCTCTCTCTCTCTCTCTCTCACTGTCCACTCTGCCTGTCAAAAAAAAATTCATCAGATGTGTCTACTTCTTTTTTATCCATGATTACTTCAATTGGAAATTATAGCTCAATGTTGAGTGAGCTTCTCTCTCAACTCTCCACACTGTGTGGGTCACTTAAATGGCTAGTATGTTTCACTCACCACTTAGAGTGACACATGCTCCCCAAGCTAGCATCTTCCACTTCTTGGAATTACTTGCATTTCTTGTTTCCACCTTCTTATTTCCTAAGGGAAAAAAGCCCATGTCAGTAACCTGGAGACCCTTATGGAGAGCATGGAAATTGAACTTGAGAAGGAGGAGTATAAGGAACTACTGAACCATCTGCCAGTTGATGGTAAGTATTGCAGATACCGCTGTACCAAGGAACAAGTTTAGGTCCCCTGAAAGTGTTTTTCTGAAATTATTTTTTAATCTCTTTGAAAACTTATGTACTATTTCAAGAACACGTGAAAACAGAGAGCAACGTGACAAATGCTGTGTGCCTGGTAAGCACAGCCAACAAATGTTATCATTTTGCCATATTTGCTTCACACATCTTTCTTTCTCCCTTCCTTCCTTCCCATGTATACCTTTTATTTTTAGTTAGGATGATGTTTCAATAATAACTCAGATCAATTTAGCTGGACAAAACTGTCAAACAGTCAAAGCTGACATAATTCATTATGAAGAAACTGCTTAGGGATAAGCCCAGGTTAAGATTTGCCTCATTAGAGCTTTCTTGGGTTCAATCCCTGAGCCAGTAGGTTCCACATTTAAAACCTGATAAAGGAGAGGTTGTTTGCAAAGTAGTTAAGATACCTCTTGGGAAACATATCAGAGTTCTTGGGTTTGAGTTCTGCGTCTGCATCATCCAATTCCAGCTTCCTGCTGGTGCGCACCCTAAGAGGTAGCAACTGATGGTCCAAGTAATGAGGTCCCTGCCAACCACATGGGAGACCCAGATTCAGTCCCAGGCTCCTGACTTTGGCCTGACCCAGTCCCAGCTGATGTAGACATTTGGGGAGTGAGCCAGCAGATGGAAGATTTTTCTCTATTTCTCTCCGTTTGTGTGTGGGGTGGGTGTGTGTGGGGGGGGGGTCCCTTTCCCTCCCTGCCTTAAAAATAAATTTTTATATTTATTTTTTATTTTTTATTTATTTTAAAGAGAGAGGGAGAGACAGGGATAGAGAAATCTATCCACTGGTTCACTCCCCAAATGGCCGCAACAGCCAGGGCTGGGCCAGGCCAAAGTCAAAAGCCAGGAGCTTCATCTGGGTCTCCCACATGGGTTCAGGGGCCCAAAGACTGGGGTCATCTTCCTCTGCTGTCCCAGGTGCATTAGCTGGGAGCTGAATCTGAAGTGGAGCAGTCAGAACTCAAACATGCACCCATATGGGATGACAGGCAGAGTGGACAGTGAGAGAGAGAGAGAGAGAGAGAGAGAGAAAGGTCTTCCTTTGCAGCTTAATCTGCTACACAACAATGCTGGCTCCCTGAAATAAATTTTTTAAATAGATGCAAATCTAATGAAAATCATACTTCTATCTGAGAGCCAGATATCACATCTCTCAGGTAGAGCCAGTATGTGCCAACTTAAAATAAATAAATAGTTCTCTTCTAACTCAAGGTTTCTACTATCAACTAGTGACTGGCAGGCATAACTAAAGTTAAGTCACTGCTAAAGCAAACCTCTTCCATGCTATCCCTATCTGTAGCCGACACTAGAAAAAATTTTGGCCTAGCTTATAATTTCGAACCTCACTTTCCTGAGTTTAAGAATGTTGAGAATTATTTATAATTTTATATGGCCCCTGTTTTTATCATAAAAAAAAATCGCCACAAATTATTTTTTAACTGTGATATTTCCCCCTACATACTCATGTTAGCTAGAAGTTCTCAAAAATGCTTCCAACTGCAGGGACTGGCATTGTGGCACAGTGAGTTAAGCCACCACTTGTGATACCAGCATCCCATATCAGCACTGGTTTGAGTCCCAGCCACTCTGCTTCTGTCTCAGCTTCCTGCTGATGCACCTAGGAAGACAACTGAAAACAATCCAAGTGCTTGCTCTCCTGCCACCCATAGAAAGACCAGAACAGAGATGCTGTCTTCTGGCTTCAGCCTGGCACAGTCCTGGCTGTTGAGACCATTTGGGAAGTGAACCAGCAGATGGAAAATCATAGCTCTCTCTCTCTCTTACACACACACACACACAGGCTTTCAAACAAATAATTAAATATTTTTTTAAAATGTTTGCAACTAATAAAGGTATTGTTACCAATGAGATTTTTTTTTTATTTTAAAAATTTTTTAAAAATTACTGAATATTTTTTTCTACTCCAACAGGGTGACTCTTTCTGTGTCACTGGAATTCACTTATTTGTTTGGCTGGCACAAGCTCTACATACAAACACTGAACAAAGTGGACAATTAATATCTGGTAGTGACAAAAGAATTAAAGCATGATCCCTGCTGTCAAAGAGTTTACAGTCTTGAGGGGTAGGGGAAGAAACATAAGCAAAATTTATAGAGAGAGATGAGATGGCATGCTGTTAAGGTTCCAGGATTAGCTGCTTATGTAAATAAATGACTTCCAGGTTTAAAATTCAAGTATGTCAGTGGACAAATACTCCCCTTATGAGTTTGAAGGAGGAGGCCTACTAGAAGGCACTACTGTTAAACTTGCTTCATAGCAGTGTTGAGTCATTTGATACTTTATACACAGTAGAAGTAGAAGTAGTTAAATGGAAGTTGACTTTGAATTTATGTCTTTATCTCTTTCTAGCTTATGTTTCTTTTTTATTTTTAGTTAAAAGAGTTTCCAGAGAAAATCATGAAAAATAGCTGAATTCCATCCCTTTACATTGTAACTTAAATTTTTCATATCATTTTCCTAAGTGTGTATCTGAATTGTCTTTTCCTACAGAGAATGAACTGGTTGATTTGAATGTGGTGATGGATGAAGCAAAAACATTCACAGGTGAGAAAGAAATTTTGGTAAAAAGGACAATCATTAACCAAGACCTTAATGCTTCATAGAAAAAACATTAGGATACTTTACAGTCATTTTCCCCCTTCAAGTTATTGATGACATACTAAATTGCCATTCATGCTTAGTAGTTAGTAGTTATACTTAGTAGTTAAATGTTTGTTTCATAATCTTACTGTTTGATTTGGGATTTTTCCTGTGTAGACCTATCTTGAGTTTTTAACAATTGTATTTTTCACATACCATTATTTAGGCCATCATGACATTAGCCAAAACCATTTAAGATGAAGCTTTTGTAGTATGGTCATTAAAATATTGTTTCTTGGCCGGCGCCGCAGCTCACTAGGCTAATCCTCCGCCTAGCGGCACCGGCACACCAGGTTCTAGTCCCGGTCGGGGTGCCGGATTCTGTCCCGGTTGCCCCTCTTCCAGGCCAGCTCTCTGCTGTGGCCAGGGAGTGCAGTGGAGGATGGCCCAAGTACTTGGGCCCTGCACCCCATGGGAGACCAGGAGAAGCACCTGGCTCCTGCCATCGGATCAGCGCAGTGCGCCAGCCGCAGCGCGCCGGCCGCGGCAGCCATTGGAGGGTGAACCAACGGCAAAAGGAAGACCTTTCTCTCTGTCTCTCTCTCTCACTGTCCACTCTGCCTGTCAAAATATATATATATATATATATATATATATATATATATAGTTTCTTTTCCAAAGACCCCATAATTCAGGTAATATGATGGTATTTGAATTGCACCTGAATTATATGAACTTTTCTTTCTCATGAATTAAAAGTATAATTTCTTCTTCTGACTTAGATTACACATCCACATGTCCCTTAAATCTGTGCAGTTTTAGTCTTCTAATTAAAGATAATGCCACATAGGTCATTATTTTCATAATCATTGTTCCTGATATTCTTACATATTACCAATTCCCATCTTTCCAAAGGAGACAAGATTGATGTCAGTAACCTGGACAATGTGCTGAGGGAAATGGGGCTGGTACTCACTGCTGAAGAACACAAGGAACTGCTGAAGTCTATGTCCCTTTACCGTGAGTATTCAGTGATGTTTTGTTAATCTTCCCACCATTTTAACCTCTGTTCTGAATTACGTCTTATCTTACAGCTAGTGGGAAGGTACCCAAGAATAGATTGCTAAAAGGTGTGAAAGCCCTCAAAGGTGAGTAAGAAGCATGATGAAAAACAAGTATAAAATCCTTATGTTTAACATTTTCTTTTAAACATTCCAACTTTGCTTTCTGCCAATTTATTGATTCATTATTACTACTTATACCTTAGCATTCTTTCTTGGAACATAAATGTCACATTACTGTAGGAAGACTCTAACACTCTTTTCTGACTAGACTTACATAGATTGGTCGTTGTATCATCCATGAATCATTAGACCTGCCTACTTCCTCTTTATTAACCCATCACAGAAACAAAACAAAGTCCCCTGGATCAGTATTAGGGAAATATCCTATTTCCACTTTGCATACCTATTCTGTATAGATAAATATTCTTTTAATTTTGAGCTAGAAAATACTCTAAGAAACACAAAAAATACTACAAGGAAATTATTCTCTTGAAAAATGAATATAATGAAATGAAAGTCCCCCTAATCCAGTCCATAAAGGTAAACACTACTAACAATTCAGTTGTTACCTTTCTCACTTTTTTCCTACTTTAACAGACATCTGAATCTAGGGAAACACACTTACACAAATGTTATGAGACACTAGGGAGACACACACATGTAAGTTTCTTTGTGCTCTTGTGCTTTACCCTTCAATTGGGGTTTTTGATGGATGACTACAATTAGCATTTTTCACTTTTAAGCATAATCATTCATATTCCTATTTCATGCCCTTTACTCCAAAGGCCCACGGGTCAAAGTCAAGAAAGTTGAGTCTCTTTTGGAAAGCATGGGAATTCAAATCACAAATAAAGAACACAAGGAATTAATGACCCAACTATCGACTGATGGTGAGTATTACAGACATCACTATTCTCTAGAGGAATGTTTGAACAGTTAGAATTGCTGAAAGCCATTTTGTTCATAGTGACATAAATATAAATAGGAAGACTGAATCCTAACTTATGAAGAAATCCCATCTTCAAAACACTTTTCAAAATGTGTGTAAGGGATTCCACTTGCAGGACCCAGCCATGCCTGGGAATGCCACACACCTAAGGGAGCTGGAAGGAAAATGAATTGAAGGGAAATTTAACAGAAAAATTAAGAAAACCAAAAGTAAAATGATGAAGAAGGTGACAATAGTTGCAAGACAAAGAACTAATACCCCTAAGGTACAAAAAGTCCTTGTACATTGCTGAAAGTTGACTTTCTCATGCTCAGAGACAATTCCATACTGTCTCCACTCAAATTTCTAGCATCTCTTCATCTCAACTGTCAGCTGATGACATCACCTCAGACTTCATAGAGAAAACACTTAGACAAGAATGTCCTCATTTTCCTACCTCCATTTCTTTCAACCTACCTATTGCTATGTCTATATGTCCTGCCTCTGTCTTGCTATAAAGGGAAAAGAATCTGTCTCTATCATGAACCAACCTTTCCACTTGTGCTTGACCCCACTTCCTCTTGCCTCTGCAAAGGCAACTCCTGCAATGCCCCTTTTTCTCCCCTGTGCCATCACTTCCTCCCTCTCCACCTATTTCCATTGACAGGCTGCTATGATTTTCCATGGTGCCAATCATCTGTTAGCTGCCAATCCATCTCTTAGTTCCTCTTCACAGGAGAGCTGTCTCAGAAAGTTGTCTTCATTCATTATCTCCATTTCACTTCCCATTCACTCCCCAGTTCTCCAATCAGGTTTTCATCCCCACCACACACTGAATCAGCTCTGAATAAGATCATCAATGACCCCCTTGCTAATATTCATAGTCAATTGTCTGTTTTTATTTTACTTGCATCATTTGACATAGTAACAACTCCCCTCTTTTTTAAGATTTATTTATTTATTTTAAAGTCAGAATTACACACAGAGAGAAAGAGATGGAGAGAGAGAGAGTCTTCCATCCACTGTTTCACTCCCCAGTTGACCACAACAGCTGGAGCTGCACCGATCCAAAGCCGGGACCTTCTTCCAGGTCTCCCACATGGGTGCAGGGGCCCAAGGACTTGGACCATCTTCCACTGCTTTCCCAGGCCTTAGCACAGAGCTGAATTGGAAGTGGAGCAGCTGGGACTTGAACAGGCGCCCTTATGGGATGCCAGCACTGCAAGTGGTGACTTTACCTGCTGTGCCACAGCACTGGCCCCCTACCCCTCTTTATTGAACCATTTTTTGCTAGACTTTTAAAAAATATTTTATTTATTTATTTTGAAATATAGAGTTACAGACAGACAGAGAGAGGTCTTCCATCTACTAGTTTACTTCCCAAATGGCCGCAGTCCTGGGCTGATCTGGAAACGAGGAGCCAGGAGCTTTTTCCAGGGCTCCCACATAGGTTCAGGGGCCCAAGCACTTGGGCCATCGTCTGCTGCTTTCCCAGGCCATAGCAGAGAGCTGGATTGGAAGAGGAGCAGGCGAGACTTAAAATGGTGCCCATATGGGATGCTGGTGCCACAGATGGAGGCTTTAGCCCGCTACACCACAGCACCAGCCCCACCCTAGACTTCTGAAGCCCTTTGCTTCTTCCTTCACTGACAGCTTCTCAGTTTCCCTTTCTGACTCTTCCTCCCCAACAAAATCTCTAAATAATGAAGTGCCCCAGCACTAGTCCCTTTGCTGCTTTTTTTATCTACACCTTCTTCCTAGGATATTACATCCATTGGGTCAAATACCTTCTCAAGGCTGATAGAGTAAATTTATATCTAGCTCTATCTCCCTATGTCAGGAATGGTATCTCACATCAGTATTTGTTTCACTTGGATTTCTTTGTTGTGTGTGTAATTTTTATTTGTTCGTCATTTCAATGGAAACAAAAGAGAAAGATGTTCAATCTACTGGTTCATTCCCAAAATGCTCACAATAGCCAGGACTGGGCCAGGCTAAGCAAGGAACTCTCCCATGCAATTGGCAGGTACCCAAGAACTTTAACCACCACTGTAACCTCTGAGAGTACAAATCAGCAGGAAGCTGTACCAGAAGTGGAGGAGCCAGACTCAAGTCAAGCACTGTATCTGATATGGGATGCAGCCTTCCCAAGCAACATCTTAACACGGTGCCAAACACCTGTCTTCCACTTGGATTTCTAACAGGCATCATCAATTTAATGGAAATATTGATTATTTCCCCCCAAAATCTCAAGTTCTTCCCATCTCAGTAAAGGCATCTCAAAGAACCTTGCTGATGAGAAGGAGGGAGAGAACAAGCTGTCGTTCTTGATTTTTCCCTTTCCGCCATGTTCCAAATTCAAATCTAGGTTTTCCTGAAAACTATGTCCTAAATCCGTCTACTTATCACCATCTTCACTGCTGCAACCATAACCTGAGCCCCATCATCTCTTTCCTGGGCCACTGAAACAGTGATTTAGTCTCTGTTCCTCCAGTTGTTTCATCCTGCACATACTAACCAGAGTGACCTTGGCAAAGTCAGGTCAGGGCAAGTTACTCTCCCCTTTCCAAGGCCTCCAATGACATTCCATTGCAACCAGAATAAAATCCAAACTTTATCATCATGGTGTACAAAGCCTTTCATAATTTGGTACCTATCATATGGGCCTTTTCGGGGTCTCTCAGTCATATCAAATTCATTCCCATCCTAGGCCTATTGCACATACTCTCACATGAAGTGATCATCCTCCAGTTCTTCACTCCCCTTCTCATCATTCAAGCCTCAACCCAAATAGTCCTCAGAGAGACTTTTTGGCTAATGGCCTATCTACAGCATTCCCATCCCTCATTGCTCTTAGTTATACAGGCCTATTTTATTTTTGTAGCATCTTAGCAGTAACTCAATTTATTCTTTGGTTATGTATCATTGTTTATCTTCCACTACAGTGTAACCAATCATTTCTTAATTTAGGCAAGCACTTGGCATACCAATTAATGTGCCACTTGAGACACCTGTATCACATGTAGGAGTGCCTGGGCTTGAGTCCTGGCTCTGCTCTAGAATGACTGCTAACGTGCTCCCTGGGAGACAGCAGGCGATGTCTGAAGTATTTAGGTCCCTGCCATCCACATTAGAGACCTGGGTTGAGTTCCAGGCTCTTTACTTTGGCTTGGGCCAGCTCTGAATGTTGTAGGCATTTAGGGAGTGAACCAGTGGATGGGAGAACCCTAGGTGACTTACTCTGTCTCTCTCTCTCTCTCTCTCTCTCTCTCTAATAAATAAATAATTTTTAAAAGCAAAGAAAAAAGGAAGATACAATAATGATAATTGTAGATTGAAAGCTTTCTTTGTTTCTAAAATAACCCTGTTAACTCTGAAGATAAGAGATATCTTATGAAGAACATGAAATTATAAGGAAAATTAGAAAAAGAAAAGTCTCATGATATTCATAATTTCAGAATTCTATACAATACAAATTTTAGTCTCAGTAACATCAGTCTTCTGGCTCTGAAGTATGCTTCTCTTGCCTTACAGGTGACAGAACAGTTGATCTGAATGAATTGATGGATGCTGTCAATTACATCAAGGGTAAGTTAAGAGCTATGATGGAAAGATATTATAAATAGCATCATAATACTTTGTGATTAATGTTAGAGATCAATGTTTCCCATTCATAAATATTAAAATTATTTAATATAACATGCTTAGTGAGATAAGCCAAAAAGACAAATATCACATATTTTTTCTGATTTGTGGTAGGTAATATATAGAGTACCAAAAAAATTTAATGTATTATGAGTGAAATTGACACTTCGGGATTTGATAATTATTTGTAGCCTTGTCTATATTTCTGCTAAACAGTGGTCTTTCTGCTTTTACTTGTTGAACTCTTTATTTAGTGGAGCATTAAATATGTGATTATAAAGTAAATTAAAAATATGTCACCGCAGGCCAGCACCGCAGCTCACTAGGCTAATCCTCTACCTGCGGCACCGGCACCCCGGGTTCTAGTCCCGGTCGGGGCGCTGGATTCTGTCCCGGTTGCTCCTCTTCCAGTCCAGCTCTCTGCTGTGGCCCGGGAGTGCAGTAGGAGGATGGACCAAGTCCTTGGGCCCTGCACCCGCATGGGAGACCAGGAGAAGCACCTGGATCCTGGCTTCAGATTAGCACGGTGTGCCACAGCGCGCCACCAGAGCAGCCACTGGGTGGTGAACCAATGGAAAAAGGAAGACCTTTCTCTCTGTCTCTCTCTCACTGTCCACTCTGCCTGTCAAAAATAAATAAATAAATAAAAATATGTCACCACAAAAGTTAAAAAGAAGGAGAGAGAGAAGAAGGGAAGGAAGTATCATTATATTCTTAGAATTATATCTATTAACTACATTAAATCTGTTCTCTGTATATTAATTTTTAAAAGAATTTAAAAATATATAACTCATGTTTCATTCTTTTGGATACTGGTAAAGTTGAGTAAACAACTAATCTGCACTTATAAAACAATGCTCATAGTATTCTCTGAAATTTTCCCCAAAAGAGTTCTTCAGTGTAGTAATAGATATTAGCAGTCACAGAACTGTTCATACCCCTTTCCCCACTCACTTCACTCCTAGAAAGTTATCCTGTGGAAATAACGTCATTGTAAAGAAATCTCTACCTAAAGACTTTCATGCTCATACAGTGAGAAAATTGACACAGATTAAAAATATCTAGCCATATTTCAAGCATGGAAAGCCATGACACTATGGCAAAAAAGGTCCTACATGAAGGACCTCGGTGGCTGAGACCCCCAATGGAAAGAAGTGATCATCAAAGAAGGAGGTACTTTCCTCTGAAGGGAGGCGAGAACTTCCACTTTGCTTATGGCCTTGTCTAAATACTGAAGGAGTCTGTGGATTCAAAAGGCTTCCATAGCCTAGGCAGCTCATGTCAAGAGCCTCAGGTGATCACTGATGTCATGCATAAGATTGTTAATTGTTAAATTAACAAGAGGCACTGTGCACTAACTTCCCATGCAGAACCTCTGGCCTCAAAGAGTTGTATTATAATTATGTCTTCATATAATTAAGTGCTTACAAAAGATGTATCATTCTTGGGTGATTCTAAGTTTCTAAAAAAAAATTTTTTTTAAAGTGAAATTAACCTCAAGATGCAATGACCGAATAGCCCTGTCCCAACTGTTGAGGAACAGTTTTTTGTTATTATTGGTTTTTTTTCTTGTGAATTGTTGGACTCTTTACTTAGTATAGAGTTAGTCGTCTGTGTATAAAGTTATTTGAAAATGGATCTTAGTGGAGAATGGGACTGAGGATGGGAGAGGGAGGAGGAGGGAGGAGGAGGGGTGGAAGAGAGGGTAGGAAGGAAGGTATATTCCTAAAGTTGTGCTTATGAAATGCATGAAGTTTGTATTCCTTAAATAAATGGTTTAAAATTTAAAAATATATCTAGCCATATAGGAATTGCTACATAAATCTTTTTAGATCAGTTAAATAGAATATTATGTGTTGGAATGTTAACTGTGAACATCATATAGCAACATGAAAGCATGTTTATAACAGAATTATTTTAAATTTAAAAAGCAAAATACAGAATTATATGTGTATTAGATTACCACAATGTAAAAGTACAGTTGCATTGTGAAAGACCAGAATGGAATATGAAAAGCTAAAAATGGCTTTTGTGTAGGGTGGTAAAATTATATTTTGTCCCTTTTACATTAATCATTAATGTTGCTGCATTATTTTTTCATTGAATGAGGAAAAATTCAATTCATTCTGAGTATGTTAAGATAAATAAAATTCTTGGAATGTGTAATGACCAGGAAGCATAAATACAGGCAAATGTATTTTTAAATAAATTTTATGTTAAATTTTAAAAACTGTTGTATAGAAAAAAATTAGATATTCAAGTGGGATAGGAAGAAAAGAGAAAATAAAAGTAAATCCCTATAAGTAGTTTAATTTGCTATGGATTTCACAACAGCCTACCAACTATTTCCTAACCTCCAGTGTACTGTCTTCTTTGTAGCCACCTCTGTCTCGTTGAATCAGAATTAAAGACATGGAATTTTTTTCTGATTCTGCTAATAATCCTGAGTATACATGGGTGATGATCTATATAAGCACAGATAGTATCTTTTATTCTTTGTAAATGGTTCTGTAATATTTCTGCACTCATTTCTCACCATTTCTAAGGAGAGGTGATTGACACCCAGGATTTAGACAACTTTCTAGCAAGTGAGGGAAATGAGCTCACAAAAGAAGAAATGAAAGAGTTGATTCCTCACTTGACATATAACGGTAAGTGTTCTTTTAAAGTAATTCTGTTGTCTTCCATGAAGAAAAAAAAAAAAAAAGGAAGTTCCTGTACTCAGAAGGGGGAAAAAAAGTAGAAAATTCATAAAACCGCTAATGGAGATCAAACAAGAATTAGTTATGTGAGGCTGAATGAATTAATGAAAATTGTGGATTTCTATGTCTTTTATTTAAAATATTGTTGGTTCTGGGCCGGCGCCACCGCTCACTAGGCTAATCCTCCACCTACCTTGCGGCGCCGGCACACCGGGTTCTAGTCCCGGTCAGGGCACCAGATTCTGTCCCGGTTGCCCCTCTTCCAGGCCAGCTCTCTGCTGTGGCCCGGGAGTGCAGTGGAGGATGGCCCAAGTGCTTGGGCCCTGCACCCCATGGGAGACCAGGAAAAGTACCTGGCTCCTACCATCGGATCAGTGCGGTGCGCCGGCCACAGCACGCCAGCCGCGGCGGCCATTGGAGGGTGAACCAACGGCAAAAGGAAGACCTTTCTCTCTGTCTCTCTCTCTCACTGTCCACTCTGCCTGTCAAAATAAAAAAAAAAATATATTGTTGGTTCTGTATTTGAATGGTTCATCTTCTAGGGTGCAGGAAAACTTTTTCCTGATATTTTCTATGGTTTAGATTATAATTTGGTAAACAAAGGCATTTACCTCTCCATCCCCATTTAATTTCTCTAAAATTCAAAAACTTTCATGAAGGTATTTGTGGCAATGTGATCGTTTGCATGAGTTCTGTAATAGCATGCTCTCTGCATAACAATGTATAGTTGAAAACACTGGCATATCTGAAAATTATACACAGATTGCCTGACTTTGGGAGTTCCCAGCCTTACAGTGAGTAAATGCAATGGCTATCTTTTAGTAGGCCCTTATGGGATGCTGGCATCATGGCAGCAGTCTAACCTGCTGTGCCACAGTGCCTGTCCCAGATTCTGCATTTCTAGTAAGCTACCAAGTGATTCCAGTGATGCTGGTCCACAGGCCATAATTTGTGTATCAAGGACCTAAAAGATGAAGAGTTGATACTTTGATTTTGCCTGGATTTCCATTTTGTAAATCACAAATACAACCAATGTGTCTGAGGACACAATACTATCCCACAGAAGAAGGAAAAACATGACAATGATTGGAACTAAAAAAATAAAATGCACCTTGGGGAGATACACAGGAGGAGAGGGAGAGTTTGGGTTGATTGGTTGGTTTGTTTATTGTGTTTACTGAGACTTTTATTTGTTTATTGAGTCTAGTTACATGAGTTACTCACTGAGTCATGTTATACAACTACTTTTTATTTCTACTACTTTCTTTTAAATTCTGATACCAAAAAAATAAAATTATGTAAGTGCTTTGGAGGGGAGGGCAGCATTTCTTATTACAATACTTCAGTGAAGTTGCAGATAGTTTCTGAAGAGTTCTGCTCTTGAATTTATGAGATTGTGGGTTGATTTATTCAACCAATAATTATTTATTGGTTGCTCTATCAGTCAGCCATATGTTACTACAACTGCATACCTAAGACAAGATACTTATGAAGGATGAATGTTTATTTTGGTTCATGGTTTTAAAGATTCACAATACAAGATCATATTCTTGTCTGGTTTCTGATGAAGCTCCTGGCTCCTGGCTTCAGATTAGCTCAGCTCTGGCCATTGTGGCCATCTGCCTCTCCCTCGCCCTTCCTCTCCCTCCCTCTCTCTCTCTCTCACTCTCTCTCTCTTCCTCCCTAACTCTGCCTTTCAAATAAAATAAATCTTTAAGAGAGAAAGAGAGAGAGATCTGTTGTGCAGCATGAATTTTATAGTTGCTTAAAAAAAAATTACTGTATACTTGAAAATTGCTGGGGCAGGCATTGTGGTATAGCCGGTAAAGCTGCCACCTGCGATGCCAGATCCTATATGTGCACCAGTTCCAGTCCCAGCTGCTCCACTTCTGATCCAGCTCTCTGCTAAGGTGCCTGGAAAAGCATAGGAGGATGGCGCAAGAGCTAGGGTCCCTGCAGCAGTTTGGGAGACCCAGATGAAGCTCCTGCCTCCTGGCTTCCCTCTGGCACAGCCCTGGCCATTGTGGCCATCTGGGGAGTGAACCAGTGGATGGAAGACCTCTCTCTCTGTGTATCTCCTTCACTCTCTGTAACTCTACCTTTCAAATTGTGGGGGCTCTAGGCTCCCAGGACCTGCGAGACTCTTCTCTGGAAAACATAGGACACGGACAACTCTTAGAGAGACTGCCAAAACTTTATTTCTCAGCATGCCTATTATGGTGCAAAACAGCATAGCCAGCAGATTAAGAAAACAAGCAAGGTCCAAGGCCTACATGCCTACTAGTAGGGTTTTTTTCTAGGGGATTTATCAGTCGAGGCCCAGCCGCCTCGTCTTGCTGCTGCAGAGGTAAACATCCTTGACGACTCTCGGGCTCGGGGCCTCATGCCAAGTCCTTCACTGGGCCTTCTCCTGTGTGAGCAGTCAGTCCCTTGACGTAATCTGCACAAATAAGTAAAATCTTTTTTAAAAAAATACTCTCTCTTGGGGCCGGCACTGTGGCATAGCAGGTTAACGCCTTGGCCTGAAGTGCTGACATCCCATATGGGCGCTGGTTCGAGACCCGGCTGCTCCACTTCCCATCCAGCTCTCTGCTGTGGCCTGGGAAGGCAGTAGAAGATGGCCCAAGTCCTTGGACCCCTGCACCCGTGTGGGAGACCCAAAAGAAGCTCCTGGCTCCTGGCTCCTGGCTTCAGATCAGCGCAGCTCCAGCCATTACGGCCATCTGGGGAGTGAACCATCGGGTGGAAGACCTCTCTCTCTCCCTCTCTCTCTCTCTCTCTCTGCCTCTCCTCTCTCTGTGTAACTCTGGCTTTCAAATAAATAAACAAATAAAAATAGTCTCTCTCTTTAAAAAAAAAAAAAGAAAAATTGCTAATAGATTATAGGTGTCCTCAGCACAAAAAATTAACTATGTAAGTATGTGAGGTATTGCACATGTAATTAGCTTCATTTGGTATTCCATAATATACATCATGTTGTACACCATAATTTTTGTCAATTTAAAAACAAATAATTTCTAAAATGTAATGCATACTCTATGTACAATTTTATCTGTCAAACAAACAAATGGAGAAATAAATAAGTTTTTAGATTTCTCATTAACTTCTGTATTTTTTTAAAGATTTTATTTATTTATTTGAGAGGTAGAGTTACAGAGAGAGGGAGAGACAAAGAGAAAGTTCTTCTGTCCACTGGTTCACTCCCCAAATGGCCACAGCTGGCAGAGCTGGGCTGATCCAAAGCCAGGAACCAGGAGCTTTTTCCAAATCTCACATGCAGGTACAGAAGCCCAAGGACTTGGGCCATCCTCCACTGCTTTCCCAGGCCATAGCAGAGAGCTGGAGCAGTCAGGACACGAACCGCTGCCTATATGGGATGCTGGTGCAGTGCTGTAGGCGGAGGCTTAGCCTACTACGCCACAGCACTGGCCCCTCTTGTTAACTTCTAAGGTACCAACTACTCTCTTCCTGCTTTTCTGGTCCTGTTCTGCACATCTCTGTCAATGTCCTTCAGTACTCACTGGCACCCTTTTGCTCTCTTCCTTAGGTCAGATGCCCAAAACAGCATAAAGTCTTTAAAGGAAGGGAACCTCTTTCTGTGCTAGGCTGTGTGTGAAATGCTAAGGACACAAAAAATGAATGAGTCAAACCCATGTCCTCAAAGAGCTTATAGTCAAATAGAGAATTTAGGCACATTAACAAATTAATGTTGAAATACAGTGAATGTACGCAAAGGTGCTAAGGGAACATTTGGTCACCCTGGGCTTCCTAGAGAAGACCTGGGGCTGAACAAATGTGGACAGATCCTTCTGGTGAGAGAAGCATGCTCTATCCTCAGTGGTGACAAGCACACCACTGCCAGTGTGTTGGCTCAAAAATACTTTTCAAAACAGAAAACACAGCAAGATTCCTCCCACATCACCACCAGTTCCGGCTCTGAATATTTCCCAACATATTTCTCTTTGTCTCTTCCCTTTTTTTAATGTTGTCAATGTGAATTTGGCAAAGATGCTGCTCAAGTGGAGACGTGGTTCTGTTTGTGATGTCCTTTTCCTGTCTGTGATCTAAGGAACGTGGACATCCCCTGAAGCACAGAGAAGGAGTGCTGTTGTACATATACACAGATATATGTGTGTCTATACTTTACATACACACACACATACAAAAATTTTATTTATTTATTTAAAAGGCAGAGTGACAAAAAGAGGAAGACACAAAGAGAGATCCTCCATCCATTGGTTCACTTCCCAGATGGCCACAACAGCTGAGGCTGGTTTAGGCCAAAGCCAGGAGCCCAGAATCCCATCAGAGTCTCCTACATGGACAGCAGGGGCCATCTCCTGCTGTTTTCCTAGTGCATTAGCAGGGAGCTGGATGAGAAGTGTAGCAGCCAGGACTCCAGCCAGTGCTCATATGGGACACCGGCATCACAGATCGTGGCTTAGGCTGCTATACTATGACCTCAGCCACAAGGAAGCACATTTAAAAAGTAGAGATTTTTGTCTACCTGAGAAAATCCATTCTTTTTTTGTATTATATTCATCTGAGAGAAAAATGAATGCAAATTCCAAAGCAAACCAGTGTTTCCTATTCTTCTAAAACTCATGGAAGCAATTCAGCATAGTAGGTTATTTCAATATAACATTTTGACATTTAATTATATTTCAATATTTATCGATAAATAATATGTGTTGATAAAATATTTTAATATTTATTAATAAAGTAATTTTCATCCATTTTTATGTTTATGATTTGACTCCCATTCCAGGAAATGGAAAGGTTACTGTGCAGTCAATAAAGGAGGGCCTGAAGAAGATTAAATGTGAGTGAAAACTTGTTATAAATTTGGTAATCTGACATTGCGTATTTATTTTGTTTTTCTCTTGATTACAAAAGTAATATGTGGGTATTATAGAAAACTGCTATGTTTAGAAAATAAAACAATAATAAAGAAAAGTTTTAATAATTCTTAATTATATCCCCTAATGATAATCTGTAACTTTATCACCATAATTTTTTTCTATGCATACACAATTTTTCCTTTGACTTTTAAATTTTTCACTTAGTTACTTTCACTTATTTAAAAGTCAGAAGGTCAAAAAGGGAGAGAGAAAGAGACAGAAATAGATATATACAAAGAGAGAGCTCTTCATCTGCTTGTTCACTTCCCAAATACCCAGAGCAGCCAGACTGGGCAAGGCCATCACTAAGAACCCAAAACTTAATCTGGGTCTCCCATGTGGATAGCAGGGACCTAGGTATTTGAGCCATCACCTGCTGCCTCCTAGGGTGTGCATTAGCAGGAAGCTAAAATCAAAAGGGGGGCCAGTGCCGCGGCTCACTAGGCCTGCGGCGCCGGCACACCAGGTTCTAGTCCCGGTCGGGGCGCCGGATTCTGTCCTGGTTGCTCCTCTTCCAGTCCAGCTCTCTGCTGTGGCCCGGGAAGGCAGTGGAAGATGGCCCAAGTGCTTGGGCCCTGCACCCGCATGGGAGACCAGGAGGAAGCACCTGGCTCCTGCCTTCGGATCAGTACGGCGCGCCAGCCGCAGCAGACATTTGGGGGGTGAACCAACAGAAGGAAGACCTTTCTCTCTGTCTCTCTCTCTCTCACTGTCTAACTCTGCCTGTCAAAAAAAAGGGGGGGGGGGGGGAGCTGATACTCAAAACTAGGCAGTCCATTATGGTAAGACACCAAAGCAATATCTTTTCCACTATGCAAATGCCCATTTCATGTATTTGATATTCAACTCTGGCTTCCAAAATTTACACTTACATTTTCATACTAATGTTAAATTCCTCACTACATATAAATATCTCTAATGACCTACCTCTGAAATTTAATAGATGACCTCAGTACTTTTTGTTTACAGCCCCCTTAACACATTTAATTATTTCTGAATAAGTTCCCCATTGCCAAAATGCTATGTTCTATGATTACATAGAAAAGAATGAATGGAAGGTTTGAACATTAGGCTGTGAAAAATTTTTTTTATTTGACAGAGTTATAGACAGGGAGAGAGACAGAGAGAAAGGTCTTCCTTCTGTTGGTTCACTCCCCAAATGGCTGCTACAGCAGGCCTGCGCCGATCCAAAGCCAGGAGCCAGGTGCTTCTTCCTGGTTTCCCATGTGGGTGCAAGGGCCCAAGCACTTGGGCCATCCTCCACTGCCCTCCCGGGCCACAGCAGAGAGCTTGACTGGAAGAGGATCAACTGGGACTAGAACCCGGCACCCATATGGGATGCCGGCGCCGCAGGCGGAGGATTAACCAAGTGAGCCACGGCACCAGCCCCTATGCTGTGAAATTGATTGGTAGAGACAAAGGTGAAATTTTTCCTCTTCCCTCTTCCCACCCCCACAACCTCAGTCTTGTACTTCAGTCTTAAGCAATACTAATTTACTATCTGCACCTGCATTTCCCAAGAAGTGTGATTTTTAAAAGTGGTATATGTATATAAGCCCAGTTGCATTTCTAAAAGGATTTAAGAATAATTTGAGATCTTAAGCAAGTATCCACAAAGTGAACTTTAATAAGAGGAGATAAATTTGAATTCTAGGAACCCACACTTAATGTTTCCAAGTGAGTCTTGCTGTATTTTATTATTTGTAAAAAAAGAAAAAAGAAAAAAATAATAATACTTGTTTGAATAAGAACAGTCTATCCCAACTATTGCTGCTAATGTTGCTGGTGGCAGAAAACTTTCAGGAGTGTTCGCTTGGCAGCTTTAAGCCCAGCGTTTGAATCATGCTGCTGAATTTAGAAGTAGTGCTACATGATCAGGTATAATCTGTATTCATCAATACGTATAAGGCACTGCTTAAAAACGTTCAGCAATAAACAAGAAATAAGCAAAGTTCCTTCTCTTGCTGAGGCTTCATTTTTCAGTGCATAGTAGGTGCTTAATAAATACTGACCGATAGAGATTCCAGTCTACTGTAGTCAGATAATTAAAGAGTTGCTAATTCAAACAGTTGTATTAGGGTCATTTTAAAAAAGATTTATTCATTTATTCATTTAAAAGGCAGAGTTAGAGAAAGGCAGAGGCAGAGGCAGAAAGAGAAAGAGAGATCTTCCATCTGCTGATTCACTTCCCAAATGGCTACAATGGCCGGAATTGGGCCAATCCAAAGCCAGGAGCCAGGAATTTCTTCTGGGTCTCTCACATGGGTGCAGGGCCCCACACACTTGGGCCATCTTCTGCTGCCTCCCCAGGCCATAACAGAGAGCTGAACTGGAAGAGGAGCAGCTGGGTCTCAAACTGACGCCCATATGGGATGCTAGCACAGCTGGTGGTGGCTTTACCCTCTATGCAGTGGGTTAAGTTGCTGCCTGCAACGCCATCATCCTATGTGGGCACCAGTTTGAGTCTCAGCGGCTCCACTTTGATACAGCTCTGTGCTAATGCACCTGGGAAAGCAGCGGAAGATGGCTCAAATGCATGGGCCCCTGTACCCACGTGGGAGACTTGGAAGAATCTCTGGGCTCCTGGCTTTGGCCTGGCCTAGCCCCAGCCATTGCGGCCATTTGGGGAGTGAACCAGCAGATGAAAGATCTCTCTCTCCCTCTCTCCCTCTCTCCCTCTCTCCCTCTCTCCCTCTCTCCCTCTCTCCCTCTCTCCCTCTCTTCCTCTCTCCCTCTCTCCCTATGTAACTCTGCCTTTCAAATAATAAAATGAATCTTAAAAAAAAAAAAAAAAAACACTATTAAGGGCCCCAGTACCTACCTAGCTTAGCTCTGATTGGCTAAAGGCACTCCTAACTACTGTGCTACAAGATTCACAAAGCTAGGTGAGACATGTCAGATCAGGAATACATTGGTTTCTGCTTAAAGAAGATAAATTTTAATTTTTTAAAAATATTTTCCCCACTAATACTAAAGACTACAAGCTTAACAGAATTTGACTTTTTGTCCCTGTTTAAGGCCTAAGCAATTAATGAAATGGTCCTTAATCACCATTTAGTTAAGGCATCTGGGCAAAATGTTTTACTTGAATAACTTTCAGCTCACTAATGACAATAAATTGATACAAGACTTAGATTAAGAAAAACAAACTTTCCCCTTCCCAAATCCCAACAGCATCAAAATTTTCTGACTCTGGTATTCACGCCCTCACATATCCCAAGGCACCTCACTAAGCACAGGAAACATGCTGTGAGGGTAGAAAGAGCCTGTGGGTCATTCTCTCCCTGGGAATGAGCCTAAGCAATGAATGAGGTCACAGTTGTATGACGGAACAAACCCTTTATTGGATTCTGGATCTGATTGAAGCCCGGAAGTAGAAGCACAGCTGAAAAGTAGGTGAATATCAGGATTTTGTAGGATTCTTATGCGGAGTCCTTTTTAAAAAATTATCATCTTTTATGAGAGACTGAGGGTTTTTTTTTTTAAATAATGATTATTTCAAACCACGAGGATGATTCCACAGCACCTTTCAAGTGCCTAAACTGTTGAGCCTCTCTGGAGTTCCCAGCTCTTTGGTAGGTGTTCAGATTTTGAGCATGTATATCTGAGTTGTTTACAAACAACTGCTTTCCAGGTTGCAAGGTGAACATCTGAGAAAATGGAATGAATTCTAACCAAATGTGCAGGGAATTTTTTTCTTCATGGCTTAACAGTATTTACTGTCCATTATTCCTAAGTTAGCCATCCAGTTTTCTTGTCAGTGAACCACCTATTAACCTCTACATTTGAAAGGAAATTGGAAAGAGAAAACCAACAAACAAAGCAGGGAGACCTTCCCACCAAGCTTCTGGTCCAGAGACCTGTTAGTTCTCAAGCCCACAGAAGACGGAAGGGAGCACTAGGGCGAGCTCTAGCAGTTGGGGTCCACTCCCCGGTTTGGAGTAGCAAGACAGCGTGCATCCCACCTGACCCTGCTTCTAGGAGACCAGCAGGTTCACTACAACTGACACAGCGAGTGTCTGCATGGGTGTCCCAGAAAGAAACTGGGAGAACTGACTTACCACCAGGCAGATATCTCAGATATAAACAACAAGGCAACTATTTTAGAATTTCTGTAACATTTTATTCTCTGTCTATTATGACATGCAAATATTGTTCCGTCTATATCTAGGATGCCTTATCTCTATCACATGGCCCTATTTTTATTATTTAAGGCCTACAATTTGACATACATATCCATTGTAAAATAATCACTACAGTCAAGTTAATTAATATATTCTTCACCTCATAGTTAGCATTTGTGGAAAAGGTTCAGTGAGAACACTTAGGCTGTACTCCCTTAGCAAATTTCATATACAGTTAGGTTACCTGCAGTCCCCATGCTGTATGTTAGACCTTCAGAATTCACTAGTCTTCCATAACTGAAACTGTAGCCTTTGACCAGAATCTCCCCAAATTGCCCTCCTCCCAGCCCATGGTAACTATCATACCACTCTCTGCTTCTGAGTTTGACTATTTGTTTAAGATTTATTTATTTATTTGTAAGGCAGAATAATAGAGAGAGAGAGAGAATCTTCCAACTGCCAGTTCACTTCCTAAATGTTCCAACAGCTAGGGATGGGCCAGGTTTATCAGGAGCCCAAAACTCCATCTGTTACCGGAGAAATGGCAGGGTTCTTGTCTTCGCGCAAGAAAGAATTCAGGCGTGAGACAGAGTAGTGGAAAGTAAAAGTAGCAAAGTTTATTAGGGCAGGGACATCTGTAAGGACGGATGGGCACCTCTCCAGACAGGACCTGAGAGAGAGTGCTCAGTTGCATGGACTGGGGGAAGAGTGCAGTTACATGGTTGAGTGGAGATATTACACCTGGCCAGGCAGGCGGGCGACAGCAGAGAGGCCGAGGGCTGAGCGTGCAGTCCGGTTGAGGTGGTGGTGGTGGGGTGGGGGGGTTAAGGAGATGGGTCTCTGTCTTCACACATCTCCTCCTGAAACAAAGGATTTTATGCCTGTAAATATTAAGAAGCTCCTATCCGAGTTTTCCCTTGAAGGCATCAGACAGGAGGAAACCTAGCTGGCGCCATCCTGGGTTCAGAGGAAGGGTGAGCAGGACCCCCTAGAGAATGGGGATCCGAGCAGGGTGTTTGAAATGCAGATACTGGGCTGCATCTGGGAGATTGTGGAAGATTTGTCAGGCAGAAGGGGCGGGGCTCCCACCTGGCAGGTCATCAGGTAGAAGGGGGCAGGGCAGGATGCGAATGCAGGGCTGCCCCTGAAACGTTTTCGGGATGACTTTGAGATGTAGATACATATGCTGGACATAGATGTCTTCTCTTTAGGCCTGTCACACACACATAAGCTCATATCTAACTTCCTACCTAACACATCCAGGCCTCCCGTAGGGGTAGCTGGGACCCAAGGCCCTGGGTCCTTACCTGCTGCCTTCCTAGGCACATTAGAAGGGCACTGAGTAGGAAAGGGAGGAGCCAGGACTCAAATCAGTACCCTGACAAGAGATTCAGTCATCTCAAACAGCAGCCTAACCCTCTGCACAACACCACCTTCCCCTGAGTTTGACTCTAAGATTCCGCATCCAAGTGAGAACATCCAGTGTCTGTGTTTGTGTGACTGGCTCATTCCACTTAGCACTATTTGAAAGGGAGCAATGGCAAGAAATTTTGCTTAGAGATATGTGAACAATAAAGGTACCCTTCCACATGGCCTCCACCTTTGCATATAACTAACTTGAATTGCATGTATTACCATTCCTTGAGGTCCCAGGCTTTTCAAACTTCAGGTCTTGAGCTGGGAAAGTTGAGAAAGAACATAAGGGCTGTAGAGTGGAGGCTTCCGGGAAGGGTGAAGAGGAGGAAAACATTTTTTTAAAAGTAAAGGAATCAATTTGTGAGTTGATCTTTAATGATATCTTCTGAATTCCAGACAGAGTCACTGACCACATGGAAATTTCGGAACTTAAATCAAAATTCAAGCTGAATCCTCTAACAAAAGTACCTCTCTCCCCCAGCAAGAGGTAGGTAATAAATTTATTAATGCATTATGATGAAGAGTTATTAAGGTTATGAACATATTTAATACCTACGAAGGCTATGAAGAGACAAGTTAGAATGTTCTTCAAATGTCTGTTCTGAAGATATTCTGAATTGAGATAGATTTGTTATTAAAACAAGGATAAATTTTGAAAATATATTTTCTTTTTTTAACTTTAAATTAATTTATTGAGAGAGAGAGAGAGAGAGAGAATGAATGAATCTCCTGCTAGTTCACTCTTCCTGTATCTGCAATAGCCACAACCAGACCAAAACTAAAGCCAGAAGCTGGGAACTCAAGCCAGGTCTTGCATAAGGAGGGCAGAAACGCAATCACTTGAGCCATCCCTGCTGCCTCCCGGGGTCTGCATTACCAGGAAGCTGGAGTCAGCAGCCAAAGCCAAGAATCAAACCCAGGACTCTGATATGGGACTCTGGTGTCAACTGGCATTATAAGCACAAGGCCAAATACTTGCCCCAAGATCAGCCTTTTGACTGGAGAAACAGTTCTTCCTGTTCTCCCAAACGAGAGGCTGTTTTTGTGTTAGGGTGCGGAATATCCTTTAATACTCAAGGAGTTACCAGTTGTATAGATTTTGAGTGCCAATTTAAAGGAGAATAAGATCATAAGGAAGATCTAAGCCCCTAAGCAAGTCGAAATACAAAGAATAGTTAAATACGTTAAATATGACCAATCAAGTGAAATCTGGTAAGTCAACCATGACCAACCATGGGCTAAAATTGGGGAGGGAAATTTGCCTGTGTCATTAGCAATGGTTTTTTCTCAGCAAAAACCACTTCCAATAAACCTACTAAGGACGGAAAGTGAGGGCCCACAAGTGTCTCCTCCCCCACAATTGTCCATTTCCCTTTCCAGTTTGAAGGTACTTTTCCTAGTGAACTTGGGTATGCCACAGCTAAAGAAATATATTACAGACTTTTTAATTTTTTTTTAAGATTTATTTATTGATTTGAAAGTCAGAGTTACACAAAGAGAGAAGGAGAGGAAGAGAAAGAGAGGTCTTCCATCCACTGGGTCACTCCCCTATTGGCCACAAAGGCCGGAGATGCACTGATCTGAAGCCAGGAGCCAGGAGCTTCTTCCAGGTCTTCCACGAGGGTACGGGGCCAAGGATCTAGGCCATCTTCTACTGCTTTCCCAGGCCATAGCAGAGAACTAGATTGGAAGTGAAGCTGTTGGGACTCGAACCGGTGCCCATATGGGATGCCAGCACTGCATGCAGCGACTTTACCTGCTATACCACAGCACCGGCCCCTACAGACTTTTCCTAAGAAAGAAATGGACAAGATGATCTTATAACAATCAAACCCTTGATGTCACATTTCCCTACCCTGTAGACTGTAGAATCTTTTTGCTGTCAAGGGCCATTTGGATATTTATAGAATCATTTGTGGGCCATGTGAAATGATCAGTTTAAAAACTAGCCTGCTATTGATTTATTGAATTTTGAGTCCTACCTGTGGTCACCAGGGCAGAGTCAAATCAAGTAACTTCTCCAGCCTTCTATGGCCCACAGGCCAGATGTCCCCCACCCCTGTCGAGCTGTCTTTTGAAGCAGAGTTCCTTATCACTGAAAGTAGTCATGCAAAGACCACATAATACCATATCTTTAGGAAAATCTTACATTTGATGAGAGGTTGACTGAGTTCATTACAAATCTAAGATTCTTCAATTCTTTGAAACATTATAAAATTAGTTTCTCCAATGTTCAATCCAAGTAAAGGTTTGAAATTGTGCAATATCTTTTTTTGATGTAATCAATAAAAACTTGACACCACTTGGCCTTGTACTTTCCTCTTGCTTCTTGAGAACAACATATTTCCCCACCTAATGCATCTTTTACATCAAGCAAAAGATATTTGTGTATATTTAGAACTATAACAAATATAAGATAACTTATCAGAGTAAAGGCAAACTTGAGTTTTCAGAAGTTCAAGTAGGTGACAAAGAAGAGACAAGAGAAGCCTTTGACACGGCAGTTCAGATGCTACTTGGGGTACCTACATCCCATATTGGAATACATGGGTTTGAGTCCCAACTCCACTTCTGATTCCAGCTTCCTGATAATGTACATCATGGGAAGCAGCAGGTGATGGCTCAGCAGGTGATGGCAAAGTATTTGAGTCCCTGCCACCTACATGGGTGACTTGGATGGGATTCCTGGCTCCAGCCTGGTCCAGCCACAGCTGTTGGGGTCACTTGGGGAGTGAACCAATGGATGGAAGATTCTCTCTCCCTCTCTCTCCCTCTCTCTCTCTCTCTCTCTCTCCCTTTCTCCTTCTCCCTCTCTCTTCACTCTGTTTTTCAAATATATAAAAGTAATAAACTTTTAAATATGTGAAATAATATGTTTCTAACACCAGAAATCAGACAAATTTAGCCTTTAGCTTTGGATTCAGACAAACCTGGGTTTGAATCCCAGGTCTTCCATTTATTACTTGAGTGACTTGGGACAAATTATTTAGTCCCTTTGAGCCCTGGTTTCCTGTTTTGCAAAATGGGGGAAATCAGAATTTATTAAGGGAGCTAAGGATAATGGCAAGTATAGGCAGAGGTGGTCCTCAGTGGCCAACATGTTCTACTTGTCTATACTCTAGCCATTGGTAGTGACAGGAACAGATATGTAATGTGCCTCTGGGTATGTTGTGATGTTTACAGTCATCCCAGTCAACAAAAACTGATGAACAGGACTGATATTTGCTGGTTTCATGTGTTTGTGGTGTGTGTGATCTAAGTCTTTTCCTGTCTCTTCTCAGGTATAAAGATTTTCCAGAATCTCTTCAATGCCAATCACAACACAAAGAGAAGAAGTTGAGCCCTTCACAAGTGGAAGGTAATGAGAATCATCTCAAAGTTAAAGCACAAACAATGCCCCTTGATAGATCTGATCCTCTCTTCTCTAAAAGAGATCTGGAATTTCAAGGGTTATCTACACTACCCTTGTCATTTAAGAGAGTGGAAAAAGAGGGAGGAAAAAATGTTGTGAAATGAGAGGGGATTGCTTTCAAATGGGCGTCTCTCTAGAACTTACAGTACTGACTAAATATTTTATTCTAAAAAGAACTTGTGGGTATGGAAAAGAATAAAAGCAAGGTCAACTATGAGTCAAGTAATGAAACAGTACAAACACAACTAATATTCCAGGATTTCTCAGAGAAAAAAATTCTAATAACAAAATGAGCTAACTTAAAATAAATATTTAAAGGCAACAGTGTCCTATAAGTGAGCAACACAATACATCGGACATCATCCTGACAAGAAGAGAGAAGATAGTTAAACCATGAATTTATTGAGTGAGTCATGTAAATGAAATGTGACGCAAGCTATGATAGAAGAAGCATAGAGTGTTGTGGGAGCATAAAGGAAAGTGTCCTATCTGGGCTTTGGAGCAGAGGAGAGTCCCAGAGAAAGCTGAATGGTGAGCAGGGGTGTGTCAGGCAAAGAGCACAGTGTTCCAGGCAGAAGGCACAGAGTCTTAAGTCTGGAAGAAGGGAAGGCCTTATGCACTGGAAAGGCTGAGTGAAGTCAAGCACGGCTGTGTTTGAATTCTGCAGAAGCTAAAGCTTCACCTCTCCAAATTAGGAACCAATTGAAAAATTAACATAGGAGAACAATCAGATTATCCTTTATTGCTAGGAAAGATGGTTGCGAAAATGTAAAGAATGGTCAAGATCAGCTTTGCTTTCCTAATTGTAAAACTGAGAGGAATCCTTAAGAATAACAGTTGATGGTTTTAAGAAAATTTTAAGCTTTCTAAAATGCCTTAATATAAGGTGATATTTATTTTAAGGTATTTCTTTTAATCAGATGTGGTAAGACAGGCAGACACAGAAGTGTCTGTCATGAAGGAAGATTGTTATACTGTCAGACCCCTAAGAATCAGGAAGCACAGCACACTATTCACAGAGCCACATGAAGACATACCAGGGTCAGACATGGGGTCAAGGGTTAGGGGTTGGGCACAGAATGTGGAAAACAGCCTTTAGTATGGTTTTCACAGAAAGAAATGGACAGACAGGTTTAGTATCAGCTAGTCTGTATGATTTCAGTGAGCCCTGGGCTCCAGGGGATATTCCTAGTTGTCTAAAACCTGGCCCTGGATTATTAGAAGAGGCCAATAGTGGCCCAGGGTGTAAGAGTCCAAGACAGCAAGTATTTGGGGGCTATAAGCTCTAGATTGTTGGGTTTGCATAAGACTCACAGCTAGTCTTTTGTTGTTGTTTTGTTTTTTCCATCTCTAGGAACTGACTAGTCCTCGGGGAGATGGTCCCTCTAAGGTCAACATAGCCCCAGATGTCAGAGCCTCAAATGTAGAAACTAGATATTGTGGTCACTCTAGTGCTTAATCCTCACAACTTTCCTATGAAATTCATTTTTTCATTAGTAACTGTTTAATGAATGCCTCAAAATCCCCCAACATCTCCCATCCTCACTCTCAGTTGATGGCTGTGCTTCCTACTTCCTTGAAAACAACTGAAGCAATCAATTCCCATGGACTCCCACCTCCTAACTCATTCTCTCCCTGCCAGTATCTGTGCCTACATAATCTGCCTTCTACCAGTTTCTTGAACAATTTAAACAAAAGAGAAATAAGAAAACAGGTATGCCACAGTGGATTAAGCCACTGCCTGCAATACTGGCAACCCATATTGGAGTGCCAACTCCAGTCCATCTATTCCACTTCCCGTCCAGCTCCCTGCTAATGCACCTGGGAAAGCTGTGGAAGATGGCCCAAGTGCTTGAGCCCCGCCACCTGTGTGGGAGACCTGCATGGAGTTCTTGGCTCCTGGCTTCAGCCTGGCCCAGCCATGGCTGTTGTGGCCATTTGGGGAATGAACTAGAAAATGGAAGATTCTCTCTCTCTTTCTCTGTCACTCTGCCTTTCAAATAAATAATCTTTAAAAAAGAATAATAAAGGTTTGAATCATAACCTAAAGTATAAATCATCCCAAGTCCATACTGCTAGAAATAAATGGTGGAATTTTAATATGAAGAAAAGACAAATGACCAAAATAGTGGTAGATAAAGGGAGAAATCAGATCATAATATATATTTTTTGAGGAAGAAATAAGAGTACCTTTGTATGAAAATAGCACCAATATAACATTGAAAAACTATTAGTGTTAGAAATAAGGATACCCTTTCTTGGTAACTTCTTTGAATGTGAGAGAAAAGATGGGCTCCAATGCATAATGGAGGGATTATCTCTAGTGTGAAGTTCATTTGTGCAACAGGAGGAAGGCAGAAGACGTGGGTACAGATGCTGGTAGGGAGGTAGATATAAAGATGGGAGTCTGTAAGAATTCTATGAGTATTTGTCTTTCTTTCCAATCCCCCTACCCAGCATGACTTCTTTATATTTTTATAGCACATACCACATTTATTTGAGGGTAGATATCTTTGTTTATTTAGTGAACTAATGTATCCTAAGCACTTAGAACAGCCTCTGGCACATAAAAAAGCATGAAATAAATATTTGCTGGTTAAGTTGCATGAATGAAGGATGAATGAATGCCTACTAACATGATAGAAATACTGGGGAGTGTGGGGAGCAGCCCGGACTGGACTGAGTTACTGGAATTAAGACTTATTCTATGCATCTGCTCTCCCACAATATGGCGCTGGGAGAGAAGTAAACAGCTTCCGCACAGCTGCCTCCAGTTCAACTAATAAACTGTAGGACTTGCTATTGATTGGAGGAGAGCAGCGTACTCGGCGTGTGGGCAGCCGAGTTAGGATTGGCGGAGGAGGACTATAAAGGAGGAGAGAGACGGCATGCACCAGGGAACATCTATGGGGAACATCTAGCTGAAGGAACACCCGTGCAGCCCCCGAGAGAACCGGCCGGCGGTGTGCCGCTCCCCTGCGGAAGTGGGGAATGTGGCCAGGGGGAACTGCCCTTCCACGGAGGTGGAAGGGATAGTAGCCAACCCGGGAAGAACCAGCAGCAAACCCGGGGAGGGCCGAGCAGACGAAAGAACAGCGCAGGGTCCTGTGTCGTTCCTCCACGAAGAGGGGGAGCGACAGGGAGGACAGTGCCGTGGCTCACTTGGCTAATCCTCCACCTGTGGCGCCGGCACCCTGGGTTCTAGTCCCGGTTGGGGCGCCGGATTCTGTCCCAGTTGCTCCTCTTCCAGTCCAGCTCTCTGCTGTGGCCCAGGAGTGCAGTGGAGGATGGCCCAGGTCCTTGGGCCCTGCACCCGCATGGGAGACCAGGAGAAGTACCTGGCCTCTGACTTCGGATGGGCGCAGCGCAATGGCCACAGCACGCCAGCTGTAGCGGCCATTTGGGGAGTGAACCAATGGAAAAGGAAGACCTTTTTCTCTGTTCTCCCTCTCTGTCTAACTCTGCCTGTCAAAAATAATAATAAAATAAAAATAAAAAAGTAATAAAAAAATTTTTAAAAATAAAAAGAAATACTGGGGAAAATATTAGGAGCTTTTGGAAAGTTCATGGAAAATTTGTATTATAAAAACTTTATACATGGATTTCAAATATTTTGAACCAAAATAAACTTAGCTTTTGATTCCACTTTTCCACAAACTTTTTAAAGCATACTCATAGAAACAAATTAGAGGTGATTTGGTTCTGGTCTTAGATATGCCTATCTTTTATTAAGAGGAAAACGTTACCTTTTCACACATAGGTAATATGATAGGATAACTACCATTATCTCCACAGGATTAGCCACTTTTGTACATAGAAATGCTAACACTTGAATGTGGTAAGAAATAAGTTTTATTCTTGTATCTTTTGGGATATACTTTATCTGTGCTTATTTCTTAATTCACTAATTTTAGAATATCTTGAGTATTTCTCTGAAAAAGCATTGGGTCTATACAAAACATTCACACACATACATATAATTTGTGTCAAATTTATGTTGCTACTCTAACAAATGATCACAGATTTAACATCTTAGAACAACACAAACTTACTAGTCCACAGTTCTACAGGTCAGAAGTCCAGTTAGGCTCAGCTGGTTTCTTTTCTCAGGTCTTATGGGGCCAAAATTAAGGTGTTGACCAATATAGGCTCTTATTTGGGGACTCTGAAAAAAGAATCTGCTTCCCATGCCATTTATATTTTTGGTAGAATTCTGTCCCTTGCAGTTGTAGGTCTGAGGTCCCAGTTCTCTTGCTGTCCATCAGCTGGGAGCCTCTCTCAGCCCCTTAGAGTTGCTGCTTTCCACATCACCATGTTGCCCCTTCATCTTCAATCCAGCAGTGGTAGGTCAAGTCCTTCTCATGCTCTGAATCTCCCTGACTTCGTCTGCTGTACCTCTCTTGCATCTCGGTTTGTAAGAGATCATGTAATCAGACTGTTCCACTCATAATTCAGTATAATCTATCATAATTGTGTCTAATGTTCCTTTTGTAGCATATTCACAGGTTCCAAGGATGTAAGGTATGGGCTTCTTTGGAAGACCACCCGCCTACCACATTTGGTTTTCTACTAATCAGTTCAAATACCAGGGAAGGACACTATCCTTTATAAGAAATGTCTGTTAACTCTTCATTTTTCTCTCAACATTTTTCCGGAACATGATCTCTAGCCAACTGTATTGTCTATGCTAGTCCCATTGACAATATATATATTTCTTCTTGAATAATTGTACTTACTAACATAATCCTTCTATACCCAGCCTTCCAACATGCCTACAACTTCTTCAACAAGGATAAAACTGGCTGTATTGATTTACATGGAATGATGTGTACTTTAGCTAAGTTGGGAATGAATCTAACCAAGCATGAAGTCTACAATGAATTAAAATGTGCTGATATTGATGGTGAGTATTTTGACTTCTTGTTATTTTTCTCATGAGATTTTTGTGAATACATATTTTGTGTCACTGACCATGTGTATGTGTGTGTGTATAAAATTTTATTTGAAAGACAGAGACAGACCAACAGAGACCTTCCTTCTGTTGTTTCACTCCCCAAATGTTTCCATCCCCCTGTAACTACATAAACATGAGAAATACATTCATTTATTTGCTGAAAGAGTATGTAGTAGTCCCCATTACCATGGTTTCAATTACCTGTGATCTGAAAATGTTAGTATTTGTCTTTACTCTTTGAAGAGAGACCATATTCACATACCTTTTCTCACAATACATTATTATAATTGTTATATTTTATCAGCTAATCTCTTAATGTCCCTAATTTATGAATTAAAATTTATCATAGGTATGTATGATAGAATATTATAAAACATAGCAAATGTAGAGTTCAGTACTATCAGGTATTGGGTAACCACTGGAGTCTTGGAACATATCCTCCATAGATAAGGGGGACTGTTTCTCCTTAAGAATATCAATGAGAGTTATGTGTATAAGTCATAAATCAAATTATAGTTATAAAATGCACTATTCTGGGTCCAGTGCTGTGATGTAGTAGGATAAGCCTCTGCTTGCAGTGTCAACATCCCATATGGGTGCCTGTTCTTGTCCTGGCTGCTCCTCTTCTAATCCAACTCTCTGCTTATGGCCTGGGAAAGCAGTGAAGGATTGCCCAAGTGCCTGGACCTCTGCACCTATGTGGAGAGACCCAAAAGAAGCTCCTGGCTCCTGGCTTCATATTGGCCCACCTCTGACCATTGCAGCCATTTGATGAGTGAACCAATGGATGGAAGACTGTTTCTCTCTCTCTCTTTCTCTCTCTCTCTCTAACTCTGCATCTCAAATAAATAAATAAAATATTTTTTAAAATGCACTATTCTTTGAAAAATCCTATGTGGAAGCTAAGAGTGATTGTCTTGTTTCAATATGAAATTCAGATTATATTTTGGAGGGCATTTTGAAATAACAGATACAAAAGCATTAACAACTTCAAAAATCACACATTTTATTTTCTTATTATTTTTTGTTTGTGTTTTCTTTTTCTATTTGACACATTTTCTTAGTGTAAGAAAATCTAAGCTCTATGTTTCTGTTTGATTCATAACAGTACAAATCTTCATTGCATCTTTAGGGCCCACCAGTATTGAATTTTTTTTTTTTTTTTTTTTTTTTTGACAGGCAGAGTGGACAGTGAGAGAGAGAGAAAGAGAGAAAGGTCTTCCTTTACTGTTGGTTCACCCTCCAATGGCCGCCGCGGCCAGCGCATCGCACTGATCTGAAGGCAGGAGCCAGGTGCTTCTCCTGGTCTCCCATGGGGTGCAGGGCCCAAGCACTTGGGCCATCCTCCACTGCACTCCCGGGCCACAGCAGAGAGCTGGCCTGGAAGAGGGGCAACCGGGACAGAATCCAGCACCCCGTCCGGACTAGAACCCGGTGTGCCGGCGCCGCAAGGCAGAGGATTAGCCTATTAAGCCATGGCGCCGGCTCAATATTGAATTTTTAAAAACCAGAAATCTTTTGTTGATATTTTTTATTTTTTAGCATATTTTTAATTCTGTGAACTTTTTTCAACTTTTTAAAAATTTACTGGCATTCCATTTGAAAGGCAGAAAAATAGAGATCTTCCATCTATTGGTTCACTCCCTGAATGCCTACAACAGGCAGGACTGGGCCAAGCTGAAGCCAGATGCCTTCAAGTCAATCCAGGTCCCCATATAGGTGGCAAGGACGCAAACATTTGACTCATTACCTGCTGCCTCCCAGGGTACACATTAGCAAGAAGCTGGATCCAAAGCAGGCAAGCCAGGACTTGAACCAGATACTCTGATATGGGGATATGGGTGACCCGTGGTGACTTAACCACTGTACCACACTCCCACTCCTGTTAAATAAAATTTTTAAAAAAGAAGAAAACCGGTGCTAACCTTAAACACAGCTCCAGCCCTACAATGATCTGGTTTTAAATGGTCTGGAGTATTTCAATCTTTATGTCAATATCTGTTGTGATAATTAAAATATATCTTAGCCTTGTTCTGAACCTTAGATTTCTGTTATAGGAGATGGGAAGGTGAACTTCTCAGACTTCGTAAAAGTGCTAACAGATAAGAACCGCTTCTTCAAAGCTGTAGGTAAGTAGAGGTCTTACTGAATGGATGGCAGGCAGTTGGGTAGCTACATAGTAAATTAACATTACTCAGGAACCCAGTCAGGAGACAAATCAGGAAAGTGTAGTTTGGGGTGTGGTTTACTTTTGTACTGCTCCTCCAAAACAATATTTAGAAGCAAATTGATGGTTTTGGAATTTTAACTTAAAAACCTCAAGCAGGCACTGGCATTACCTAAAGGCCTCCTACGGAAGACACTGCCCTCTGGCCTCAGAGAACACTCAAGGAGTGCATCTTCCATAGTGCCTGAATTGTTCACCAACTGCATGCTCCACTTTGGGAGGCATTCCTTTTACAAAAGGAATGTTTTGTTTTGGGGAAAACAAAAATGCTGTTTCTCATGCAAATTTGGGGTATGGAGCTTCCTCACCCTGGTGAAGCCTCTCTCCTCAGTGCTGAGAGTCTGCCAGAGGTTACCGCACTCTTGGGCAAGGTAATAGATAATAGGCAGGTATACTTGCAATATTGCTGGTACGCTCAAGATTTGTTTATGAGTTTAACAGGAAAATCTGTTACTCTAGGGTAAATACCTTCTAAATCCCAAATACTCTTACTGAAATCGGAGATGACCCCCTAAAATTTACACTGAAATGTGGCCCCTTAAAGTTCCCTAGAAATGCTATCTAGGGTGCCACATGCGCTACCGGAATTTGGGGTGCCTTACGATTCACCATGGGCTTATTACTAAATCCCCGATATTAATAAGCCCAAGAGGGTTCTTGCCTAATATTTAGAGAATTCTAAATACTGGCACAGATAAACAAGGCAGCATGGTACGTTTTAAACTTTTATTTAGTGAGAAAGATGCATAGGAGAGTGAGAGCTTATTTAGGGGAGAGAGGTGAATAGGGGTTCATACCAAGCACCAGGAACCAGCCACCTGGATGAGCATCTAGGCCAGGAAGCCTAGAGCACATGGCCCAAAGGCCATGTGCCCTGGAGGCGCAGGGCTACAGCAAGCCCCCTTCCTAGCAAGAGGCCAGGATATTCATATAATGAATTGCATAAATGATATTTATATCTGTATATGATCATATGTAATATATTACATATAATCAGTCCTATCTATCTAAATATCAGAGCAAGAGAGCGGGGGTATATGAGTAGCTGTTTCTTTGAAGTCTTAAAATTTACTACAATGTTGAAGCTGTTAAAATAATTATTGTAGTACAGGAAGTATTTGTGGCTAGGGACTAATGAGTAAAGAATTGATATAAATACTTGAAATCAGATTTACAACATAAAATGATGAAAGTCACCAAAAATTATTCTGAGCACTAAAATGCTAAGCATATAAAGAAATCTCCATAAAGGTGGTTACTTAATTTTATAACCCACTTCCAAAGGGGAGTGGTTAACCTGATTGGCTGGTGGGCACCCAGGTGTGGCCAGGTAGGGGAATGAGGTCACACAGGAGCACGGCAAAGGCGTGGTCTTCCAGTTCACAAATTTAACAATTTTAACCTGTATGCCTGCCTACTTCATTACTATATACCATTTGGAAAACCTACTCATAAGATATGAGCCATCCTTAGGCCAAAAAGTTACTGCCTACAGGTACTGCAATAGTAAATGGGCACTACCTACACACCTCAGATATGCTTATCAACAATTCCATTGCCTAGATAGAAGAGCAAGACTATAATCCTTCCTAACAGTTTCTTGTTATGTTTACAGAAGTAATTGAGCTAGAAGTATTTTTCATTTTATTTTAATTATTCCATGATTATTCTGTCTACTCAGCAATCAAAATGACCTTTCTACCAAGTAGAACAGATTTTTAATGCTTTACTGTATCACTAGGCTGTGAGGCTGTGACTTGATATTATTAAAAATACTCGGGGAAAAAAACTGTCAGTTTATTACTTTTGTGATAGACAATTTGTTCAGAACACGTTTTGAAATCTCTTTTTTTTTTTTTTTTTTTTTAACGTCTCTAGTTCCGGAAAAGGGAATCTGTTCAGATTTTGCTGGCAACCCAGGGATCCTATTGTTTGAAATCCTATCAAAGCTTGTAGAGACCTCAGCCCTACCGCGAAAGGCTATAATGGAAATAGTAAGGTAAGTGGCAAGGACAGAAGCAAAAATGGCCTTATCAGAAGAAGTATGAGGATTGTAACATGGCAGTAACACGGCTGTTACTCTCTGTGGAGTACTCTCTCTGGAGTAACAGCTACTCCACAGGCTCTGGTCCAAAACAAAGAAGGTATCTGAGCGAAACTCAGGACACCACTGTCCTGCCCAGCTCGGAAATTGCAAGGCTGACTTCAGATCATTTCAGGGTCCCACTGGGGGTCTATGGTAGTCCATAAAGTTTCTTCTGCCCCAGGCCAAAGAATCCCAGCAGAAAAAGACTTTTCTAGGGATGACTTTGGGTGGGTTGGAAATCCAGTTTGGAATACAAGAATCTCATTCACACTGAGCTATCAGCCACTCTCAAGAGTCCTCTCACGGATGGCCCAGGTGCTTGGGCCCTGCACCCCATGGGAGACCAGGAAAAGCACCTGGATCCTGGCTCCTGCCATCGGATCAGCGCGGTGCGCCGGCTGCAGCGGCGGCCATTGGAGGGTGATCCAACGGCAAAGGAAGACCTTTCTCTCTCTCTGTCTCTCTCTCTCACTGTCCACTCTGCCTGTCAAAAAAAAAAAAAAAAAAAAAAGAGTCCTCTCACTCTTGAGACGAAGTACAGCAAGTCGGGACCTCCAAAAATAGCATTTGGGTTGAGCAGAGCCAGAATTAGACTTGAGAATAAAGGATGAGGAAACGTTCTCTCACACAATTATGTTCATTTACTCCAGCAAATAGCACTAAAAATAAAAGTCTGCAAGTTATATTTATCATTGTATTAAATAAATCAGACAAATGTTATCATTGCTGATGTTAATGTTAATTGTTAATGTATAAGCCTTCTTATATCCTACTTAGACCTAAAATTATAGAATATCAAGAACAATATAAAAATATTCTTCTGCCCCTCAGTAGTAGTATCTTTATTCTATCAAATTTCTCTGTCAGATATAGAACAGAGAGTATAGAAAATTCTACTTTTCATTCTAATTGAAAGACAATTATTTAAATACCTGCTTTTAATACACAGTTAGTTTTAGCACACGGCTTACTTCTTAACCTCAATTTACTCATTTGAAGAGAATACTAGCCACTTTGAATGACAATTGTGGGAATGATATATGATATTAGGAAAATTCACTAGCTTAAGAGAAAAAAAAATACTAATACACAGTTAAAAGATCCTTGATGCATCATGTTACTGACATAAAAACAGACACATAAACAAATAGAATAGAATAGAAAGCCCAGAAATAAAGCCATGCACCTACATCTAACGAATTCTCAACAAAGGCACCAAGAACACACAGTGGAGAAAAAAACAGTCTATTCAATAAATGGTGCTGGGAAAATCAGATATCCATATTCAGAAGAACGATTGATCTCTGTCCCTTACCCCATACAACTCAAGGCCTTTTGAAAAGATAAATTAACAAACCTTTAGCTAGACTAATCAAGAAAAACAGAAAGGGTACAAGTAAGTAAAATCAGACATGAAAAAGGAGGCAATGTGACTGTCAGCAAAGACTGCTATGAGCAGGTGTATGAAAAACCTACCACAGAAGAAAAAATTAAAGTTACCCCCAGAAAAAAAAAAAAAAAAGAAAAACCTAAAAGAAATGGATAAATTTCTGGGCACACTTAACCTACCAAAATTGAACTAGGCAAACATGGAAAACCTGAACAGACCAACAGTGAGTAGTAAGATTGAATTAGTAGTCAAAAGTCTCCCAAAGAAAAGCCCAAGACCAGATGGCTTCATTGCCAATCTTTTCCAAACTTTTAAGTAAGAACTTACACCAATTCTTCAAAAAAAAAAAAAATCGGAAGGAAAGGAACTCTTCCAAGCTCATTCTTCAAGGCCAGCATTACTCTGATACCAAAACAAAACAAGGACAAAACAAAAACAAACTATAAACCAATATCCATGATGAACATAGACAGAAAAATCATCAACAGAATGAATACTAGCAAAGGGATACCAACAGCACATCAAAAAGATCATTCATCATGATCAAGTAGAATTTATCCTAGGGATCCAACAATGGTTCAACATACACAAATGAATACACATAACATATCACATCAACATATTATCAACATTACCAATATCCAACAAAATGAAGAATAAAAATCATAATGTCAAAAAAGATGCAGAAAAAGCACTTGATAAAATTCAAAATCCCTTCATGACAAATCCCTGAACAAATGAGTTATACAGGAAAATCTCAATGTAATAAATTTTTCATATTGTAAACCCACAGCCAGCATCATACTGAAGGGGGAACAGCTGAAAGCATTTTCTTTATGAACTAGAACCTCAGTGAGTTAAGCCACCACTAGTATGCAGACATCCCCCATATCAAACTGCCAGTTCAAGTCCTGGCTGCTCTACTTCTGGTCCAGCTCCTGGCTAATGAACCTGGAAAAGCAGCAGAAAATAGCTCAAATACTTGGGCCCATGCTACCCATATGGGGAGACCCACGGGGAATTCCAGACTCCTGGCTTTGGCCTAGCCAGGTCCTGGCCATTGTAGCCATTTAAGGATTGAACCAGCAAGTGGGAGATAGTCTCCCTCTCCTTCCCCCTCCCCTTCTCCTCCTCTCCCTCCCTCTCTCTCTCCCTTCTTCTTTCTGATCTCAATTTCCCTCTCTCCCCACCCTGTCATTCTGCTTTTCAAATAAAGAAAGAAAGAAATCTTTTAAATAGATAAGATCTGTAACAAGACAAGGATATCCGCTCTCATCACTCCAATAGAGTACTGAAAGTATTAGAGCAATTGGGAAAGAGGAAATAAAAGACATAGGAAGGGAGGAAGTCAGATTGTCCCCCTTTGCAGAAAGACTCCACCCAAAGACTACTAGAACTGATAAATTCAGTAATGGTGCAGGATACAAAACCAACATACAAAAATTGGTAGCATTTTATACATCAATAATGGACTTATTGAGAAACAAATCACAAAAGCAGTCCCACTGACAATAGCTACAAAAAATTAAAAGGAATAAATTTAACCAAGGAAATAAAAGATCTCCACAATGAAAATCACTGATGAAATTAATTGGAGAAGACACAAAGAATGGAAAGACCTCACATATCCATGGATTGAAAGAATTAATGTTAGAATGTCCGTACCACCTGAAGCAATTTGTAGATTTAATGCAAGCCCCATTAAAACTCATTACATTCCTCACATAACTAGAAAAATAATCCTAAAATCCATAAAGAACCACAGAACCACAAAGCAACTGAGTACAGCAAAAAACAAAATTGGAAGCATCCCAATACCAAGCCTTAGTAACCTAAACTGTATTGGTACTGACATAAAAATAGAAACACAGACCAGTAAAACATGATGGAGATCTCAGAGATAAATCTACACATTTTCAGCTAACTGATTCTCGACAAAGCTGCCAAAAACACACATTGGAGAAAGGATAGCCTCTTCAATAAATGGTGCTGGGAAAACTGGACATCCATATAGAAAAGACTGAGACTTGATCCCTGTCTCTCACATTATACAAAAAATCAACATAAAATGGATCAAAGAGGGCCGCCTGCCGTGGCATAGTGGATGAAGCTGCCACCTGCAGAGCCAGCATCCCATATGGGCACCAGTTCGAGTCCTGGCTGTTCCACTTCCAATCCAGCTCTCTGATGTGGCGTGGGAGGGCAGTGGAAGATGGCCCAAGTCCTTGGGCCCCTGCACCCACGTGAGACCCAGAAGAAGCTCCTGGCTCCTGGCTTCAAATTGGCCCAGCTCCAACCCTTGCAGCCATCTTGTAAGTGAACCATCAGATGGAAGACCTCTCTCTCTCCCTCTGCCTCTGCCTCTCTGTAACTCTGCCTTTCAAATAAGTAAATAAATATTTTTTAAAATGTATTAAATAATTAAACAAAATATATGAAACAATGAGAAAAAATATATAGGAAACACTTTAAGACATAAGTGTAGGCGATGATTTTTTGGATAAGACCCCAAAAGCATAGGCAACAAAAGCAAAAATGGACAAATGGGATTACATCAAACTGAAAAGTTTGTGCAGTGCAAAGGAAGAAATCAACAGAATAAAGAAACAACCATAAAAACTACTAAAAAAAAATGAAATAGAAGATATCATCTGACAAAGGATTAATACCCAAAATAACTCAAAAACTCATCAAAAAAGAAATAATTCATTTAAAAAATGAGTAAATGGGGGTAGACATTCAAGCTAGAAATTAAAGACTGGTGAAGATGCCTGCATCCTGGAACAGAAAACTGTATAGAGTGGATTCAATGCCCAAACTTAGCTCCTGACTCCAGCTTCCAGCTAATGCGTTTCCTGGGATGCAGCAGTGATTCCTCGGGTAAGTGGTTTCCTGGCACCCATGTGGAAGACCCAGCTCCCAGCTCAGCCCCACACAACCCATCTTTTGTGACACCTGGGGAGTAAACCAGCAGATGGCAGCACTATCTCTCTGTCTATGTATCTCCCCCTTCTTTCTTTCTCTCTCTTCCTCTCAAATAAATGAAAAAAATTTAATGGGGAAATTATCTGAATAAATATTTCTCAAAAAAAAGTATAAACAATCACATATATATGAAAAAATATTCAACACCACTAATCATCAGGGAAATATAAATCAAAACCACAATGAGAGTGTTGTGGCACAATGTGTTAAGTTGCTGCTTGGGACTCACACATCACACGTCAGAGTTCCTAGGATTGAGTGCTGCCTCCATTTCTAATCCAGCTTCCTGCCAATGTGCCTGGGAAGCAGCAGCAGATGATCCCAAGTATTTAGGTTCCTGCCACTCATGCGGGAGTCCAGGATAGAGTTCCTAACTCCTGGCTTCAGCCTCGCCCAGCCCTGGTTGTTGCAGGCATTTGTATAGTGAACCAGAGGATGGGAGATATCCCTGTCTGCCTCTCTCTCTCTCTCTCTCAATCTGCCATTCAAACATAATTAAACAATGAATGCTGGCAAAGATGAGAAAAGGGACATACACTTGATGGGAATGTAAATTAGTACAGTCAAATGGAAAACAGTATGCAAGAATACTAGAAATAGAAGGACTATATGATCCAAAGTAGGTATATATCCAAAGGAAAAGAAATAAGAGGTAATTACCTCCGATTCCTAATGCAGCCCAGGTATACAATCAACATAGGTGTCCATCAACAAATCAATGGATAATGGAAATATGGTTTATTTCCACAATGGAATATTATTCATCCATAAAAAATAATGAAATCCTGTCATTTGTAACAACATGGTTTGAACTGGAGGACATTATGCTGATTGAAACAAGTCAGGTACAGAAAGACAAATACTGCCTGTTTTCATTTCTATGTAGAAGCTAAAGGGTTGATCTTGGAGTTGGACCTCTAATAGGTAAAGCCGCTGCCTGCAGCACCGGCATCCCATTTGTACACCAGTTCGAGTCCCGGCTGCTCTACTTCCAATCTAGCTCCCTGCTAATGTGCCTGGGAAAGCACCAGAAGATGGCCCAAGTTCTTGGGCCCTTGCACTCATGTGGGAGACCCAGAAGAAGCTCCTGGCACCTTCCTTCAGCCTGGCCCAGTCCTGGCCATTGTGGCCATCTGGGGAATATAGCAGTGGATGGAGGATCTCTCTCTCTCTCTCTGGCTCTCCTTCTCTGTAACTTTGACTTTAAAATAAATGAATAAACCTTTTGAAAAAAAAGTTGCTCTCAGAGAATAGAATGGTGATAGAATAGGCTTGGAATAAGGGGATGCAAAGAGGACAGTTAATGAGCTCAAGGGTACAACTTGATAGGAGGAAAAATTCCTAATGTAACAGTCAGGTAACTATGATTGACAGCATTTAATTTTATATTTCAAAAATCACTCACTAGAATTTTGAATATTTCCCACATAAAGAAAATAAAAATATTGAAGTTCTGGATAAACAGATTACCCTGATCTTATTACACATTGTACAAAGAGACTTCAAAAAGTTTGTGGAAAAATGGAATTACAAGATAATTTTATTTTACTGTAAAAACACTTGACATCTATGAATAGTGTTGCATAATACATATTTCCGTGAACTTTCTGAATAATAAAATAATTTTATTAGGTGAATTATTTTGTATTGAAATATCCTTTTTTTCTTTTGAGAGAGAGAGGCAGAGAGGGACAGTGAGAGACAGTCAAAGTTCCCATCTGCTGATTCATTCCCCAGATGCCTGCAGTAGCCCCTGGAGGAAGGAATTCAACCCAGGTCTCCCACATGGGTGACAAGAGTCCAATTCATGGAGCCATCACTGCTCCTCTCAGGCTCTGCATTAGCAGGAGCTAGAGTCAGGATCAGAGCCTAGGCACTCGGATGTGGGACAAGGGCATCTTAACTGGTATCACTACTAGGCCAAACACCAGTCCCAGAAACTTAGATTGTAACTCATTTTTCCAAGAACATTTTCAATTACCCTGGTAGACATGTATTGAAATATCACTTTGGGCCGGCGCCGTGGCTCAATAGGCTAATCCTCCGCCTTACGGCGCCGGCACACTGGGTTCTAGTCCCGGTCGGGGCACCGGATTCTGTCCCGGTTGCTCCTCTTCCAGGCCACCTCTCTGCTGTGGCCAGGGAGTGCAGTGGAGGATGGCCCAAGTGCTTGGGCCCTGCACCTGCATGGGAGACCAGGAGAAGCACCTGGCTCCTGCCATCGGTTCAGTGTGGTGCGCCGGCTGCAGCGCACCGGCTGCGGCAGCCATTGGAGGGTGAATCAACGGCAAAAGGAAGACCTTTCTCTCTCTCTCTCTCTCACTGTCCACTCTGCCTGTCCAAAAAAAAAAAAAAAACAAAACAAAACACATTGTATCCTGTTATGTTATTTCCCTTCCAATTATTTTTAAAAGATTTACTTATGTGTGTATTTATTTATTACAGGCAGAGTGACAGAGAAAGAGAGGGAGAGACATAGAGAGGAGGATTTTCCGTCTCCTGACTCACTCCCCAAATGGCCGCAACAGCCAGGGCTTGGCTAGTCCAAAGCCACAAGCCGGGAGCTCCCACCTGAGTGGCAGGGACTCGGGTTCTTGAGTCCTGCTCTGCTGCCTTCCCAGACACATTAGTAGGGAGCTGGATCATCCGCAGAGCAGCCAGGACTCCAGTGGCACCCTGATTTGGGATGCCAGTGTCAGCTTAACCTGCTGCACCACAATGCTGGCCCCAGTGTGTCCGATTAGTATGTATCAATCTTTTAAAAATTTCAGATCCCTTTAATAAAGCAAGTCTCCAGACAGTTACCTGACAGTGGAGCTCCCACTCAATCAGACCCACATAGCAGAGTTGCTAACTGGCTTTAAAGAGTGACTACTGGGGCCGGCGCTGTGGCGCAGTAGGTTAATCCTCTGCCTGCGGCACTGGCATCCCACTGCTCCACTTCTGATCCAGCTCTCTGCTAAGGTCTGGGAAAGCAGTAGAAGCTGGCAAAAGTCCTTGGGCGCCTGCAACCACGTGGGAGACACGGAAAGAAGCTCCTGGCTCTGGCTCTTGCAGCCAGCTGGGGAGTGAACCAGCGAATGGAAGACTCTCTCTCTCTCTCTCTCTCTCTCTCTCTGCCTCTTCTCTTTCTGTGTAACTCTGACTTTCAAATAACGAAATAAATAAAATTTTTAAAAAAGAAAATTAAAAAAAAAACACACACACAAAAAAAGAGTGACTACTCTTGCTCTGACATATGAATAGACATCCAAGGATTAGGAGATATTTAAGGAAAATCTGGGTTGTCAAAGAAAGATTAAAACAGAAAGAAAGAAGGAGGTGAAGAATGGATTCAGGAACCAGAGATAATGCATTACATAGAAGAATATTATAAGATTTTCTAAGAGATGAGAGTTTGCATTCATGAAATAAGAACAGGAAACTATATAAAATAAATAATCAAATGAGAACCAAAACACAAAGTTGAAGCTCTTGGAAATTAAAATAGGAGAGTACAAATGAAATATTCCATTCCGGAAATATCTCAGAATATTAAAGACAGAGAAAAAATTAAAAAGGTAAGAAAATCAATCCAACATTAAATAATAATCTTTCAAGACAGTGAACAAGAAAACCAAACGAAGGAAGGAAATTTTTTTATTTTTTTAGAAAATTTTATTTAATATAAATTTTGAAAGTACAACTTTTGGATTATAGCGGTTTTCCCCCCATAACCACCCTCCCACCCACAAACCATCCCATCTCCCACTCCCTCTCCCATCCCATTCTTCATCAAGATTCATTTTTAATTATCTTTATATATGGAAGATCAACTTAGTATATACTAAGAAAAGATTTCAACAGTTTGCACCCACACAGACACACAAAGTATAAAGTACTGTTTGAAGACTAGTATTACCGTTAATTCACATAGTACAAGACATTAATGACAGAGATCATTTTAGTTACCAGGGAAAAAAAAACTCTAAAAGCCTCCAATAAGGAAAAAATATTTTTTCTATACAAAAAAGGAACATAAGACTTCTGGAATACAAAAGACAGTGGACCAATGCATGAAGAAAAATGATTTCCAACCTAACCTATCAAACTGTTCAAAGTATAAAGGTGAAGAAAATTTTGGATTATCAAAGCTCAAAGAGTTTTCTTATACATTATTCCTCAGGAAGCTCCTACAGGATACACCTTCCCCCAGGAGGAAGAATACACAATAAACTGGAAGGCACAGCATCCACCAAACAGGAGATACAAATAGGAGAGAGGCAGAGGGATTTCCTCCCCGGAGAATGGTGAAGAAAATGTCTGGGTCAAGAGCCAAAAGATCTCTTCAATACAACAGTGGAACATACAGAAATCCTGGTGTGTTTGAATACAGATCTTACCAAGAACCAGAGTACCAACACACCTTCCATGTGTTGAGTTTTTACTTTGCTTCACATTCTGTCCTAAGGTCTTTGCATGTGTGACTTCATTTACTCCTCATACTGATACTGTGAAGTAGAGAGCTACTCAGACACCCGGATAATGGAACTGAATGATGTGCCTAAAGTACACGGCTAGAATTGTTCAGTGAATTCACTGAAATCTCGGGAAAGCTGTGAAACCTGAGACAGCACCACTGTTGGTAGGTGAAGGAAATGTGTGAAGAGTGGGCTCACCCAGGATATCTCAGGGCCTCCATGCAGGCTTGATTTTTTATTTTGGATATATATAATATTTCCATTTATTAAACTTCTTAATATCATGTTGCTAAAAATATCTCTCCTATATTTTTAGATATACCCCAAAATTCTGCATAACTGGACTATGCAAATATAGTAGGATTATATAACTTGTAGGAACAAAAGCACAGATAAGACAATGGCTTGATTATGAAATATACATGAGGGGCCAGCGCCATGGCACAGTAGGTTAATCCTCTGCCTGGGGCGACGGCATCCCATATGGGCACCAGTTCTAGTCCTAGCAGCTCCACTTCCGATCCAGCTCTCTACTGTGGTCTGGGAAAGCAGTAGAAGGTGGCCCAAGTCCTTGGGCCCCTGAACCCACATGGGAGACCCTGAAGAAACTCCTGGCTCCTGGCTTCAGATCGGCGCAGCTCCAGCCATTGCGGCCATCTGGGGAGTGAACCAGTGGATGGAAGACCTCTCTCTCTGTCTCTCCCTCTCACTGTCTGTAACTCTACCCCTCAAATAAATAAATAAATAAATCTTTTGAAAAAAAGAAACATACATGAAACAATTAGTGTAAATACGGTATACAACTGTCAAACAAAGATCAGAATTTCAGGAAAAAAGGAAGGCTATAGGCTAGAGAAGAAGTCTTCTAGCATAAGTATGTGTCATAGTCACCTGGGGTGATTTCTAAGACATTAAACTCAGCACTGATGATTTAGTAGACTTACAAGTATGGCCTAAGATTTGTATTTTTTTTTTATTTTTTTATTTTTTGACAGGCAGAGTTAGACAGTGAGAGAGAGAGACAGAGAGAAAGGTCTTCCTTCCGTTGGGTCACCCCCTAAATGGCTGCTACGGCCGGCGTGCAGCGCCGATCTGAAGCCAGGAGCCAAGTGCTTCTCCTGGTCTCCCATGGGGTGCAGGGCCCAAGCACTTGGGCCATCCTCCACTGCCTTCCCGGGCCACAACAGAAAGCTTGACAGGAAGAGGAGCAACTGGGACAGAATCCGGTGCCCCGACCGGGACTAGAACCCAGAGCGCCGGCACTGCAGGCAGAGGATCAACTAAGTAAGCCGCGGCACTGGCTGTAGAATTTGTATTTCTAACAAGTTCCCAGTGGTGCCAAGAACTATATACAGAGGATATAGACCATAATTTGAGGGGAAGAAAAGCTGAACCTCAAAGGAGCTGGTGTGAGTTAAATGACATTAAGAGAACTAAAATTATTTTCAAGGTGAGGACATTGTGGATAGTTGGGCTCAGGTAGGCAAAGACGTATCTGATTATAAATGAGTCTAGAGTCAGAATGCTGCAGTCACATCTGTGCAACCGTGGCTGCAGTACACACAGTAGAATGAGCTCTTTCCTGCTAGGCTGAAGGGGAAAAAAGGTTGCCTGGCATCATCCAGAGAGAAGTGAAGCCTCCTGATGCTGTTCTAGAGTGAACTCCAGGCTGGCACTGTGGCGTAGCAGGTCAAGCTGGCGCCTGCAGTACTCGCATCCAATATGAGTGCTGGTTCGAGTCCCTGGCTGCACCACTTCCAGTCCAGCTTCCTGCTAATGTGGCTAGGAAAAGCAGTTGAAAATGGCCCACATGCTTGCGCCCCTACACCCACATGGGACCTGGATGAAGCTCCTGGTTCCAGGCTCCTGGCTTCTGGCTTCAGCCTGACCCAGCCCCAGCTACTGCAGCCATTTAGGGAGTGAACCAGTAGATGGAAGATCTCTCCTCTCAACTCTCTGGAACTCCGCCTTTCAAATAAATAAAAAAATCTTTACAAAACAGAAAGAAAGAAAAATCTGACCATAGAATAGTAAGAAGCAATGTCCTGGACCTTTGTCCTCTGAGACAGCAAGAAGAATGGCTGTCTGATCAGCACAGCTAACAGGCAGGTCTGCCACACTTGTGCTGAAGCCTCCTCCACCAAAGCAGTGAGAAACAAATCCTTCCACCTCAGAAGCAGTGCACGGCCAGGCCCTTGCCCCAGCACGGTGAAGTGCACCCTTCTCGCAGCAAGGCATCTCATCTCTGAGTCATTGATGTCCGAAGCATTTGTTTTTTGGTATCTGTGTACTGTGAATTAGAATACCTTATCATACATAGTCTGCTGAATATATGCTTAAAGATTAACAAAGTACCCTGTCACCTATCTCCTAAACCTGTTCATATACACATACAGCATCCCCCCCTCCAAAAAAAAGGACTGGAAAGAAATGCCATCCGTAGTGATTTATGCTGAATAGTAACATTACTGATAGTACTTTCTTCTTTATACTTTCCTATTTTTCTAATTTCTCTATAAGAATTTCTTTCAATTAAAAAAGTTGGGGGCTGGCGCTGTGGCTCACTTGGCTAATCCTCTGCCTGTGGCGCCAGCATCCCATATCGGTGCTGGGTTCTAGTCCTGTTGCTCCTCTTCCAGTCCAGCTCTCTGCTGTGGCCCAGGAAGGCAGTGGAGGATGGCCCAAGTGCTTGGGCCCTGCACCTGCATGGGAGACCAGGAGAAGCACCTGGCTCCTGGCTTCCGATTGGTGTAGCTCTGGCTGTGGTGGCCATTTGGGGGTGAACCAATGGAAGGAAGACCTTTCTCTCTGTCTCTTTCTCACTGTCTGTAACTCTACCTGTCAAATAAACAAATAAAAAGCTTTAAAAAAAAAGTTTTTAAGCCAACACAGACTGATACAGTATAAGCGGCATTATGAACATATGTATTCAAGCTGGTGCCATTTACAGATTTGTCAAGAATCATAGGCTTTCTACATACAACTGAGAGTCTTTGGGAAGAAGGAAACCAAAGACTAAGGGCTGTAAATATGAAATAGTCAAATGGCCTGTGAAAAGTAGATATTCTACAAATAGATATATTATTATTATGTATGTATACTTATATATGCATATATATGTGTACTCTACAAATGTCATAGAAATAGGCACTCAAGTATTATTGAATGAGTATGCAAATTAAATTTAAGATACATTTATCCCATATGTAAATCTTACTTGTTTACTTCTTGTATCCACTTCTGAATTACTTTTTCTTTTTAAGCTATTTTCGAAGAAAATTCCAGGACACTGGCACAGGAATATATTGGAATCCCTATACTATGGGTTATGGAAAAAGGAGACTCAGGCCAGATATATGCACACCTCCAAGCTCAAGCACAGCTGCCTTTGCTAATGCTGCCCGGATGACAATAATGAAAGAGAAGGATTTGTTTAAATTTCTTGAAGAGCTCAAGAGTAAGAACCATTTGCTGTCTCCCCACTGTTCTAAAGGATTTATTCACATATAACCAGTCAGAAGCAAATAGGCCAAGAGCAGGAGCGCAGCCTATGAAGAGTGGCCAGTCCCAGTCACAGATATCATCTGAAAGCAAATGTGCATTGTCGCTCCCTTGCCCGCAAAGGAACGACACTGCTCCCAGCTGATCGGTCTTCAGCAGACTTTTATTTAAACAGGATAGAAAGAAACACTTGAGCAAGGGGAGCTCCGAAAGAAAGGGGAAGCTCCCGTACCATATCACAAACAGCTTATATAGTATATCATTGTTGAAGCGTGTAATGCAAGCTTAGTCCATGCTACAGTCCATGCGGCGGTGCTCCAATTGGGTGCCTGATCACGCACAGTCCATGCGCTCCTTGTCCAACCATAAAGGTGATCACGCGCCTTCATCCAATCAAGCTCCTGGTCACGTAGCAGGTGACTCAGGTGCTAACAACAAGCTTCCACCTGGTGTTTGCTCAGCCTTGGTCAGTGGGAAAAGAAGTACGGGAAGCCCCAAGGCCATAGTTGTTTTGACTCTAGCCTGGGGTTATGAAACGGTCCCGATATCACAGCTCAACAGAAACCATAAACATCCACACAGCAGTAACTAATGCCAATGGTCAGCAAGCCAAGCCTTAGCATGTGGGCCCATGGCTGGCTCATAGGTCCCCACAGTGCATCTTCTCTGAACCCTCCGACACCTGGAGGAAGCCTAAAGCCTGTGGCTGGGTGGGGAGGGGCAAGAGCGCGGAGAAGAGGGGCTGTGGGCCCTGAGGAAAGGAACAGAGAGCAGAGCAGGCTCCATGTTTGTCTTTTAAGTTAGTTTCTTCCAACATTGTTTGTGATACTGTTTTTGTTTTGATCTTTCTAGGATGCAACTCCCCTTCAGATAGCCCATATTCAAAAATACCCATCTTTCCCTTGTTTCCTAACGTGGACGGGGTGGTGATGGGAAAGCCATTCAAAGACATGCAGAAATTAGAAATGCTAAGGAGAAAGGAGCCTCTGAATTTCTTTGAGGACTATTTTTTTCATAAAAGAGACTGGAAAGCACAGGTGAGATTTAGATGACATAACATTAGTTAACTGAAGTACTTAGCAGAACTAATACTATGCTTTTTATGATAAGTATTTTTAGTCATATTTCTAACCAGATTCTATAACCATGACCCTGAATTTAAATCCAGGTGTAACTCTTTCATTTAACTGCAATAGATAGTTAAGTTTACTGAAAAATGCAACAGTAGGTTTGGACTTGGAGATGGAAAACCTAAGGAGAATAACCAGAAAATGTCCTCAGGTCCTCCCTCCCATGTGGACGAGGGTTGGGAGATTCTCAGAATGAAAGACTCCTGAATCCCTTTCGTTTGGACAGAGCGCTATATGGTATTTGTTAGACCTATCATTGGTTTCATTAATTTGAGGGTGAACCAACGGCAAAAGGAAGACCTTTCTCTCTGTCTCTCTCTCTCACTGTCCACTCTGCCTGTCCAAAAAAAAAAAAAAAAAAAAAAAAGTGAGAGTTAAAAATGTAAGAAGGCCGGCGCCACGGCTCACTAGGCTAATCCTCAGCCTTGCGGCGCCGGCACGCTGGGTTCTAGTCCCGGTCAGGGCACTGGATTCTGTCCCGGTTGCCCCTCTTCCAGGCCACCTCTCTGCTGTGGCCAGGGAGTGCAGTGGAGGATGGCCCAAGCTGCACCCCATGGAAGACCAGGATAAGTACCTGGCTCCTGCCATCAGATCAGCGTGGTGCGCTGGCCGCAGCACACCGGCCGCAGCGGCCCTTGGAGGGTGAACCAACGGCAAAGGAAGACCTTTCTCTCTGTCTCTCTCTCTCACTGTCCACTCTGCCTGTCAAAAAAAAAAAAAAAGTAAGAAAATTGGGGCAGGCGTTGTGGTACAGCAGGGTAAGTTTCTGTTTGGGACAATTCGAGTCCCAGCTGCTCCACTTCAGCACCAGCTCCCTGTTAATGCGGCTGAGAAAGCAGCCAAAGATAGCCCTGGTGCTTGGGCACCTGCCACCCACATGGGAAACCTGGATGGCGTTCCAGTCTCCAGGCTTTGGCCTGGCCCAGCCCCAGTTGTAGCCATTTGGGGAGTGAACTAGCAGATGATAGTCTCTCTCTCTCTCTAATTTTGCCTGTCAAATAAATAAAACAAATCTTAAAAAAAAAAGAAGATATAATATTCTGAGCCCTCTATGCACCTGGAAAATTGACAGATAAGGCTATAATTATAATTGCAAGGATTAACTTTAGACTTTTTAAAATCATTATGTATATATTATATTACAAAATATAAGGGACACTGCTAAATGAATAGGCAAATTCACAATCACAATGGAAGAGTTTTATCACGTATCATCAGAAACTGATAAAGCAGACAAAATTAAATAAATGAACATGTAAATCAACTCATCCTATAAAAAACTTAACTGCTAAGGAAAAAGGAACTGGACATACAGCTTGATACAGAATCAGAGTTTGAAAAAGTGGTTTCAGGACTTGAGATACTTGAGCCCATCTGTAGCCACCACAGCTCTTTTTTTTTTTTTTTTTTTTTTGACAGGCAGAGTGGACAGTGAGAGAGAGAGACAGAGAGAAAGGTCTTCCTTTACCTTTACCCCCCAATGGCTGCTGCAGCTGGCGCGCTGCAGCCGGCGTACCACACTGATCCCAAGCCAGGAGCCAGGTGCTTCTCCTGGTCTCCCATGCGGGTGCAGGGACCCAAGCACTTGGGCCATCCTCCACTGTACTCCCGGGCCACAGCAGAGAGCTGGACAGGAAGAAGAGCAACCGGGACAGAATCCAGCGCCCCAGCCGGGACTAGAACCCAGGGTGCCAGCGCCGCAGGCAGAGGATTAGCCTTTGAGCCGCGGCACTGGCCCACAGCCCTTTTTAACTGAATCAGATCTCTGGGCATGTGACTCAGGCCTCAATATTTTTAAAGTTCTAACATGCAGTCAAGTCTGCAAATCACTGCTCAGGGGAAAGAAAAATTGAATGTAGAAGGCACATTCAGGACTGACTGTAGGTTCATTCTTTGAAAATAACCAAGAATTTCAAGACAACAGCAGATCTTCAAACCAAATACAGGGCACTCCTAAGTGCAAGGTGTAATTTTACAGTTCGTGCACTCATGAAGCTGGCCCTATAGAGAGAAAATATCTAGTAATGAGTAAAGAAAGAATAAGGAGGAGACCTTGGCCTTGTAAATCAGGAAAAACTCTCCTATATAAGAACAAAGCAGGAAAAATTAATTAAAGAATGGAGAAAGGAAAGGTGGAAAGAAGGGTTGAGAAAATTCATGTTATCCTAAGTTCCTAGTGTTACACAGCATAGTGGGGAGACTATGGTTCACACTAACCTAGTAGCTGCAAGCCTTCAATCATAAAGTAATGTCAATAGCAGAGAAATGTTGATTACCCTGTTTGAACAGTACACATTACATACATCTATTGAAAGGTCACACTGTAGCTCATAAATATGCATAATTATTGCTAATAAAAAGTCTTGAAAGAAAATTTATATTAGATAGCTTTAAAGGTATAAGGCAGTTTAAGGTCTGGTTTTCCAGCAGCAACTAGGAGCACTGTAATATAATCAACAGCTAATGAAGAAGAGAACTATCAAGCAATACTGAGGGCCTAAGACTAGGTGATACACATTTTCAAAGAAAGCAGTCAGTGTAGTTATGTGATTTCCTTGTGCCTTGTTCAGTAGCCCCAAAACAGGGAAAACACGTGGCTGGTCCCCATGAGAAGACTGACAGTACCAGAGGTTGAGCAGTGTCTGGTGGAAGGCACATTCATCTTCTTTTTGTTTTAATATTTATTTATTTATTTGAAAGAGTTACACAGAAAAAGGAGACACGGGGCAGGGGAGGGGGTCTTCCATCTGCTGGTTCATTCCCCAGTTGGCTGCAACAGCCAGAGCTGTGCCGATCCTAAGCCAGGAGCCAGGAACTTTTTCTGGGTCTCCCACGTGGGTACAGGGGCCCAAGGACTTGAGCCATCTTCCACTGCTCTCCCAGGCCATGGCAGAGAGCTAATTGGAAGTGGGGCAGCGGGACTGGAACCGGCGCCCATATGGGATGCCAGCACTGCAGGTGGCAGCTTTACCCACTGCGCCACAGTGCTGGCCCCTGCACATTCATTCCCAGTGCTTTGTGATGCCTTGGGAAATTGGGGTCAGGATGGAACTGGCCTCTCTCTGCCCTCCCTGTCCATTCTATACATAAACTATGTGGTGGACACTGCTCCTGTGCAGGCTTCATCATTACTAAAAAGAATTGACTCAAGGCCCATGTACACATGGAACCACACTAGGGGCTCTCAAACAGCCAACAAATAGTTTGGCTTTTTTTTTTTTTTTTTTTTTTGCAAGGCAGAGTTAGTGAGAGAGAGAGAGACAGAGAGAAAGGTCTTCCTTCCGTTGGTTCACTCCCCAAATGGCTGCTATGGCCAACGCTGCACCTCTCCGAAGCCAGGAGCCGGGTACTTCCCCCCAGTCTCCCATGCGGGTACAGGGACCCAGGCACTTGGGCCATCCTCCACTGCCTTCCCGGGCCACAGCAGAGAGCTGGACTGGAAGAGGAGCAACCGGGACAGAATCTGGTGCCCCAACTGGGACTAGAACCCGGGGTGCTGGCGCCGCAGGTGGAGGATTAGCCAAGTGAGCCACAGAGCCTGCCAGCAATTATCTTATAAATCCTATACAAATCATTTTAGAATAAAATATTCTTCTGTTTATTATGTCTGTGTTATATAATCCAAACTAAAATTATCACTAACCTTTTCAAAATGTGCACAAAGGCAGCAAACATAAAGCCCATCGACCCTGCCTCCGGCTATACGAGTGACATACTCGCCATTGATCAGACGTTCAAGAGGAAGCAGACGTGGACGGTGGCTGATGCAGCTGCCATTAAGCAGCACGTGAGTATCTGTTGTTGAACGCCTCCCCAGAAAGCACTGACAGAAGTATTTTTCGCTTCAACACCACACCATAAAACTAAGAGAATTTTTACCTGTTCTGTGTCTTTAAAAGGAGGTAAGGTAGCTTCTCATTTTAATCCATTGTAATGACATTTTTTGCTCTTTAATCTGATGGATTCAAATGTGAAGTATGACGATTCATTCCGCTAATCACCTATGCGGCTATACTCAGCATCGTTTCTGGGACATTTGTTCCTCTGGAAAAGCAAACTGATTAAGGCAGTAAACGTACTGTTGCGGTGAGTGGTGTACTCAGGCAACATGAGGAGTGAAAGTATCTTTATTATAGCAGCTACGAAGATAATAATAATAATAATAGCTTAAAGGGGGGGGGCACACTGTCACAGCAGGTCAGGCCTCCACTTGCACTGCCAGCATCCTGTATCGGGGTAGCAGTTCAAGTCCTAGCTGCTCCACTTCCAATCCAGCTTCCTGCTGACGTGCCTGGGAAGGCAGTGGTTGATGGCCCAGTGCTGTATTCCTGCTACTAATATGGGAGACCTGGATGGAGTTCCTGGCTTCGACCTGGCCTTGCCCTGGCTGTTACGGCCGTTTGAGGAGCAAGCCATCAAGTGGAAGTGCTCTCTTCCTCTCTGTCACACTGCCTTTCAAATAAATAAATAAATCCTTTTAAAAACAACATTTTAAGGGTGCTTCCTAACTGCCAGGCACTACAAGTACTCTACAAATGCCTGCAGGTATTGATTCACTTAATTAGCACAGCAACCCTGTCAGGTAAGCACTGTTGTCAACCTTGTCATTTTGCAGATATGCACAAACATGTTAAGTGATTTGCCCAAAGGTACATAGCTTATAATGCATCAAGGATTTGAAGCAAGGACAGCTTGGCTCCAAAATACTCACTTTTAACCACAGCTCTATGCTGCCTATATACTTTTTAATATGTATGTATTTATTTATTTATTTGAAAGTCAGAGTTACATAGAGAAGGAGAGGCAGAGAGAGAGAGAGAGAGAGAGAGAGGTCTTCCATCCGTTGGTTCACTCCCCAAATGGCCGCAATGGCCAGACCTGCGCCGATGCAAAGCCAGGAGCCAAGAGCTTCTTCCAGGTCTCTCATGCAGGTGCAGGAGCCCAAGGACTTGAGCCATCCTCTACTGCTTTCCCAAGCTATAGCAGCGAGCTGGATCAGAAATGAAACAGCTAGGACTTGAACCAGCGCCCATATGGGATGCCCATGCCCCCCCCCTTTAAGCTATTATTATTATTATTATTATCTTCCTAGCTGCTATAATAAATGCTGCAGTGGCTTTACCAGCTACATCACAGCGCCAGCCCCGCCTATATACTTTTGTGCTCTGACTTCTTATTTCTTTAAATTTTACTTATTTATTTATGTATTTATTTAGAAAGGCAAGGAGACAGAGACAGAAGGAGACAGACAAATCTTGCATCTACTGATTTACCCACCAAATGTCCACAACAGCCAGGGCTGTACCAGACCAAAGTTAGAAACCAGGAACTGAATCCAGGTCTCCAGGGTGTGTGTTTGGTCCAGAGGTACAGATGCCACATGGAGGGCCACATATTGGAGTATCTGGGTACAAGTTGCAGCTCCACTTCTGATTCCAGCTCCCTGCTAATATGCATCCTATGGAGGTAGCAGGTGATGGTTCAAGAACTTGGATCCCCCCTACTCCACATGAGGGACTTAGACTGAGTTCTGGACTCCTGGCTTCAGCCTGGCCCAGCCCCAGCTATTGCAAGCATTTGGGGAGTGAACCAACAAATGGAAGATCTCTATCTCTGTCTCTCTGCCTTTCAAATAAATTTTGTTATACCATGTGGGTGGCAGAGACCCACTTACTTAAACCATCACCTGCTGCCTCTCAAGGTCTGCATTAGCAGGAAGCTGGATTCAGAAGCAGAGCCAGGACACTACCTTAGACACTCTGACATGGACTGTGGGCCTTCCAAGTCCATGGCCTCCCACTATGCCAAATGCCAGCCCCTTAGCAATGTTTGTATCTCACGGAGATACACTAGGGTGTATTTATTTTATGCCACTCCCCTTTTGCATTTGACACTAATGATCAAGCTCTCCTTAATACTTCTGCCCCCCTGGCTTTATAATACTGCATTTTTTGGCTTTCATTGTAGCTCTATATCCTTTTCTCTCTCTTGTCTTTCCTGAATGTTTGTCCCTTAAGTATTGATATTTCCTCATTTTCTAGTCTCATCCTACTGCTGTTATCATTTACACTCTTCTACCCATTTGTTCAGTAACTGTTTATCTAGAAGATCTGAAATTATGAGATACCATAAAGAAGAAATGGAGATCATACCCTCAATAAATTTGGAGTGAGGGTGGGAGGCATAGAGAAGGAAATTGGCAGTGGTCAACATGGGGTTAATGGAACCACAAAAGTGCACTACTGTAGCCACAAGAACACAGAGTGAGCTGCCAGGCCTCTGTCTCATCAGGGCATGTAGTCACTCTGCTTCCAGACAGAGCCTCCAACCCTGGGCTACCAGCTTCTATAAGGCAAAGAGGCTTTACAAATCAATAGTCTGTCATCCCTGTAACCCAGTCAGTTGCTGCAGAATATTGGAGTCTCTGCTTCAGGTCAAGGAACAGCAGGACCAGTATTCTTTGAGCTCTCTCAATCTACCTCCTTGTTTCAGCTGCTACTCTTACAGTGATAACTCTCAGGTCCATCCCTGGCCTGGAATTCTTCACTGTACTTCTATCTTACCTCACTGACCACCTGATAAACATTCCCACCTCTACGCTATGTCTCACATCAAGCTCAACATGACCAAAACCAAACTCCTTGTCTCCTGGCACAAACTGGCTCTCCCTTGGGCATTCTATACCATGGTTGTGGATAGCATCTTCTACTCAGTGGCTGAAGCTACAAGGCCAGAAGCCATCCCTTACTTAGGCTTTTTGCCTCATTTCTCAGTCCACCAATCAACAAAGCCAGTCCCTCTCGTTGTCCTAGAGGCATTACCTTCACTCCAGTCCTATTACCACTGCCTCAGTTGAGGTCCTCTTGAGGTCTTGCCTGCCCAACAACTCCTCATTGCTGGACAAGCAGCCTAATCACCGTGGCTAATCCCCACCAAGCACTCTCCACACAGCTGCCAGTGATCTAGCAAAAAGAGTCAACCATTTCACTGTCCAGCTTAGAACTGAACACTTCCCTAAAGGAAAGCAGGGGTTTGCAACTATTTTTCTGCTCCAAACAACTGGGGAACACTATCTACTTCCATCACAAACAGTCTACACTGCAGCATGATTTTCATTGAGCAAAGGGCTGTCCTTGGCCTCACTGAGATCCCTGACTTACTAGAGTAAGTCTTGGCCGGCGCCACGGCTCACTAGGCTAATCCTCCGCCTGTGGCACCGGCACCCCGGGTTCTAGTCCCGGTTGGGGCGCCGGATTCTGTCCCGGTTGTTCCTCTTCCACTCCAGCTCTCTGCTGTGGCCCGGGCAGGCAGTGGAGAATGGCCCAAGTGCTTGGGCCCTGCACCCGCATGGGAGACCAGGAGGAAGCAGCTGGCTCCTGGCTTCGGATGGGCGCAGCGCGCTGACCGCAACGTGCCGGCCGTAGTGGCCACTTGGTGGTGAACCAACGGAAAAGGAAGACCTTTCTCTCTGTCTCTCTCACTGTCTAACTCTGCCTGTCAAAAAAATAAAAATAAATAAAAAAGAGTAAGTCTAGGGACCTGCCTCTCCTCCATGATTGTTGTTTCTCTCCAACTTTAACCTGGACATCTAACAGTGCCAAAGTGCCTGTACCCTCCTACCAAGTCCAGGATGTTTGCTGTCTTTGAGCTTTTGTTTATGCTGTCCCTCTCCCTGGAACACTTTCCCATCACCACTCATTCCCTCAGTTTGACCCAGTCCTTGGTGACCTAATCAGCATTTTCTCTCAGATGGCTCTCCCTGTCCTTGGCTGACGTGGATACCAATTCTATATTCAGATTCTGTCTCCATCACACATTTCTTTCTATTTTACTCTGTAATGTTTGTAATATTCTTATAAAATTTCTTCTCACTATTCGCAACTAAACATTTTGATTGTCTATCAGTTCCTAGCCTCCTCCACAGGCACTGCCCAACCTACAAACTCGGTGACTATCAAGTAGTCTGGGAACATAACTCATGTGATATTTGTAACTGTGGCCTATAAACCAAAGATAGTTTAAGGTAACTACAGTAAACTTCTTTTCTCTCCCTGCAGGTGAAGAGAGCTACTGATAACTATAATTTAGGAATTGCCCTTGAGCATCGAAGAGAAATGCTAAACCTCTGGCGGAAGATCCGAGGGGATTTGATTGGGATAGAGACTAATAATGAGTCCTTTTATGACACCTTCTCTACTTACACATGGTCCTGGAATGTTTGCCAAGAATTGCTTTCTCCTAAGGACTTACGGTTACATGATGCCTACATGAACAGAAGCTCCTTCCACCACTCTGGCTTCTCTTCCTCACCGGATATCAGTGAGCGCGACACAGAGACAGGAAGGAAAAGGAAAAGGAAAAGTTTCAAAGGATTTCGACAATGAAATTTCTACGTTTTCTAAACAGCTCATCGTAAACTACTTTTTCATAGTTATCAAAATTATGCTTTCTTGATTTTGTCTGGTACATTCTTTGCAGCTGGAAATTTTGACATCTTTTGGATTCTGACCAGTAAAATTTAAGTCATAAAATGGTTTCCCTTTTCTAAGTCTCTACTAGCAAATAGGCGCCTAGCAATCAGCTGCAGTCTGCTGCCCCCAGCTGGCTAAAAGCTGCCTGCGCCTCAGCAGGGAGGAAGAGATCTGGCCTTTGAGCTAAGGACTCGGCAAGTCATGAGCACCCGAGGTTTTGGTATCACTGTGAAAGAGACCAGAGACGACAGATGAAAAAGACCTTTCATTTTCATGGAATAGAATCACCAGCACCCCGGGACCCTTCACTAAAGTGGGTGTTCCCAGGTTCCTCAGTCACACACCTGCACACCACCTATTGCTTGGATTACTCTTAAAAATAGATGGTCTCACTCATCACATTTGTTGTTGCATACTTTAACACATTTAATATAGAAGCACACATAACTGGGGTTGACACTGTGGCACAGTGGGTTAAGCCACCACCTACGGCACCAGCATCCAATATGGATGCTGGTTCAAGTCCTGGCTGTTCCACTTCCAATCCAGCTCCCTGCAAATGTCCCAAATGCTTGGTCTCCTGCACCAATGTGAGAGACCTGGATAAAGCTCCTGGCTCCTGGCTTCAGCCTGGCCCAGCCCTGGCCATTGCAGCCATTTGGGGAGTGAACCAGCAGATGGGAGATTCTCTTTCTCTCTCTCTCCCCCCTCACCCCTTGTAATTTGGCCTTTCAAAAAAGAAAGAAATCTCTTTTTTTAAGATTTTATTTTATTGGCTGGCGCCGTGGCTCATTAGGCTAATCCTCCACCTTGCGGCGCCGGCACACCAGGTTCTAGTCCCGGTCGGGGCGCCGGATTCTGTCCCGGTTGCCCCTCTTCCAGGCCAGCTCTCTGCTGTGGCCAGGGAGTGCAGTGGAGGATGGCCCAAGTCCTTGTGCCCTGCACCCCATGGGAGACCAGGAGAAGTACCTGGCTCCTGCCATCGGATCAGCGCGGTGCACCGGCCGCAGCGCACCGGCCGCGGCGGCCATTGGAGGGTGAACCAACGGCAAAGGAAGACCTTTCTCTCTGTCTCTCTCTCTCACTGTCCACTCTGCCTGTCAAAAAAAAATTATTTTATTTTATTTATTTGAAAGAGTTACAGAGAAAGAGACAGAGAGAGAGGTCTTCCATCCGCTGGTTCACTCCCCAGATGACCACAACAGCCAGAGCTGTGCTGATCCAAAGCCAGGAGCCAGGAGCTTCTTCCAGGTCTCCCATGTGGGTGCAGGGGCCCAAGGACTTGGGCCACCTTCTACTGCTATCCCAGGCCATAGCAGAGAGCTGGACAGGAAGAGGAGCAGCCAGGTCTCGAACTGGCGCCCATATGGGCTGCCAGTGCTTCAGGCCAGGGTTTTAACCCACTGCACCACAGCACCAGCCCCAAAAGAAAGAAATCTTTAAAAAGAGAGAAAACTTGTTTTGGTTGAAAAAACTTGAAGTCTATGCATAATTTTTTCTTAATATGCATTTCCAATGAACCTTCTGAAGATCCCTAATATGCATCAATTTCAAAAATTCATGTACCAGTATTTATCTTTAATTATATTTCCATGAACTTTTTGAAGAACTCTCATATATGTTACATAAAATTTACTATTTTAATCGTATTTAAGTATGTATCATCCAGAACATTTTGATTCTTCCCAGCTCCACTCTTAAGAGTTCTTAGAACATTTGTCTGTGGTTCTTTATGGCTGACCACAGACAGATCACTTCTAGACTCAGGAAATCTGAATCTACGAAGTTGTAATCCACATTAACCTATGTTAGGGTAGCAAAAGTGCTTCATCTCCTGTGTCAATACTTATCTAAAAATGTAAGGGGTTAGATCACCTATTTTTAACAGTCTTCCAAGAGACTGGTTTGCAGTTGTGTGACTACGTCCACCCTAACTGGCATACACATACTTTTAAAATCATTATTCTCAAAAAGTATGATCCAGAGAACAGAAATGTTCAATATTGATGAGGACAGATTATGATTTAAAATTATCAAAAAGCAATGAAAATAGTGAGCGATTCCAAAACTATTTACTGAAATACCCTTGAAGTATTTTTGCATTATCTGAATATGTGAGAGTCTAAAAATATTTGCCATTCTTTACAAACTTGCGATGTTAGAGAAAAGAACCTTATAGATAAGTAATCATATTTTCTAATCCAAAATCAAGAATAATGATTTGACAGGAGACTTTTTTAGAATAGCTATGAGTATAATAGGGAATGTAAGAGACATAATTTGGATGCCAAAATATTAGAATTCTTAGAATATTCCTTGTATTTATAGGATGACAAGACAGAATGTTTCTAAGTAGGTCTGTCCAGGAAAATCTAAAATGCACCTTTACATTGTCACACACCATCAGGACAGTTATCAGTGGGCATCTCTCTGCAGAACACAGTATAGCAATTGGTACTCTTCCCTCCTCCCCTCAGTCTTTACTGAGTTGCATACTGTGTGCTGGCCAGTGAACAAACATAGCATGTCGTGCTCTCAGAGCTTAGTATCGGAGCTAATTATATCCATTGACTCAGCAATTCCTCCTCCAGAAATTAACCCTTAAGAAATAATTGTAAATGTACAAAATGGTTGAGTTACAAGGATGTTTATCATGTTAAATTTTTGGTAGTAAGAAACTTGAAATAGCCTAAATGTCTAATAAAGCATGTGACAGCTATATATAAAACAATACTAGGTCATTAAAAATATATAAAGGTATATTTCAAACAAAGAAATAATATTCCCAGGAATAATATTCTATGGTTAAGTTAAAAAGTAGGCAACAACTACCAGGAGGCACCAGGGGACTTTCTTGTATTGTTCTAAAACTTGATTAGGACAATGGATATAAAAATATACATTTTTATGAAAACTTATAGAACTGTACACTTAGATGTACGGTTTTACTTGTACAGATTTACTTGTATATAAATTATAACTCAATGAACTATTAAAAATAAGGCACAAAGTTCTGAAACCGTTTTAACTTAAAAATTATTTATGTAAGTTAGGGGAGAAAAAAGACTGGAGGACATAAATCAAAGTGTTACTAGTTAAATGAATGCTTGGAATGGACATTTTCTTTTATCTTCCAAATGTTCTACAAAACACATGTTGCTCTGCAATTTATTTCTGCAACCTTTAAACAGAAACTGTTCAAAGATGGAGGCTGTTAAAGCAGTTTACTAACTACCTGGGGCTGCTAGAAAAGCTGAGAACCCTGAAGGAGAGCCAATTCCGATGCCACTGTCCTTTCCCAGCCCTTCAATTCCAAGAGCATGTGCTTCAACAGCCCAGAATGCCCACTTCTTAGAAGTGAAAGAAAAACATGAAACAGTTAACTACCCTGTGCTGAGCTAACATTCAAAACAGTAATCCAGAATGCGGGTTTTTAACTTTAACAAGCTTTGAACCCCTGCCACCCACGGAGCTAGAGTTCTCCCCACTCACCAGCAGAGGGACCCTCAGCGCCTTTGAAACTAGTGTCTCTGAGCTACCGCCCAGTGTGAAGCCTGTACCACGAGAACCCACACCATGCCTTAACTTCTTAGGAAAACCATTTAGGTGCTTCAAAAGGTGGAAAGAAAAGAAAAAAAAAAAAGGAGTTCCACAGGTCAGAGATGACTGTATAAAACTGAGTTTAGGACAGTTTAGAACATTTCACAAAAAGGACCCAAGCTTTTTGACATTTAAAACTACTCTTTCAGAAAAAAAAAAAAAAAAAAAAAAAAAAAAGGATGAGGCCAGCACTGTGGCACAGTGGGTTAAGACACAGCCTGCAGAGTTGGCATTCCACGTGGGCATCAGTTCAAGTCCCAGCTGCTCCTCTTCCGATCCAGCTCCCTGCTAATCTCCTGGGAAAGCAGTAGAAGATGGCCCAAGTCCTTGGGTCCCTGCACCCACGTAGAGACCTGGAAGAAGCTCCTGGCTCCTGGCTTCTCCTGGCCCAGCCTCCTCATTATGGCCATTTAGGGAGTGAACCAGTGAACGGAAGATCTCTCTTGTCTTTCCTTCCCTGTGACTCTCTGCCTTTCAAATAAATAAATCTTTAAAAATAAACTTTAAAATATAAACAAATAAGGGGGGAAAAAGAAAAAAATAACTTCCAGTAAAGACAGAGTAAGCTATCTGTAACAAAATATGTAGTGGGACTCGACTGGGAACACTAAACAGCTTCTAGTGAGAGGCGAAAACCAGAGATGAGAAACCAAGATGACAAATAAATATAAATCAGCCATTATCTCTTCAAACAACTGAGCTTGAGCAAAGATAGAAATCCTTGTAACTTGTTTTTCTGGAAAGAAGTTTCTATTCAAAGTGTTTCAAAAGACCACAAAAATGCAACTTTTTTTTTTTTTTCAAATAAAATGTGAGTTCTTTATTATCTCTTTTTTTATCATTACCTCGCATATTTTTGTGAGGCCAGGACTTGGAGCTTGTTCCCACTCCTCTCATTGCTCCCTTTGGTTTTACTATAGAACCTGCACTGCACTAAGTAACTAGATCCTTTCCTTCTCTGCCAAGTGAAAGTCTTCTCAACCAACCTTATGTTCTTCTAGGAATCAATTTGCAGTAATTATAGAAATAGAAACGCAAGGGGCCTGCACTGTGGCATAGTGGGCTAAGCTCCGCCTGAGGCACCTGCATCCCATGTGGGCACTGGTTCATATCCCCGCCGCTCCACTTCCGATCCAGCTCTCTGCTGTGGCCTGGGAAAGCAGTAGAAGATGGCCCAAGTCCTTGGGTCCCTGCACCTTGTGGGAGACCCAGAGGAAGCTCCTGGCTCCTGGCTTCGGATCGGTGCAGCTCCGGCCGTTGTGGCCAATTGCGGAGTGAACCAGCGGATGGAAGACCTCTCTCCCTCTCCCTCTGTCTGTAATTCTGAAATATTTTTAAGAAAATAGAAATGTAAGCTTGAAAATGCGGTAATATAGTAAACTGTATGTCCATATTATAATCTTGTTTGCGCTAATCAGCCCAGCAGGATGATTCAAAAAGATGGTTAGACTGTTTTTTCAAACGTGTCCTTAATGTTCCGTTCCATTTGACTGGTAGGCCTCGAGTCCTAGGAGTTCACAGACACCACTGCTACCACCCCCCGTGTCCGCACACCAGGGGAAACCGCGCGTGGGCGCCCTCCGCCTGCTACCCTCGCCCTTGGTGGCATCCGCTCCTCGGTGAGCCATTGGAGACTTCCGCCTCACAGCGTGCGGGGACCGGGAGCCAAGACTGTCTCCCGCATCCTCCCCAGGCTGCACATCCACCGGAGCGTCTCGGAGCGAAGCGACTCGGGGGACAAATCCCACCAGCGCAGGCCGCCCTCAGAGAGCCCCGCGGCCGCCCCACGTCGCGGGCGCCGAGCGCGCGCCGCTCGCCCCCTCTTTTCCCGCCCAGCCCCAGGGCCTCCCGGAAGGGGCGTGGCCCGCCGGAAGTCCTCGCGCCACGGAAAGGAAGGCGTTTCCGGCTCCGGCGTCATGGCTGACAGCGGCCCTGAGGAGGCGCCGGCCGCGGGCGGCGGGAAGAGGCAGCAGTTCGGGAGCCGGTTCCTGAAGGACCCGGCGCGCGTCTTCCACCACAATGCCTGGTAGCCGCCCTGCCCCTCGCCCAGTCTGCGTGTCCCCCACCGCGGAGGGCTCCGAGAAGCCCCTGACCGCTGGCCCCAGCGGAGGCGCGCTCCTCCCGGGGCAGGTGCGCCCCCGGACCAGCGACTGAGCCCGCCGGCGGCCGGGCCGTGAGAGCGCTAAGCTGCCCGTTTGGTTTCCTCAGGGACAATGTGGAATGGTCGGAAGAGCAGGCCGCGGCGGCGGAGAGGAAGGTCCAGGAGAACAGTTCTCAGCGCGTGTGCGCGGAGAAACAAGGTGCGCTCGGGGTGTCGGCGGCCGGCGGCCAGCGGCCAGCGGAAGGCGTCTCCCGGGGAGGCCGGGGAGCCTTTGCTACTGGCCGGAGTAGAACGCGAGGAGGGCATGGGGAAGGAGCGGAGAGGCTGCGCCTTGGAATCTGGTTAGGGTTTGCAGGATGCTCTGACCGGGAAGCGGGTTTCTTCGTGGTGGTTTCTGTTTGGGGAGAGTAACTGTCTATCGTTTTCTAGTGGTTGTATGTTTTGTTACCTGCGTGAGTCTCTGGCAGCCATTAGATCACATCTCCGTCTCTTTTTCTGTAACTCTACCTTTCAAATAAATAAATAAATAAATAAAATCTTTTAAAATAGATTTAAAAAATAAAGATAGGGCAGGTTGATACTATATGATAAAAGACAATTGATGCTAGGACTCCAGTTTTGGAAGTAGGACCCACTGAAAGGGTTTTGCACCACCGTGGAAGATTCCGGTTAGCAGATATTCACCCTGCTTAGCTTGACAGAGACTAGATCAAAGCAAGTTAGAGTTGAAAGGGATTTTGAAAATTTCCTCTTTATTGTTCAAGAAACTTGCACACAGGCACAAGTCTAGTGCTTTGCTGAGAGGTCAGTAGTTGCACTGGGGACACTCAAGCCCATTCTTAAAGGCTTTTATTCTACACAGTGAAGGCCCTGAGGCTCCTGGATCACCCTAAAACAGCAGTCCGCCTGTCCACTGTCCGTCCTCCTGTCCACCAATTCATCACTGCTCGCCTGAACTCGCTTCTCCCTCCTGCCGGCATTTTCTGCTTTCCTTTCAGACTTGTTTCATGTTCAGTTCTGATAGTAATATTTAGTTCATTTTGGAGCTCCACACTCTTAAAGCCACAGACAGGAGCTCATTTAAGGAAGAGCTACCTGGGTAGTAGCCATGGAGATTGTGTTTGGAACAACTGAAGAGCCTGGGACATTCAGCTTCCAAAAGAGAAGAGGAGGCCCGCGCCGCGGCTCACTAGGCTAATCCTCCGCCTAGCGGCGCCGGCACACCGGGTTCTAGTCCCGGTCGGGGCGCCGGAGTCTGTCCCGGTTGCCCCTCTTCCAGGCCAGCTCTCTGCTGTGGCCTGGGAGTGCAGTGGAGGATGGCCCAGGTGCTTGGGCCCTGCACCCCATGGGAGACCAGGAAAAGCACCTGGCTCCTGGCTCCTGCCATCGGATCAGCGCGGTGCGCCGGCCGCGGCGGCCATTGGAGGGTGAACCAACAGCAAAAGGAAGACCTTTCTCTCTGTCTCTCTCTCTCACTGTCCACTCTGCCTGTGGAAAAAAAAAAAAAAAAGAGGAAGGTAACTGCTCTCCAGTGTGCAGGCATTCTGGACGGCCCTGAGGAAGTCTAGGAACTTTGGCTAGAAGCGGTGAGACAGATTTGTGCTTGATTTTAGAATTTTCCAGCAGTTAAGAGGCATCCAAAGACATGGGAACGTTGATAGGTAGTAAGTTCCCTGACAGTTCAAGCAGAAGTTAGGCTCCCTGGGGAATAATGAAAAGGGAGGACTCAACTATAAGGAATGATACGTGGCAAGACTGACTCCGAGAGACTGGTTCTGCGTGAGAGTGCTTGGAGTATAAAATGGCATTTGGTGAATCAGGGTAAGTGACGTTAGATTTAACTATTTCAGATCTGATTGTTTTTTCCTCAAATTTTTACAGTTGATTATGAGATCAACGCACATAAATACTGGAATGACTTCTACAAAATCCATGAAAATGGGTTTTTCAAGGATAGACATTGGCTTTTTACTGAATTCCCTGAGCTGGCACCTAGCCAAAACCAAAATCCTGTGAAGAGTGGAATGCCTGAAAGCAGAAGCAGCGAGGGCGGACCTGGGTCAGCAGCAGAACAGCACGAGCGTTCTTGGAACAGCTTTGGCCATGAAACGCAGCTGCCTCCTGTGCAGGAGAGCGTGGCTCAGCAACTCAGCCGCCTGGACATTGGTGCAGATGAGTTTCCTGGATGCTCAGCCACCTACCGAATACTCGAGGTAATCTCTTTTGTTTTTGTTTTTGTTTTTGTTTTTGTTTTGTACTGCTAGTTAGTTAAGCTATCATGTTGGGCACATGGGGTAGCATATAAAGGCTGACTGAAATGTGACTTTTGTCTGCTGACGCTGTCTCGATTTGCCTGGAATCATCTCCACTGTTGAATTAACAACATGCCCTAAACACAAGCAGACGTCTGATTGTGACAGACAAAAGTAGATCACCTGAGGTGCACCTTGGGAATACCAGGTAGCCGATGCTCTGGGGAAAAGCCCCTAAGACTTGTTACTTTTCTTCTAACAGAATCAAAGGAAGTGGGCTATGCTAGTCTTCTACCTGGGGGAATTCTTATCTTGGGTTCTAGCTTGGATGGGTCTACAGATGCTGGCGTGGGGAAAGCACTGAGGCGGGCACCGTCACATAATGCACTGATAGGGACTGCGTCCTCCACTGGGAGCTGGTTCTGGAGCCCTGGGGTTGAGACTGGTCACATGATTTCAAACAAGTACCTCACCACCACCACCACGCTTATCAATGGGATTTCTTCCTCTGCCTCATACGTATGAGGATTGTGATAATATATACAGAATGTCTAAGAACATATTCTGGCATGCAGTAATCCCACAGTAAATGGCCTGGTTTTTGTGTGGGGGTTTTGTTGTGTCTTAATTGAGAGGCAGAAGCAGACACAGAGTTCTGTCTGCTGGTTCACTCCCCAAATGCCTGCAGTGGCCAAGGCTAGGTTGGAGCCAAAGCTAAGAGCCAGGAATTCATTGCAGCTCTCCCCACATGGATGGCAGGAATCAATCACTTGGACTATCCCTTCTGCTCCCAGGGTCTGCAGTAGCAAGAATGCTAGGATCAGCAGCTAGAAGCAGGAATCAAACCCAGGTATTCCAGAGTGGGATATGGGTATCTGAACTGCTAGACTGAATACCCACTCAATGGTTGCTAATTTTTTTTTTTTAAGATTTATTTATTTATTTGAAAGGCAGAGTTATAGAGAGGCGGGGGAGAAAGAGAGAGAGAGAAAGAGATCTTTAGTCCACTGGGTTCACTTCCCAAATGGCCACAATGGCTGGAGCAGCACCAGACCAAAGCCAGGAGCCTGGAACTCCATCCAGGTCTCCCACTTGGGTGCAAGACCGCAAATACTTGGGCCATTTTCTGCTGCTTTCCCAGGCACATTAGCAGGGAACTGGATTTGAAGTAGAGCAGCTGGGACTTGAACTGGTATTCACACGGCAAACTGGCATAGGCGGTAGCTTCTGCTGTACTGCGCTGCCTGCCCTATGGTTGCTGTTTTTCTGTTTTTGTAGGGCTAGGTTACTGTGGTCCCCTTTTCATAAAATTTTCAGCTCAGCCAATTAGAAATAGTTTTCCAATAATTTAGTGGAGTTCATTAAGAAAAAATTTCATCTACAGGACCATATGCTAGAAGCCCATGTTCTTGTCTTCGAGCTGTCCCTTTAAGGGTTCCTGAGGTCAAGATCAGGGAGTGCTGTGGGTTCTATTTAACTGATATGGCACTCAATGCAGTTAGGCAAGGTTATGTGTTGTTAGGTGTTTGTTATTTATCTTGCTGCAGGAACTTAATTCTTTAGGAAGTCCTGTGACTGATAATTTGTTTCTGTCTGCAGGTTGGTTGTGGTGTAGGAAACACAGTCTTTCCAATTTTACAAACTAACAAGTAAGTATGTGGTCAGGTTTAACTACATGACAGCAAAGAGGGAAAATATGAATGTTGTTTTTCAAAACTCTTGCTGTATCAAACTGTCGCTGGTGGTTATCCTGAAGCACGGATTACGGGGAGTTTAGATTTCTGCCTTATCTGTTAGTGGGTTGTTTTAATTTAGTTTGAGTTACCTTTGTCATCAGGGCATTTTGTGAGATTTAAAGGCGTTGCAGTGTAGTGCCTCCTCTGAGGTGCTTGCAGCGGGTGCCTCCCCGCCCTCGTCAGCTCTCCGCTGTCGCTGTCGTCAGCGCCGTGGTCGTGTTGAAAGCTGAGAACGCGCTGAGGAAAGCACACTGGTTTTGTACACCACACAGAACACTTCTGCCACCAGATGAGTAGGTTTTTCCCAACACTGACCAAATCCCGAATCTCCAGTACTAGCTGGCCATGCTGCAGTTCCATGCTGACACTCTGTACCTGGAGTTAGCTTCAGATCCTCTTAGCGAGCTCAGTCCCACGACACTGCCCACTACTGCAGGTGCCTGGTGCAAGTCTAGGCCTCCCGTGTGTGTGCCTGTCCTGCAGGGTTCCCACACCCACCTCCTTGTGGTTGAGAATTTCCTAGAACAAGTCACAGAACTGTTTTGCTCAGCTGTGTCTTATGAAGCACGTTCTGGGACAGGGGCCCCTGTTCTCACGCACACTACGACTGTTACACAAACACTGGACTCACCTCCAGGAAGGGAACATTCATTGAGTAAGGCCTGTAGGAGAAAGGGGCGAGTCACAGCCAGGCCCAGATCCATGCATGTCCCTGCACAGAGAGAGGTGCAGGAATTTATGGGACTAGGGTGACGGGCAGAACTGGGTGAGACAAAGCTACAAAACCAAATGGGGCAGAGGAAGGGCTGGGGAAAGTCCCTTGAACACGCACCTTGACAGATCGTGGCTTACATGCAGCGTATGTTCAAAGACGGCTGCTAAAACGTCATTGCAGGTGTGTCATTTGATGTTAGAGTGACTGCAAGGTGGCCCTCCATCGGCCTGGGTTGATCTGACGTGCACAGGTTCCAGTCACAAGGTTGGCTGCAGCTACTTCTATCCAGTCTTTTCCAGGGACCCTGGTAAGATGGATCAGAAGGTTGTTTTTTTGTTGTTGTTTGTTTTTTTTTTTTTGGTTTTTTTTTGTTTTTTGCAAAAGCAACTATTATGGGACTGCAAGTTAGTATGCAACAGGAAGGCAAAGAACTCTCATGGGCTGTTAGTGTGTTGGGCAGCCATGGAAAGCTTGCTGTTGAGCAAGGGGAGTGGAATCTTTTGTTGTCCTGGATTGAGTTCCTGGCTTTGGCGTCAGTCCAGCCCTGGCTGTCATTGGCATTTAAATTATGGACCAGTGAAAGGGAGCTCTCTGTCTCTGCCTCTCGAAATGTTTATTTAATAGCCACAGGTAGCTAGTGACTCCCATACTGAACAGAGCCGATCCACCGAGTCTGGTCTTCATTGTGCCTCCCAGAAACTGTGGATCAGCAGTTTGGAGGGCAGCAGAGCTGGGGCCTTTGAGAAGGTAGAGTTGGCTCCAGGAATAAGCCCAACAGTGCAGAATAGCCTTCCCCTGCCCCCACCTCCTTATCCTCCCCAACCAAAAGTTCTGAAGCTCTGGGTTGCTTTGTAGTAGGATGTCTTCTGAATAAATGCACAGCGCATTTTCTAATTGACAATAATTCCGGTAGTTATTAATGCCAGTATTGCAGTTTTTTGTATAGTTTCTTTGTGCTATGACTTTTGTTAGACATTGGGGAAAATAAAAATAAGCACAGGGACTTTGTCATTTCATCTTTGTCTCTTAGCATCTGGGGTAAATCCTGTGCATAGGGGGTCCTCCGTGGATGTTTGACCAAATTTGCTATCACACCATTTGCTGTGCTGTGGGGCGGGCGGACAGGCAGGTACAGATGTGGTCTTTGCTATCACACCATTCCCTGTGCCGTGGGGCGGGCGGGCGGGCAGGCAGGTACAGATGTGGTCTTTGCTATCACACCATTGGCTGTGCCGTGGGGCGGGCGGGCGGGCAGGCAGGTACAGATGTGGTCTTTGCTATCACACCATTCCCTGTGCCGTGGGGCGGGTGGGCACAGATGTGATCCTGGCATGGAGAAAGCACCAAGGCAGCCCAGAGAGCTGATAGGGGAATTCTCACGGTGCTTGTCGCTCCCCCTCTTCGTGGAGGAACGACACAGGACCCTGCGCTGTTCTTTCGTCTGCTCGGCCCTCCCCGGGTTTGCTGCTGGTTCTTCCCGGGTTGGCTACTATCCTACTATCCCTTCCACCTCCGTGGAAGGGCAGTTCCCCCTGGCCACATTCCCCACTTCCGCAGGGGAGCGGCACACCGCCGGCCGGCTCTTCTCGGGGGCTGCACAGGTGTTCCTTCAGCTAGATGTTCCCCTTAGATGTTCCCCTTAGATGTTCCCCATAGATGTTCCCGGTACATGCCGTCTCTCTCCTCCTTTATAGTCCTCCTCCGCCAATCCCAACTCGGCTGCCCACACGCCGAGTACGCTGCTCTCCAATCAGGAGCAAGTCCTACAGTTTATTGGTTAAACTGGAGGCAGCTGTGCGGAAGCTGTTTACTTCTCTCCCATCGCCATATTGTGGGAGAGCAGATGCATAGAATAAGTCTTAATTCCAGTAACTCAGTCTAGTCCGGTTTGCTCCCCACAGTGCTGTTAGGCAAGGCCTGATCTGAAGGAAAAATAGGATTTCTGAAGGCAGAGGAAGAAAAGAGGACATGGTTTTGAAGCTCTCTGGTCATTTGATAAACTTAATATTAGCTGTATCTGCAGGGCCCAAAGAAGGGTATAACATGAAAAAGGGGTTTTACTGAAATGAAATATGTTGTGTCTTACAAGTGTGGCTTCCTTGCATGAATGGTACCGTATTTTAACTCTGCTACACAAGAAAGAGAATAGACATACAGCTGTTGGTAGCCTAACTTCTGGGTTTTTTTGCTCATTTCAGCGACCCAGGACTCTTTGTCTACTGTTGTGATTTTTCTTCCACAGCTGTGGAGCTGGTCCAGGTAAGTGCAGTGGCTCCTCTCATCTGTCTCTCTCATCAGAGGAAAATGGGGGCTCCTAAAGTTCAAGATCTCTAGCTGTATTCCTGTTGTAAGTGGTCTGGAAATCAAAGATTCCTGGGAACAGCCCGAAGTCAGGATCCAGGCACAGGTGACGAATCTGCCACCTAGCACCTGGGAAACTTCCGGCAGGTTTTTTGACGCTCAGCTTGTGTTTTAAGGATTGAAATGAGATGATTCAGTCAAGGTTCTCTGAGTTACAAGTAACAAACTTGCAGACTGAAACAATGAAAGGGAACATCACAGTACCTAGGGTGTCAGGTGTAGCCCAGACCAGGGAAGGACTGGAACTTGGTCCTACAGAGGTGTGAGTTACAAGGCAAGCGGGGCTGGCTGGGGAGGAGTCGCCTCCCTCCCTGCCGCCATCGCTCCCGCCCAGGTTCCTGTTGCTTGCCTCTCACTGCCCAGCGCAGGAAGTATGTTTTCCCCTTGCGGAGCGGCTGTCTCTAGTAGGTGTTTCCTGAATTTGCGCCTTCCCTGGCGAGCTTCCCCTCATCAGTCTGTCCTGTTCAGGGCTTCACAGAGCCTCACCGGCATAGCTGTCCTGACTGCAGAAGCCCTGGGACGAGTCTGGGTAACACAGCCCAGCTGACGACTCTGCATCTTTGAATTGGCCATGGCCAGTGAGGAAGCACACCCCGGTTCCGGAGGAAAAGGCCAGGGCCAGGGAGGATGCCTGTTGCCACCCTGTACCTGCTGCTGGCACAGGCACTGAGGGACCAGCAGTTAGCTGCTCTGACAGGGTAAGATCAGATAAACATTGAGAGCTATCGTTACTTAATTTTATAATAACAAGGTATAGGTTGAATTTTCTTCATCTAGAACAAGATTTTCCTAGAGAATTCTGTGGCCTGTGTCATATTTCATAATTCAGAGTTGTTTTAAGTCATGGTTTTTAAATATTCTCTCCCTCCTTAGGAGGTTTTTCTTTTCCCTCTTGGACACTTATTTTCTTGATGATTTTCCAGTTGTCAGCTTTGACCTCACACGTGAGAAATTTAGAAATGGCATCAGAGTGCGAGTAGGGGGAGTGGAAATACCCCTTTTGAAAAGCACTGGTGAGGGGCTGTGGTGTAGTGAGTTAAGCCGCCATTTGTAGCACTGGTGTCCCATGTGGGCCACCGTTCAAGTCCTGGCTGCTCCACTTCACTCCACCTCCCTGTATGTGCCTGGGAAAACAGCATGGAATGGCTTAAGTGCTCGGGCCCCTGTACCCATGTGGGAGGCCCAGAAGAAGCTCCTGGCTCCCAGCTTCTGCTTGGCCCAGCTCTGTTCATTGCAGTCATTTGGGGAGTGAACCAGGGGATGGAAGATCATTCGATCTCTCTCTCTCTCCCTCTCCCTTTCTCTCCGTAACTCTGACTTGCAAATAAATCTTTTAAAAAAAGAACAGCCCTGGTGAGAGTCCATGGCGTCTTCTTGGTGTTTTTCCTGATTCCTACCCTGGAGTCCTGTCTGGAAATCGCGTGTTGTGATGACTGACACAGTTCCCCTGTTAGAAGTAGCAGGGGCAGCTTTTCACCAGACGATGTGGACATGTTCTAACCCACGGTCTCTTGCTGCTATGCAGACACATCCGGAATATGATCCTTCCCGGTGTTTTGCCTTCATTCATGATCTGTGTGATGAAACTCAGAGTTACCCAGTGCCTGGAGGCACTCTTGATGTCATCATCCTCATATTTGTTCTGTCAGCAATTGTTCCAGACAAGTAAGTTTCAGGACCCTTAGCCAGCAGCGTAACAAAAACAAAGCTTTGGTCCCAGACCCTGGTGTTGGAGTTGGCCCTAACTGAAGAGGGTTTTCTGTGTTCTGGTAGAGGGGAAAGCCGCACCCTCCGTATCGGTAGGAACATCTCAGCAGTTGTCCCCAACGTGTCTTCGAGTTGCCCTTCTGTTTCAGCCTATGAACTTCTGCTTGCCGGACGCAGCAGTTGGTTCTTTGCCTTCTGGTGGGAGGGTGCCCTCTTTAGTGAGAAAACAAACGCCAACTGAGCCTCTCAGAGCTTGCAGTTTCAGAACTGTGGGTGCTGCACTTGTTAGGGGAGATTCAGGATTGGCTTTGTAAATGCTTTCAGTAAGACAAGTATAGTAGCAGAGCAGAATTTATGTTGAAGGTTAACTGCCGTGTTCTCTGCTTAAGTTGTTTGGCAAAGTGCAGAACAGAATTCCCTAAAATCAGATCTAGAAGAAAGGAAAGTCAAATGCTGTGCTCTAAATGATACTAGAAAAACCTCATAGGCTTCGGGCAGCCAATAGTCCCTAAGATCCTATGTCTAAAGGAAACAGAATGGATCTGAAAGATCGGGCCCCATCCGCTGGTTCCAAAGAATCCCTAGTGAGCCCAGACAGGGGCCAGGGCTTGGCCGTGTATCAGTGGTCTGGGTAGACCACAGCCCAAAGGTATGCAGTTAGTTTCAAACATCTCTGAACATCAAAGCCAACTATAGGATAATGAAGTAAGTTAGCATTAGGGGGACCAGGTCAGCAGGTGTCAGAAAGCCAGATCACGTGGCTGAAGACATCACGAGGACCTGGTGCTAGCTCCGCAGGGCAGGAGCTCTGAGGAGCTTCTGCAACCCTCTTTTCCTCTAACAGCACTGGAGTCAGCCCACCTGGCAGGGAGGGAGAGAGGGTGAAGTGAAGGACAGCCCAAAAGGCTTGGCCTGGTTCTAACGGTTAATAACTGCAGAAGTTTAAATGCTACGAACTGGAAGAATTGACACAGATGGAAAGAAAACATTCAGCGTTCACTATTCAAAAATTCAATTAACTTTGAAATGTTTTTTATTATAAGTCTGTAGCATTTCTGATTCTGAAGTTATGAAAGCTTAAACCTGACCGGGACTTTTGGAGAGCCTGCAGTGGGAAGTGCAGGGGAAATGTAGCGCCCCCTTCCTGCAGGACTGCTGTGTGCTGGTCGTGTCACCTGTGTCCAGTGTCTGTTCTGACTGACAGGTCTTCATTTAGCAAACAGAAAGACAAGGGCTCTGCACTGGACGCGCAGGTCCAGTGGGCAGACAGGTGCCTCGTTAGCAGTCCCCCCACTGAGTGGTCAGGGCTCGGCTCAGGCAGCCACGAGAGCACAGGTCAGGGATGGCCATCCCAGGGTGGAGAGGAAGCAAGTCAGATAATAGAGAGCCAGGCCCCTGGGAGTAGCTGGCAGTTGGCAGCTGACGTGTGCTCCGGCTCTAACCGAAGCAAGGGCAGAGGAGCCAGGATTTCGGGGTTGGTGTGGCAGAGGTAGGAAGTCCCCTAGCTTTTTGAGATAAGCTGCAGGGGAAAGGCACCTTGTCCCTAAGGAGACTGATCTTCCTCCGTGCTGCCCCCTCCGCCAAGGATGCAGAAGGCCATCAGCAGGCTGAGCAGACTCCTGAGGCCAGGAGGGATGATGCTTCTGCGAGATTATGGCCGCTACGACATGGCTCAGCTTCGATTTAAAAAAGGTATTCTTTTAATTTTATTGATTTATTTGAGAGGGAGAGGCAGTGAGAGAGGTTTTCCATCCACTGGTTCACTCCCCAAATGGCTGCAACAGCTGCAGCTGTGCCAATCAGGAGCCAGGAGCCTCCTCTGGGTCTCCCATGCAGGTGCAGGGGCCCAAGGACCCAGGCCATCTCCTACTGCTTGCCCAGGCCACAGAAGAGAGCTGGATTGGAAGAGGAGCAGCCGGAACCAGAACCAGTGCCCATATGGGATGCCGGCACCTTAGGCAGACAATTAAGCTACTGCGCCACAGTGCCTGCCCCAAGGGGAGTGTATTTTTGGAGAAAAGAGGCTTGTTTAATCTAGATATTGAGCTTTTGTTAACCAAGACAGCTACTTTTAGAAGAGCTATTTTTAGAAACACATTTGATTACATAAATAATTTTAAAGTATGATGTGACAAAACACGCCATAAGAAAGCTAAAGAAACATTTTCCATACATGTAACAAACTAGGGCTGGATGTCTGCTCTCCCAGGGCCTGCTATGGAATTGATAAGGGAAAGACAGTGACCCACCCAAAAAACCAGGCAGGGAGTAGTCAGTTCAGAGGACAGAAGAACGTGTCTAAACAGCTATTAAACCTTCAAGGAAATTAAAATAATGAGATGGTATATAAGCCTGTTACAGTGCAAAGGAAAGGGTCCAGTCCTCAATCGCTGGTAGACAGGGATTGTTGTGGCCTTTTTTTAAGCACCCTAGTGTTTATTCCGTCCAGCGATCTTAGGAACTCTCCAAGAGCTAGCTAGTCCATGGCACATGAAAGCAGGATCTTAGGGAATACATGAGGGCCTCCAGGTGGGGGCTTGGGGTGGTCCCTGCCTGCTGATCTGGGGGTTCTTTCGTGTTACAAAGGAAGAAAAGCTGTGGGTAGGTGAGTATTTAAAACTTGATCCCGTGTGTCACAGTCACTGAGAGAGAATACATGCTTCTGTGGGAGGAGGGGTGATAGGGACATTCAGGCCCCCGTGGGGCTGTAGAAGGACGGCTAGGGGAGTTGGCAGCAGCAGGGGCGCTTATCCACAATAAACATACATGAGTTAATCATGTTTGAGTGTGAAGATACGTGAAGAGGCCTGTAACAGGACAGGCACCAAGACAGTGGTGGTGACGACAGTGACTGTCTCCTGTATCCTGCAACAGCTGCGCCGCTGGCTTTTATTATTTATCAGCTGCTTGTGCTGCCGATGTAGTCAGGGAGGGGAGAGTAGTGAGCAGAGCTGTTTTCTAAGCAAGGAGCCAAGAATCGTTTCCTTTAACATTGGCATTTGCTTGTTCCCATTGAGCTGCTCTTCTCCAAAGCACTGTTCCAGGCAAGAAATTTCAGTTTCCTGCCAAGTGCACCCAACAAAGGAGTCTATCTAAGAAAGTGATATCTCGGTGCACATTTGATTAGTGATGAAATTGGAAGAAGTGCCTTACAATGACCCTAATTCATTTCGTGTCACTCTGCAGGTCAATGTCTGTCTGGAAATTTCTATGTGAGAGGTGATGGCACCAGAGTTTACTTCTTCACACAGGGTATGACTGTGCTAACCCCCAAACGCCACATTAGATGGTCATCAGTGTACCTTGAGAAGGGAAATAATCCGCCCCTTTGACCTTCCAGACAGCCTTTTCCCTAACAGTCCCCGCCCAGCCCCTACTGCCAAGCCACTCTGAGCTCTCAGACAGCCCTGGCTCATGCGTGCCTTCAGTCCACTGCTTTCCTCTTTGTCACTTTGTCCAGAGTGAGGAATCTACCCATTTGGTAAGACTCATCTCCAGTCCAGCCTGACTCGGCCTGTACACGCTGGGTTGTGCTTAGGTGTGCCCATGTCCGGGTATGTCATTCCCTGGGTTCCAGGTGTGACCCAGAACTTCTGCCTCTGTTCCTTGCCTTGTCCAAAAGCCTCATCACCCACCAGTGCCCTAGGAACACTGCATTCACGGGCCCATTGTTCAGTCACAGACTTTGAGCCACAGATAAAGTGATAAAACCTTTGCCTAAAAATAATTGCTTTAACCCATTGGTGGGTAAAATAAGTTAATTAATTTTTGCATATAATCTAAAGGTATTCCTAGAGCCCTGAAGGCCTATAATAAACTGAAGGGTAAAAAAACCCTTGGCCTACAGCTCGCACCTTTTAAAAAATCCCTTGCCATCAGCTGTCTGTTAGAGAAGCCCCTTCTGGGTTCAGGGCTGCCGTCCCTAAGCATGAGCTTGCTGCCACCAAGCCTCCACTGCATTTGTAACTGGACAGCACTGCTGGAGCCGCTGAAACGCATAGCACACATGATGACAGCAGTCTCACAGAGCCCCGTTCCTCATAAGAAAGAATAGACAGATACCCTTCCCTTGGGGTAAATGTTTATATATCTTCTCCTTTCTGAACCAGATGAACTGGACACACTGTTCACCACTGCTGGACTCGAGAAGGTTCAGAACTTGGTCGATCGCCGACTGCAGGTGAATCGAGGGAAGCAGCTAACGATGTACCGGGTTTGGATTCAGTGCAAATACCGCAGACCGCTGCTGTCCAGCACCAGCTGAGAGGCACCCGCTCCTGACACGATGCGAGCCCATTGTGTTGCAGGGCTTTTTCAGAAATACCTGTGGCCCAAGGACTTGGGTCCCTGCCACTCACCTGGGAGACAAGCATGGAGGTCCAGGCTCCTTGCTCTGGTTTGGCCCAGGCCCAGCTATTACAGGCGTTTGAAGAGTGAACCTGTGAATGGAACCTCTCTGACTTGTGTTTCCTTTCTTTCTCTCTCTCTCTCTTTCTTCCCCACTCCTTCTTCTCCCTCCCTTTCACCTCCCCCACCTCTGCCTTTTAAATAAATTTTGAAAAAATTTTTAAAGTACTATATAGATGATATCTTATTGCTGTGTCCATCAAGAATTCAGACTCAAACCTTGAACGTAAAAGTGATTACCTTTATTTTTTTTTTTTTTATGGGATGCCAGCCCCTACCTTTAATTTATTTTAAAAGAGTTACAGAGGGGTCAGCGCTGTGGCGCAGCGGGTTAAAGCCCTGGCCTGAAGTGCCAGCATCCCATGTGGGCACCAGTTCTAGTCCTGGCTGCTCCTCTTCCAATCCATCTCTCTCCTATGGCCTGGGAAAGCAGTAGAAGATGACGCAAGTCCTTGGGCCCCAGCACCCATATGGGAGACCCGGAAGAAGCTCCTGGCTTCGGATCAACGCAGCTCTGACCATTGCGGCCATCTGGGGAGTGAAGCAGTTGATGGAAGACCTCTCTCTCTGTATCTACCTCTCTCTCTAATTCTTTCAAGTAAATAAAATAAATCTTTAAAAAAGTTACAGAGAAAGATCTTCCATCTGCTGGTCACTCCCAAGATGGTCTAGGCCAGGCTAAAGCCAGGAGCCAGGAGCTTAATCTAGATCTCCCATGTATGGCAGGGCCCAAGTACTTGGGCCATCCTCCCCTGCTTTCCCAGGTGCATTAGCAGGGAGCTGGATCCAAAGTGGAGCAGCTAAGACAGGAACCAGCAATATGTGTGATGTTGGCGTCACAGGTGGCAGTTTTACCCACCATGCCACAGTGCTGGCTCCTGATTTTTTTTTTTTTTTTTTTGTCAGAGTGGACAGTGAGAGAGAGAGACAGAAAGGTCTTCCTTTTCTGTTAGCTCACCTCCCAATGGCCACTGCGGCTGGCGCACCTCGCTGATCCAAAGCCAGGAGCCAGGTGCTTCTGGTCTCCCATGGGGTGCAGGGCCCAAACACTTGGGCCATCCTCCACTGTACACCCGGGTCACAGCAGAGAGCTGGACAGGAAGAGGGGCAACCAGGACAGAATCTGGTGCCCCAACCGGGACTAGAACCCGGGGTGCCGGCGCCATAGGCGGAGGATTAGCCAAATGAGCCGGGGCACCAGCCCCTGATTACTTTTTTATCAAGATCCTAACAATTGTGCTGAATACTTGTAAAGCTCTTATTTTTTATTATTTTTTATTTATTTTTTTACTTTTTGACAGGCAGAGTTAGAGAGACAGAGAGAAAGTGTTTTCCTTTTCCATTTCCTTTTCCATTGATTCACCCCCCTATGTGGCCACTACGGCTGGCGCGCTGTGCCAATCAGGAGCCAGGTGCCTCCTCCTGGTCTCCCATGTGGGTGCAGGGCCCAAGGACCTGGGCCATCCTCCACTGCCTTCCTGGGCCACAGCAGAGAGCTGGACTGGAAGAGGAGCTACCAGGACAGAATCCAGCGCCCCAACCGGGACTAGAACCCGGGGTGCCGGCTCCGCAGGCGTAAAGCTCTTTAATATGTTCTTTTCTCTCAAGTTCTTTCTTACTTGGAGATCTCAGTTTGTCTTGCCATTTTATAATTAATAACTATAAACTTTTCTTCATGAGAGTTATGAATTTTAAAACTTAAGAAATTTATCTCCATAAGAAAGTTGTATGTGGTTAAGTGTCATTTGATCATCCATTACAGTGTGTAGTTTGGAAATTCAAATTCCTGCCTGGGCAGCCGTGCCTGATACCTGCAGAGGCGACTACAGGTTTCATTAAAGTCATCAGGAGAGCAGCTTGAAAGAATCCAGTCTCCGGTCTGTCTCGGGATGTTCCTGACCCAAAAGTGTCCCTGGAAAGAGCATCTTGTTAAGTAATTGCTCATGATCTCCCTTTAAATTTTAATTCCATTGATTTTAAACACCATTCCCTCTTAAATCTGTGTCTAAACAACAAAAAGGGTCTTCTCTTTTAACAAAGTAGCTTGTTGTGCCCTTAAATGATCCACAGAAGGAAGTGAGAGAACTACTTAATTTGGGCCACATCACTTCAGCCAGGAGCTGAGATTGCAGTCCAGGTCTCATGTGAGTGGCAGAGCCTCAGCCCCGTGAGCCGTCCCCTGCTGCTCTCCAGGGCCTGCAGTAGCAGGAGGCTGGAGTCAGGAGCCAGAGCCGGGAATCAGTCAGGCACTTGAATGTGGGATACTGCTGTAATAACCACCAGGCTGCACACTCCACTCCACGTCTGAGCGTGGTTGTCATCAGCATCAGATACTTTATGTGGTCTGCCTCTATTTATTTTTTAAGATTTATGTATTTAGTTACACAGAGGGACAGACAGAAAACTCATCCATCCACTGGTTCACTCCCCAAATGTCCACAACAGCCGGACTGGGCTGATCCAGAGCCAGGAGCTTCCTCCAGATCTCCCATGTGGGTGCAGGGGCCCAAGCACTTGGATCATCCACCACTGCTTTCCCAGGCCATTAGCAGGGAGCTCAATCCGAAGTGAAGCAGTTGGGACTCAATCCAGCACCAATAAGGATGCCGGCACCTCAAGTGAAGGCTTAACTTAGTATGCCACAGCACTGGCCCCTCTGTTTTTTTGTTTGTTTTTTAATATTTATTTATTTTATTTGAAAGTCAGATACTAAGAGAGAGAGAGGGAATCTTCCATCCACTGGTTCACTTCCCACATGGCTGCAATGGCCAGGGCTGAGCCACGCCAAAGCTAGAAGCCAGGAGCTTCATCCAGGTCTCCTGTGTGGGTAGCAGGGGCCCAAACACTTGGGCCGTCCTCCGCTGATTTCCTAGGCCATTAGCAAGGATTTGGACCAGAGTGGAGCAGCCAGGACACAAACTAGTATCCATATGGCATCACAGGCAGTGGCTTTACCTGCACTTTACACCATAATGCCAGCCCCATGATCTGCTTTTTTTCTATTATCATTCCATATTTCCCACTTGATACGTACAGTTATATATTCTTAGAATTTTCAGTTCTTCATTCCTATATTTTGGGTTTTCAGATCAAATATTCACCTACTTTATTATTTTCAGCTATACATGTGAAAACAGGGGCAAGGCAAGCAATTTTTCTCCTTAATCTAAAATTTCAGAAAATAGGGATAATTTCCACAAAGAATAGAATTAAGATTCAAAGTGATGGCTGCTTTTACCTTTTAAAAAACAATTTTTTAAGCCAGTGCCGCGGCTCACTAGGCTAATCCTCCGCCTTGCGGCGCCGGCACACCGGGTTCTAGTCCCGGTCGGGGCACCGGATTCTGTCCCGGTTGCCTCTCTTCCAGGCCAGCTCTCTGCTGTGGCCCGGGAGTGCAGTGGAGGATGGCCCAAGTCCTTGGGCCCTGCACCCCATGGGAGACCAGGATAAGTACCTACCATCGGATCAGCGCGGTACGCCGGCCGCTGCACGCTGGCCGCGGCGGCCATTGGAGGGTGAACCAATGGCAAAGGAAAACCTTTCTCACTGTCCACTCTGCCTATCAAAAAAAAAAAATTTTTAAGTTGATATTTTCTGAAATGCAGAAAGACCTTGGCTTACTCCCCAGATACCCACAGCAGCTAATGCTGTGCCAGGCTGGTACCAGGAACTTCATCCAGGTTCCCACAGGGGCAGAAGGGACCCAGGTACTTAGCATCACCTGCTGCCTCCCAGGCTTTACATTAACGGAAGTTAGAATAGGGAGCAGAGGCACCCAGGGAGCAGCTTAGCCCACTCTACAATCTCCACCCTTGAAAAATGTTTTATTTTTCAATAATTCAGACTTGCAGAAAACCTGCGGGAACCTTGCAGGAACAGTCGAAGAATTTTTTTTCGTGAACCATTTAAGCTGCAAGGGGATGTCGGAATACCCCTGTGTATTTTGATAGGTGATTTCTGTGACTGCAGACCTCCTGCATTATCATATATGAGGGTGTCCCTCACAAGCAGGAATTCATGAGAACATTAGCACTGTTCAGGTTTGCCCAGTGGCCTCAATGATGTCCTTGTCACATGCACATGACGCAGTGCATTTAATGGTTACGTCTCAGACTGCAGTTTGGAACAGTCTGGCTTGTTTTGTAACCTTGACATTTTAAGATTACAGGCTATTTTGTAAACTATCAAGCAGAGTTTGCTGATTTGCCTCAGATTATGGATTTTTAACAGGAATATCAGAGCGTTAGGAGATAGGTGACTGAATTTTTCCATTAATGGTGACGTCACTTAATTGAGAGGGTGTAAGGTTTGTTTGTTTATTTATTCATTTATTTACTTGTTTGAAAGAGAGAAAACCTTCAATCAGTAAATAGTCAGGTTCCCATGACCTTGAATGCAGTCAGTCGCTGGGTCAGTCCTTTGCATTACCAGTCTGGTCGCCACCACTGCCCTCCTCACCTCTCTTGGGCACTGACGCCCATACCCAGCCACTGTTCCCATCGCTCCCTCCACACCTTCCTCACCCTGCACTGGGTCCCCCAGGCCGGAGCTGCCAGCCCTCTGCCCCGGGTTGTCCTCTCCTTTGCTTTCCTCCCCCTGAGGGGCTTCCGAAGGAGGCTGGCAAGAAGGAAGCTCACACCTTTCCTTAATCAAGTTTACTTAAAGCCGGAAAGTGATCAGGGGGTGACGTCACCTTTGCCTTCTGAAAGGAAGAATGGTTGTATTCAGTTCAGTGATCCACTAGAGACCATCCTTTGGCATCTTGCAAGCATTCCAAAGCAACAGGAATAGTTTATATTCCATCCTCCTGGCACCTGGCTTGGGCTTTGGGCTTAGGAAAGATGAGCCTTTTCCTGCCTCTGCTCCATTTCATTCCCTGCCATCTGCTAAGCTCTCTGACATTTTATCTGCCAGGCAGAGTTGAGCCCTGTAAGGGCCTTTGCATAATGTTGCAGCCTCCCAGTGGCTGATGGCAGGCAGAGGACATGACACAATGGCCGGAGTGGGTGAACGTGTGGAGTCAGTGCCTCTCCAGAAAACACGGGCTGCCTGGACCGTCAGTCTGACTCAAGGCTGTCTGGTGTTCTTAAAGCCAACAAGGTGATGGGCTTGGGAGGCGGCTGCAGGTGCGAAGCTGCTCAGGAGGTTGTATGGCTTAGCGGCGGCCCTGGAAGAGAAGTGTATTGGAAACTGACATCTTCCCAAGTGCGGGCAGTTTAAGGAGATAAATCAGTGTTTCTTGAAAAGTGATGATTCAATTTGAGACAGGTACAGTGGAGCTTTTCTTTTCTTTCTTTTTTTTTTTTTTTTTTTTTTTTTTTGACAGTTATAGAGAGAGAGAGAAAGGTCTTCCTTCCATTGGTTCACTCCCCAAATGGCCGCTACAGCCAGTGCTGCGCCGATCCTAAGCCAGGAGCCAGGTGCCTCTTCCTGGTCTCCCTTGCGGGTGCAGGGGCCCAAGCACCTGGGCCATCCTCCACTGCCCTCCCGGGCCATAGCAGAGAGCTGGACTGGAAGAGGAGCAACCGGGACTAGAACCTGGCGCCCATATGGGATGCCAGCGCCGCAGGCGGAGGATTAACCAAGTGAGCCACAGCGCCGGCCCCCAGTGAAGCTTTCAGAATAAAACCGTGACCCTGCAGCCAGTGTAGCCATGCTGGCAAAGTCGTTCCCCTGCCTGTGTGCTTCCCCCGCAGCGTGGCCTCCACGAACACTGTCAGACCCAGGCTTTGCCACGGGCCTGCCGCCTGCTGGTGTGTGATCTCATGCTTTCTCGGGCTCAGGTTGGGAAACTGGGCCCTTGGCAAAGCACAGTCAGCTGTACGAAGGCATCCTGCTGTCACACAATCCATTCCTATCTTTACTTCAAGGCCTCTCTCGAGAAGAGTGGGGAGTCCTGTCTGGCTTAAAGGATGAGCTCAGGACAAACAGTGTCTTTCACTCTGTTCACAAAGGCCTGTTCTCTGCTCTGGCTGCAGCTGCGATTCCCAGGGCCTGGCGGCGTCGATGCATCACAGATTTGTGTTTGCTTCTGCAGCAGGTCCGCACGTCCTGTTTCTGGATCTTGGTCAGGAGGTGGAAGAAATGCTGATGATGGGTTTCCCATTTAGCCGCTGGCCTCGCACTCAGGCTTGCTCCGTGAATTTCCTTCAGGCACACACGCAGCCTGACCTCCTATCAGGACAAGTAGCCACCATCTGAGGCCGTGCCCCCCTCAGTCCTGGGACACAGGAGCCAGTAGCCTGGCACAGAGACTCGAGCGGGGGCTCTCCCTCAGATGTGAGTGCTGTATTGCATTCATTCGTTTATTCATTCCCCACTTTCCTTTCTCTGAGTTTGCATTTCTCCCTAAGAATGTTAATTGCGGGGCCTGTGCTGTAGCACAGCAGGTTAAAGCCCCCCCCCCCCCCCCCCCGCGCAGCCCTGGCACCCCATATGGGCGCCGGTTTGAGTCCCAGTTGCTCCTCTTCCAATCCAGCTCTCTGCTGTGGCCTGGGAAAGCAGTACAAGATGACCCAAGTCCTTGGGCCCCTGCTCCCACATGGGAGACCTGGAAGAAGCTCCTGGCTCCTGGCTTCAGCTCAGCTCAGCTCTGGCCTTTGTGGTCATTTGGGGAATGAACCAGCGGAATGGAAGACCTCTCTCTCTGGTTCTACCTCTCTGTAACTCTGTCTTTCAATTAAATAAGATAATTCTTTTTTAAAAATGTTAATTGTCCTTAGAAGGAAGCAGGCGGTAGCAGCATGTTGGAGAGACACCTGCAGGCAGTGACGGGACGGAGAAAGCCTGCAGTACCCACTCTGTGAGCCCCTTGCATGCACTGCCCATCCCCCCAAGATTTATTAGGTGAGTATGTTGCCTCAGCTCACCAAATTATGAGTTTCTTTTTTTAAAAAAAGATTTATGTATTTGAAAGTCAGAGTTACACACAGAAAGAGAGAGAGAGCTTCCATCCACTGGTTCACTCCCTAATTGGCTGCAATGGCCAGAGCTGCACCAATCTGAGCCAGGAGCCAGAAGCTTCTTCTGGGTCTCCCACGTGGGTGCAGGGGCCCAAGGTCCCTTCTACTGCTTTCCCAGGCCACAGCAGAGAGCTGGGTCAGAAGTAGAGCAGCCAGTCTCAAACCAGGCCCATATGGGATGCCGGCACTGCAGGTGGCAGCTTTACCTGCTACCCCACAGCACCAGCTGTGGGGTATGAGTTTCTTTGGGGACTTTGTATTTTTTTTAAGATTTATTTATTTTAAAGTCAGCATTAGAGGAAGAGACAGAGATCTTCCACCTGCTGATCACTCCCCAAATAGTCAAAATGGCTAGGGCTGGGCCAGGCTGAAGCCAGGATCAGGAGCTTCTTCCAGGCCTCCCATGCCAAAGTACTTGGGCCATTCTCCACTGCTTTTCCAGGCGCATTAGCAAGGAGCTGGATTGGAAGTGGAGCAGCCGGGTCTCAAACGAGCCCATAGAGGATGCCAGCATCACAGGCAGCAGCTATGCCACAACACTGGACCCGACTTTGTGTCCTGAACACTTAGCAGAGCATCTGGGCCCCTGTTAGTGCCAGTAGCTGAGGACTGAGTGTTGTCCTGCCCTTCCCGCTCCTGCCATGGACAGTCGGGACTTCCCTTTGAAAGTGTATGTTGTACTGGACTCTGGTTGCAAAATTATTGACAGCTCTGGTGCACACTGAAAAACCAGAGAGGGGCGCAGGTGACCCCTGGGCCCTGGGGCAGAAAGGTAGAGGGGCCCCAGAGGAGGCCTGGGTGCCTGGTTGCCCTCGTGCCCCCACAGCTGAGGGCTGGCTGTTTTTCCCTTCGGTCCCCTTGCAGGAGGCAGCCATCACCTGGCTGCTGAGGTTTGAGTTCCCTGTGAAATGGGGGCACAGTGTGTCTGCCAGTGGGTGTGGGTGTTTCCTGGAAGGACTTACAGGCCAGGCAGAGTCCCCAGAAGGCATCCACAGAACACGTTTCCCAGAGTTCCGCTGCCTTTGTTTCATTTTCCCAAACACTGACATCTAAGTGTACAACCATTATCACTTCATCGTTTTATTTTGTTTCATTTGTTTATGTTTTGAAAGGCAGAGAGAGGGAGAGAGAAAGAAAACTTGCTGGTTCACTCCCAAAATGCCACAGCAGCGGGGAGGGGCCAGGCTGGAGGCAGGAACTCCATCAGGTCTCCTGGGTGGGTAGCAGGAACCAAGCACCTGAGCCTTCATCTGCTATCCCACCTTAACCTGAGGCCTTAACCTGAGGCTGACGACTTTGAGGTGAACTCTAGTTGTCTGACCTTGGCGGACTACTTACCCTCCCAGAACTTCAGGTTTTCCCATCAACTAAATGGAGATGATTATGTTTGCATTCCACAGGGGCGCTGTGAGGATCAAAGGCCAGCTGGGCGCAGGTGTGCCCCGTTTACTCTTCGGAGGGGGCATCCGGGACAGCTGCACCCTGATGGAACCTCTCCTGGCGCCATCAGACCCCCTCGGCTCTGCTGCGGTCTTTTTTTTTTTTTTTGACAGGCAGAGTTAGACAGTGAGAGAGAGAGAGAGAAAGGTCTTCCTTCCGTTGGTTCACCCTCCAGATGGCTGCTAAGGCCGGCGCACTGCACTGATCTGAGGCCAGGAGCCAGGTGCTTTCTCCTGGTCTCCCATGCGGGTGCAGGGCCCAAGCACTTGGGCCATCCTCCACTGCCTTCCCGGGCCACAGCAGAGAGCTGGACTGGAAGAGGGGCAACCGGGACTAGAACCTGTGGTGCCAGCGCCGCAAGGCGGAGGATTAGCCTAGTGAGCTGCGGCACCGGCCTCTGCTGCGGTCTTTTTTTTTTTTTTTTTTTTTTTTTTTTTTTTTTTTTTTACAGGCAGAGAGGACAGTGAGAGAGACAGAGAGAAAGGTCTTCCTTTGCCGTTGGTTCACCCTCCAATGGCCACTCTGCTGCAGTCTTAACGACAAACTTCAGCTTTCCTTCCTGGGGAGTTCCCCTTGCCTTTGGCAATTAGATTTCAGATCGGAGATCAGTAGCCCTGCCTTATCAACCTGATGGTGTGGGTTGGGCTGGCTTCAGCGTCAGCCCCTGTGAACCAGGCCCCGGACAGGAGGGCCAACGGCACAGGTCATTAGTTGACATGCATGCTGGGGGTGGAGGAGGCCATGCTGGCCCTCAGGCCTTGGCATTTGCTGTACCTTCCGCCCGAAAGCTGTCGCAGGAGGGACACGACCTTCTCCGGAGGCCTTCCCTATCCCTACCCCTATCTCAGAGGGCCTCGGTCTGTTCTCTCTTGCCACAGTGGGACATCGCAGGCTTGGTAGTTTATCAAGAGTAGAGAGGTCTGTTTAGCCCAAGGTTCTGGAGGCCGGCAAGCCCAAGAGCATGGCACAGACATCTGGTTGGCATTTGAGAGACTTCGTCCTGGGTGGTGACAGAGCAGAGGCCATCACATGGCGAGGCAGCCAGCAGGCCAAGGGAGCAGCTCTCATCACAAAGCCCCTCCTGCAGTAACCCATGAATCCACTAATCTATTAACGCAAGAGCCCAGGCATGAGAGCAGAGTTCTTACAATCCAGTCACCTCCCAAAGGCCCCACCTCTCAAATGCCAGTGACAAAGGACCTTGGGTATTAAGTGTACAACACATGGAATTCCTGGCACCTACCCACCTGGCACGATTTGCGGGTTTACTGTTGGAATCTCCCCACCCAGACCTTATCCCCAAGGAAGCTGTGCCTTTGCTTCGTTCAACAGTGTTGTCAGCCCTAGTGCTCAGTCTTTGGCTGGCAAAGGTGTCCAGCTAGAACTCAGATACTATCTTGTTTTCATTGTGTCTTTTTTAAAAATGACTTCTATTCGTGACAAGTGATATGTTGTAGCAATTTAAAATTTCCTTTAGAATGAATCTAGGGGTAGCGCTATGGTGTAGTAGCTTAAGCCTCTGCCTGCAGCACTGGCATCCCATATGGGCGCCAGAGTAACAGTTGCTCCACTTTCAATCCAGCTCTCTGCTGTGGCCTGGGAAAGCAGTAGAGGATGGCCCAAGTACTTGGGCCCTGCACCTATGCGGGAGACCTGGAAGAAGCTCCTGGCTCCTGGCTCTGAATTGGCCCAGCTCCAGCCATTGTGGCCATTTGGGGAATGAACCAGCAGATAAAGACCTCTCTGCCTAGAACTCTGTCTTTTAAATAAATAATATTTAAAAAACATAAAATGAATTTAAATCATAATTTGAAAAAGATGAAGTCGAGGGGGGCATTTGATGGCGCACGTTAAGCCACTGCTCGGGATGCCTGCACCCCTCCCAGAGTGCCTGGGGTCAGGTCTCGCCTCTTCGTCCCATCCAGCTTCCTGCACTGCGGACCCGGGGAAGCAGCAGTGACAGCCCCAGTGATTGGGACTCTGCCGACCACCTGCGAGACCTGGATTCAGTTCCCGGCTCCTGACCTTAGCCTGAACACTGCAGGCATTTGGGGAGTGAACCATCAGATGGGATACGGTATATCCCTGCTTCTCAAATAGGTAGTTTTTTAAAGTACATGGAATTGTCTTCATAAATGTTTTGCAACATTGTCCAGATTACAACATTTTCCTCAAAATAGAAAATGGAAGTCTCCCACATTTACCCTGAAGTGGGGGCCCTGCCTGTGAGACTCAGCTCAGCCTGAACCGAAGGGGGACCAGGATTGGGACACCTCATCTTCCCCAGGGGCCCGCCTTGGCTTGGGACTGACATCGTGGGCTGTGGTCCATGCAGTGGCAGAGGGCCCACTATGGACTCCGTGTTCTGCTGTCACTGCCTTGGTAGATTTTTAAAATTTTTATTTTTATTTATTTGAAATTCAAAGCAATAGAGAGAGAGAGCTGCCATCTGCTGATTCACTGTCCAAACGGCTGCACCTGCTGGGACTGGGCCAGGAGCTTCATTCTGGTCTGCCACACGGGTGGAAGGGACCCAAGTGCCCGAGTCATCGCCTGCTGCCTCCCAGGGTGCACACAAGCAGGAAGCTGGAGCAGGAGCCGAGGCAGGCCTCGCTCCCAGCTCTCCCGCACGTTCCGCGCAGCAGGTTGATCCACTTTGTCACAGTTCCCACCTCTTGATAGTTTTGTTTTTAACGAGGGGCCCCACAGATTGCACAGGCTGCTGTCGCCTGTTTCTTGAACCCCCTTCTCTCCTTCTCCTTTCTTAGACGGCCCCTGTTGTTCTTGACTTTTTCGCTTGTATTTCTTCTCCCCACCATGTCTGCTGCTGACGCATGGCTGCCCCAAGTGAGACCATCTAGGGTGGGCCTTGTTATACCCAACCCCAGGACCCAGGGCTGCTTCCAGCTCTTCCTGCCTTTCCCAGGCTCTCTCTGCTGTCTGCTCCCTGCTCCGAGGATAGGTCAGGCACATCTTCCAGACACATCCAGCCTGGGCCTCTCAAGTCACGGTCCTCTGCGAGTCCTCAGCCCATCCGTGCCATGGACCTTATCGCTCCCTTGGCACCAGTGTGCCGGCTCGTGCCTTCCCCTTGGGACCAAGGACCGTGCCTACTTTGCTCGGGACCTCGTACAGCGCCAGACACACAGATGTTCAACAAATAGCTAGGGCACGGGTGACTGCTCAGTCACCTAGGAACTGGGTCTGAGAGAGCCGCAGGCCCCAAGGTGAAGAAAGTCAAGCCTGCCCCCACTGAAAGATGGTGCGGCTGAGGACAGAAGCCAGAACCCAGGACACACCTGCGGAGAGCAGCCGGGGAGCAGCCCCACAGAGGGAGCAGCTAGGGTCAGAATGGTTTAAAGGTGTGGACCCCACGAGACTGGCAGAGAGTGAGCGAGCTGATCCACTTTGAGTCTGAATGCCACCAGTACATGGATAATTCCCAAATCTCCGTCACGAGCTAAAGCTCTCTCTTGAGCCTTCAACTAGTTTATCCAAACACCTCCCAGACATTTCTCTCCCCTGGAAGGCCTCAGTCAATGCCCTCATGCGGAAGCCCTACGGGCCCGCAGCACATGCCCAACTCCTTGCAGAAAACCACTGAACGCTGACCTTGGGGCCCTGCACATTCGTAGACTGGTGCATGGGAGACGTGCTGCATTGTGTGTTGTGGGCTTAGCAGTCACGCATACACTGACGCACGTCCCTTGGCAACTTCCGTCTGGAGGGGATGAAGGTGAGAGTGAGCCTGGATGTGCTGCAGAAAGCCCTGCTCTGCCTCTCTGCCACCCCCCCCCCCCAAGCACCGGCCCTGAGGAGGAGGAGGAAATGTCAGTTTTGCCCCCAGGCAGGGTGATTCTTGTAGGGAGTTGTTTTTATTTGATTTAAAATTAGAGGAGCCTATACTGTGGCTTAGTGGGTAAAGCTGCCACCTGTGAGTCCTGCATCCCGTGTGGGTGCCCGTTCAAGTCCCAGCTGGCTCCACTTCTGACCCAGCTCCCTACGAATGCACCTGGGAGAGCAGCGGAAGATGGCCCAAGTGCTTGAGCCGCTGCACCCATGTGAGAGGCCCGAAAGAAACTCCTGGCTTTGGCCTGGCCCAGCTCTAGCCATTGTGGCCATTTGGGGAGCGACCCAGTGGATGGAAGATCCCTCTCTGTGTCTCTCCTCTCTAACTGCCTTTCAAATAAATATTTTTTAAAAATTAGAAAAATAAATAGTTATGGATATTATGATAATGAACCCAAGCTAGATTACAAATTTGGTTTCCTACCAACACAGTTACAACATAGTGGTTTTTTTTTTTGTTTTTTTTTTTTTTGCTAATGTAGGGAGGGGCCATGAAAACAAAGTGCCCAGGGTCACCTGTGTCCTGTTCCCGGTCAGCATCGCCTGCCGCCCAGGCAGAGGGCAGCGTCAGTGGAGACAGAGGCAGGTGAGCCCCTCAGCCCTCGCTGGCTCGGGGAAGCCCAGCGCGGGGGAGGGATTGTGGGAAGTTCTCATCATGGCTGTGTGCACAGGGCCTCCCGACTTCCTGGGAGAGGCATCAGAGCCTGGGGAGATTTGAATGGTGGTGCCCAGGACAGTAAGGCGTAAAACACTCCTTTCTTTGTTTTTATTTTTTAAGTTTTATTTAATTATTTGAAAGAGCAACAGAGAGAGAATCTTCCTTCCACTGCTTCACTCTCCAAATGCCTACAGCAGCTGGATCTGGGCCAGGCTGAAGCCAGGAGCCAGGAGCGCCATCCGGGTTCCCCAGGTGGGTGGAAGGGGCCATCATCTGCTGCTTCGCAGGAGCATTAGCAGGAAGCTGGATTGGAACAGGAGTGGCTGGGACTCCAGCAGGCACCCTGATGTGGGAAGGGGGTATTACACGCAATGGCCTAACCTGTTGCATCAGAACACCCACCCTACGTTTATTCTCAGAAGAACTTCTGTTTAGAGGCCCGCATGGTGGTGCAGCAGGTTTAGCCACCGCCTGTGGCCCGCATCCCATATTGGAACGCTGGTTCTAGTTGCAGCCTCCTCGCTTCTGACCCAGCCTCCTCCAGGCATTACGGGAAAGGCCGCACGTGATGGCCCCAGTGCTTGGGACCCCGCCACCATGGGGGAGACCCCTGTGGAGCTCCAGGCTCTTGGCTTCAGCCTGGCCTCGCCCCAGCCATCGCAGTCTTTGGGGAGTGAACCAACAGATGGAAGGTCTCTCTGTCTGCCACTCTGCCTTTCAAACAAATAAATCATTTTTTAAAAAGGAATTTCTGTTTCTAGATTTCTTGGTATGAACTGCACTTTTTCAGAGCCTGGAAGAGAGGGCTTCTGGGGAAGGCATCACAGAAAGGTGGCCTGGGTGGAGCCCCGCAGGGTGGCGTTTTTCCAGATGGACGGGAGCCAGACAGCGCTGGGCCAAGCACACGGAAGACAACAGCAATGCAGAGCTGCTGGCGGGTTCACAGCCAGCCCCCTTTCTCTAAGACTTGCTCCTTGTTCCTGAAGGGAACAGGGTGGCTCCTGGTGGCCTTGTTTCTGCCTGTCACTGGTCCCCCGGCCAGAGATGAGACGCGGTGTTCATAGGACATGAGGGAAGCCAACCACAGTCCCTTCCCCCACCCACACAGTGGGCTTAGGGGCGGTTGAAATGGGATGAGAAAGCCGTAGGGTGGAGGAGAGAGCAAGTGCAAATAAAAGCCCCAAGGTGGGGACATCTTGGCATTGAAGGTGCTAAAGGCAGGCTAGGCCAAGGTCAACAGAGAGGGGCAGAACAGGCCTGGAGGCCATTGGAGGGTTTTAAGGAGGGAGTGGCCTGGTCTGATTTACATTTTTAGAAGGTTTGCCCTGAGGAAAACTTACTGTGAGGGTGGGGCTAGAGCAAGAGCAGCTTGGAGGTCCTTGCTGAATCCGCACCTGGCTTCAGTGGTGGCAATGAAGACAGCAAGAGAGGTGAGTCCAGACAGGGCTCCCAGGAGGACCTGGACAGGGAGCTGGTGGCACCGCACCCGCGCTGGAGGAGCAGGGTAGACATCAAGACTTCTGTGCAGGGCTGGGTGTTCAGCTCAGTGTTAAGACAGCTCTTGGGGCTGGCACCGTGGCTCACTAGGCTAATCCTCCGCCTTGCGGCGCCGGCACACTGGGTTCTAGTCCCAGTTGGGGCGCCGGATTCTGTCCCTGTTGCCCCTCTTCTAGGCCAGCTCTCTGCTGTGGCCAGGAAGTGCAGTGGAGGATGGCCCAAGTGCTTGGGCCCTGCACCCCATGGGAGACCAGGAGAAGCACCTGGCTCCTGCCTTTGGATCAGTGCGGTGCATCGGCCACAGCGCGCTGGCCGCGGCGGCCATTGGAGGGTGAACCAACGGCAAAGGAAGACCTTTCTCTCTGTCTCTCTCTCTCACTGTCCACTCTGCCTGTCAAAAAACAACAACAACAAAAAAAAAAAACCAGACAGCTCTTGGGATGCCCACAGTGAGTGATCAGAGTGCCTGGTTCAAATCCTAGCTCCACTGCTGATTCCAGCTCCCTGCTGTGTGCCTTGAGGAGCAGCAGGTGATGGCTCAAGTACTTGGGTCTCTGCCATTTGTGTGGGGGATCTGGATTGAATTCCTGGATCCTGGCTGTTGCTGGGGTTTGGGGAATGAACCAGCAGACGCAAGATCTCTCTCCCTCTCTCTGCCTTTCAAATAAAAGTTCTGTTTAGATGCATGGTTCTGTTTAGATGCATAGGGGTGCTGATGGCACATCCAAGTGGAAATGCCCAGAAGGCAGTGGACCACATCAGTCTGGCCTCAGGGAGACAGGTCAGAGATGGACATCCCTGGATCCTGCACCTGAGGGTGGCATCCGCATACAGCTGGGGCTGAAAGCCACAGGCCAGCGTGGGTGCACCCGAGGCCATGTGAGGAAGGAATTCCGAGCAGGTATGGGTTTGTGAGCAGATGCCCAGATGCCCAGAGGACACTGCGCGTGTGAAGCCCCACCCCTGGCTGAGCACAGAGAAGGATCCTGTAGATCTGTAAGGGGCATCACTCCTGACCTTGACAAGAGTTCTCTGGGTGGAGGGAGGGATCTGGAAGTTAAATTGGGATGGGTAGAAGAGTAAACAGTGAAGTCTCCAGTGCCTGGTCTCAGCCTTGGCAGGGGTCAGCATTAAAAAATAGGTCTGGCAGCAGGTGTTTGGCCCAGCATTAAAAGACCCCCTGGGTCTTTTTTTTTTTTTTTTTTTTTTTTCTTTCTTTATGGTGTGACTCGTGACTCCCAGCTCCACTTCCCATTATCGAGCACCCTGGAGGCAGCCGGTGATGGCTGAAGTGCCTGGGTCCCTGCCACCAACATGGAGACACTGGTTGAGTTCCCGGCTCCCCACGTCAGCCTGTACAAGGTGCAGCTGTTGTGGGCATTTGGGGACTGAACCGATGGATGAGGGATCTCTCTGTCTCTGTCTATCTCTTTGCCACTCAACAGCAACAACAAAATAGTCATGAAGGACCTTAGAGGGACGAAAGGGGAAATTTGAGCGTGGACTTTATATTAGATACCGTTGTGTTCAGTGCTCAGTCGCTTGTGTGCGATGATGGCCTGTGGCAAGAGGGATTCCTGGTCTTCGGAGGACACACGCCTGCTGCGGTGCTGACTGTACAGCCCTAAGAGTGAAACAGCAAGGATGTTGGGCCCGGCATGAAGCAGCCACCTGCGGTGCCAGCATCCCATATGGCGCCTGTTTGAGTCCCGGCTGCTCTACTTCTGATCCAGCTCCCTGCTAATGCACCTGGGAAAGCAGCAGAAGATGGCCGAAGTGCCACCTTTCCCAGGTGCATTAGCAGGGAGCTGGATCAGAAGTAGAGCAGCCGGGACTCAAACAGGCCCCTGCACCCATGTGGGAGACTGGAAGAAGCTTCTGGTTCCTGGCTCCTGGCTCCTGGCATCGGATCAGCCCAGCTCTGGCCTTTGCAGCTGTTTGGGGAGAGAACCAGCAGATGGAAGACCTCTCTCTCTCTCTGTGAATCAGAAGTGGAGCAGCTGGGACTTGAACCCACTCCTATATGGGATGCTCGCACTGCAGACAGCAGCTTAACCTGGCAGCCACAGTGCCAGCACCCTCATTATTTTTCTTTCAAAGATATTGGGGAAAAAATTAGAAAAGGGGAGAGTGGATAGCAGCTTCAAGGGGGAGTTTTATACAGTTTGTGTTTTGAAACATTCCTGTGGTGTCGCTCCCCCTCTTCATGAAGGAACGACACAGGACCCTGCCTAGGCTTCCTATCCGAGTCACGGCACCATTATGTCGCTCCCCGTCTTCGTGGAGGAACGACACAGGACCCTGCGCTGTTCTTTCGTCTGCTCGGCCCTTCCCGGGTTTGCTGCTGGTTCTTCCCGGGTTGGCTACCGACCCTTCCACCTCCGTGGAAGGGCGGTTCCCCCTGCTACATTCCCCACTTCCGCGGGGGAGCGGCACACCGCCGGCCGGCTCTCTCGGGGGCTGCACAGGTGTTCCTCTTAGATGTTCCTGGTGCATGCCGTCTCTCTCCTCCTTTATAGTCCTCTTCCACCAATCCCAACTCTGCTACCCACACGCCGAGTACGCTGCTCTCCTCCAATCGGGAGCAGGTCCTGCTGTTTATTGGTTGAACTGGAGGCAGCTGTGTAGAAGCTGTTTCCTCCTCTCCCAGCGCCATATTGTGGGAGAGCAGATGCATAAAATAAGTCTTAATTCGAGTAACAGTGTAGTCCCAGTTGCTCCCCACACTGTGGGGGATGGGAGGGCGGCGGCCAGCACGGGAGCGAGCGCTGGGCCTGGATGAGGCAGGTGCTGCGCAGGACCTGGGCCGTCTGTCTGATGATGCACAGGGCAGGAGCCAGGAGGGCAATGGGGGGTTCAGGCTGAGACAGGGTCACCTGAGCACAGGGCTTCAGAACTGGAGTTCGATGTTTGTGTATAAGATCTAAACAAAGACCGGTCATCGGCTTCCAAGTCGCCAACAGAGGTGAAACTGCAGGAATCCGGCGGCCTGTGGGACTCACTCGGGTTCCCCAGCTGCGGCACGGGGAGGTTGGCCTGGGAGATGCCCTCGGGATCTCCCCCTGCTGCGTGGGGAGCACCCCCTGGCGAACACTTGGGACCCAGTTCCTCCCGGAAAGGTTTCTGATGAGGGTTCCCACGGAAGGAGGCAGAGAGGACTGAAAGCCCCCCACTAGCACGGCGGGGGGCGGCGGGGCGGGGCTGGCCGCCAGGGCCCAGGCGATGCCGCTGTGTGGGTGAGCACAGCGCGGGTCCCTTGGAGAGTCAGTTCTGCCCTGTCCTGGCCGAGCCGACGCTCACGTAGCACAGCGTGAAATGAAACAACACAGTTAATGTGATTAACACTGAACCGTCCTCTGTGCCTGAGCAAATGGAGCATGAAGTGGGTTCAGGAACTTAAGTTATTCAAGACCGCCCCGGGCCGCAGCTGCGTCTGCAGGCCAGCCAGGGGCTGCAGCCCTCTCCCCGGCCCGTGCGCCCACCCGCTTCTCTGCTGCTGCTCCTCCTTCCGGCTTCCCCACCCCCCCACCCCCGCCCCGGGGACTCTCACCGGCTCCCACTTAACAGTTGAAGGCACTAAGCATTGTCACAGAGGGCGGGCCGGGACTGTGTGTGAGTCAGGGGGGTACCGGTGACCGGCAGAGAGCCAAGGGAAGGGGGCCCCGCTAGGCGAGGCACGAGGTTGGCCCTTTCGCAGCCCCCGGCTCCCTGCGCATGATCTCACTTAGTCTTGACAACAGACAGCCCCTGGAGGCTGCTGTCATTAATCCCGAGAGGAAACTGCGGGCAGCGGGCAGACAGGTTGAATAAGCTGCCAGAGTTCCTAGGGCACAATCAGGATTCGCGCTGGGCCCTGGCCACCCGGCTGCGGCCGGGCTTCTGAGTGGGTGGACATTCTTGCCGGTACCTGCTGGGAAGCGCCGCGCACTGGGAACAGGGCACCCGCAGGCTGTCCGCCACGGCCCACTGTTTGTTTGAGGGCTGGCTGACAGTCTGAGTGCGTGAGAGTGGAGACGTGACTTCCTTTCTTGTGGGGTCTCTCTCCTCAAATGGAAGATTTCCCCATAGCCTTTGAATGCTCAATCTAATTAAGGCAAAAAGGCATCAGAGAATGGCTGGGCCTTTTATTCACTGTCAAGTCCAATCTGTAGGCTATTTACGTGCCAAGGTCAAAGATCAGTCTTTAGCGGCTGTCCTCTCATTCATGTGGCAAAGCGTGGAACATAAAGTTTATTGATGCAAACCTGATTGACAGGCAGGAGTAATGAGGTGGTGGGGACAGGGGCCATCAGGAAGTGCAGAGCCACGGAAGGTTCAGGCCTGCTCAGCCACCGTGCTAACCCCGTGCTCCGGGTCGCACCTTTCGGCACTAAAACCCACAGGAGCTGCCAATGCGCCAGGCCCTTTGGCAGCTCTCACTGAGCCCACGAAGACAGGGGAGGGGGTTTGCTAATCTGGGAAGAGGAAGGCTTGGAAGGCTAGGCACGGACGGTTGTGAAACTTCACAGATTCAGGGATTCCTGGGGTCCCTGAAGAGGAAGCAAGGTGCCACCTGTCCGTTGCAGGTGCACCACCTGGCCCTGGTGAGCGCCTGCAGAGCCCCCCCCCCCCGCCCACAGGGAGAGGTGGGCAGGCTGTGTGAGCCACACCCCCGCGCTACTTGTAGTGTCCTGGGTGACGACCAGGAGATGGGCTGCAAGCTGGGGAAGAGAGGAGGGGACCCAGGAACTGCTCCGGCTCGGGGCTGCAGCGTGAGTCCTGCTTCTCGGGGCCAAACTGGCTTCTGACCTGAGGAGCCCGCCTGACTGCAGGCCCTCAGAGATTTTCATTTATTGGTTTAGGTTTTTTTTTTTTTTTTTTTTTGACAGGCAGAGTGGACAGTGAGAGAGAGAGACAGACAGAAAGGTCTTCCTTTGCCGTTGGCTCACCCTCCAATGGCCACCGCAGCTGACGCACCGCGCTGATCCGAAGGCAGGAGCCAGGAGCCAGGTACTTCTCCTGGTCTCCCATGGGGTGCAGGGCCCAAGCACCTGGGCCATCCTCCACTGCACTCCCTGGCCACAGCAGAGAGCTGGCCTGGAAGAGGGGCAACCGGGACAGAATCCGGCGCCCCGACCAGGACTAGAACCTGGTGTGCCGGCGCCTCGAGGCAGAGGATTAGCCTAGTGAGCCGCGGCACCGGCCCATTTATTGGTTTTCATTTCACTTGGATGGCAGAGAGAGAGAGAGATCCATCCACTGGTTCACTCCCTCAAATGCCCAAAACAGCTGGGGCTGGGCCTGGTTAAAGCCAGGAGCTCCCATCTCCATCCTGGTTTCCCACGTGGGTGGCAGGAGCCCAGCAGGAGCCATCGCGCACTCCTCCCAGGGTGCACTGCAGGAAGCTAGAGTCAGGGACAGAGCTGACGCAGGCACTGTGATAGGAGATGCGGGCTTCACCACTGGGCCAAGCTCATCACCCTGCAGGTGATTTGAAACTCCTGTGTGTCCCAGTGATTCCGAGACCCTGGTTTTCCACAGCAATCTATCTGGATTTAAATCCTCAAACTCACATATCACAAAATAACAGTCTGTTTAGAAGCAGACTATCCAAGTTGACTCAGACCCCCCAACTCACCCTCATTTTGTTTCCTTGGGGCCCAGTTGAGGTTCAAGGCCTAGTGTGAGTATGGAATGTCTCCTCCCCTGGTGTGTTTCTGGACAGGCCGATTGGCGAAGCCCGTGTCCTCTGATCCGTGGAAGGGCAGGGCCCAGGCTGCACAGAGCTCCAGGCGGAGAGCAGGGCAGGAGCCAGGCCACGCTCTACCCTTACGAGCTCCGTGAACTTGGATGGTTACTTCATCTTCCAGGCCCTGGGACAATGGCCATGACCTCCTGTTTGAAATTAGTAGGTGAAGGAGAAGCAAACTTCTACTTTATGGCTCCTTGCTTTGGGAGGTGATTAACAAAGGAACCAGGGGCCGGCATTGTGGCATAGCAGTAAAGCCACTACCCGCAACATCAGCATCCCATATGGGCGCCGATTCCTGTCCCCACTGCTCCACTTCCAATCCAGCGCTTTGCTAACAGCCTGGGAAAAGCAGCAGAAGGTGACCCAAATCCTTGGGCCCCTGCCCACATGGGAGACCCGGATGAAGCTCTTGGTTTCAGCCTGGCTCAGCCCTGGCCATTGCAGCCACTTGGGAAGTGAACCAGCAGATGGAAGACCTCTCACCGTGTGTGTGTGTGTGTGTGTGTGTGTGTGTAACTCTGACCTTCAAATAAATAAATAAATCTAGGGCAGGCGCTGTGGCACAGTGGGTTAACACCCTGGCCTGAAGCACCAGCATCCCATATGGGCACCAATCTAGTCCCGGCTGCTCCTCTTCCGATCCAGCTCTCTGCTGTGGCCTGGGAAAGCAGTAGAAGATGGTCCAGGTCCTTGGGTCCCTGCACCCATGAGGGAGACTCAGAGGAAGCTCCTGGCTCCTGGCTCCTGGCTTCAGATCAACGCAGCTCCAGCCAACTGGGGAGTGAACCATCAGATGGAAGACCTCTCTCTCTCTCTTTGCCTTCCTCTCTCTGTGTAACCCTGACTTTTGAATAAATAAATAAATCTTAAAAACAAACAAACAAATAAATAAATCTTTTAAAAAAAAGAAAAGAGAAAGGCTCCCGGGGCAGGCATTGTGGTGCAGCAGGTTAAGCTGCAGCTCGGGGCACCCGCATCCTGGCGCATCCCACGTCTGAGCGCCAGGGTGGAGTCACGGGACTCCATTTCCAATCCAGCTGCCTGCTAAGGCACCTGGGAGGCAGCATTATTGTGGCCCAGCTGTTTGGTTCCCGCCCCCCACAGGAGATCCAGAAGGAGTTCCTGGCTGCTGGCTTCAAAAACTGGCTCAGTCCTGGCTGCTGCTGGCATTTGGGGAGTGAATCAGCAGGTGGGGGTCTCTCTGTCTTCTTCTCTGTTACTCTTCCTTTCAAATAAGTAAGTAAATAAACAAATCTTTGAAAAGACAGAAAGGGTCTTGGAGATCCATTCACCAGCCACCAGCGGGAATGTAACCTGACAAAGGCCACAGTCACAGTCAGGACAGAGTGGTCTCGGTGCACAGAGAAAGGCTTCAGCGCCTCTCAAAGTAGTGTCCAGACCATCAGCAGGAGCCTCACCTGGGAAGTGGTCAGAAATTCAAATCGGGGCTGGCGCTGTGGCGTAGCGGGTGAGGCTGCCGCCTGCAGTGCCGGCATCCCATATGGGTGCTGGTTCGAGACCCGGCTGCTCCACTTCTGATCCAGCTCTCTGCTATGGCCTGGGAAAGCAGTAGAAGATGGCCCAAATCCTTGGGACCCTAAACCCGGCCGGGAGACCCAGAAGAAGCTCCTGGCTCCTGGCTTCAGATTGGTGCAGCTCCAGCCCACTGCAGCCATTTGGGGAGTGAACCAGCAGATGGAGGATCTCTCTCTCTCTCTCTCTCTCTCTCTAACTCTGCCTTTCATATAAATAAATAAATCTTTAAAAAAAAAATCAAATGAACTCACTCCAGCCTTCCTGCAAATCTTCCAGGTGGTTCTGATACAAGTTGAAGCCTGCAAATCCGGCAGAGTTTGGCAAATTGCCCTGCAAACAGCATCGGCACACAGCCATATTCACTCTTTTATGTATTACATGTTTTCTATTGCTTTCCTGTGGTGGAATGAGAAGGCCATGCCAAGATGGCCACTGGCAAGCGAGCATCAGTTACTCAGGAATGGCTTGGGAAACCACCTGGCAATGGAGCCTGCCTGGCAACAGGCTGTGATTGGTTAGGACATAAACCACCCCTTGACTGGATTGGCTGCCTCAGCTATATAAGCTGCTGTACCAACTGAAATAAACGAGTCTGCAGGCTGTTTGCCTCTGGCCTGCTTTCACCCGACTCCTGGTGTCTGTGTGGTGACTCCGTGCCTCTTGCCCCCACCATGATCCTCCTCTCAGGACGAATCCACAGCAACACTTTTCTTCTAGCCAGAGCTGGTAGTTGCAATGGAGACAATGCAGCCTGCAAGGCCTGAAATATTGGCTATCTGGTCCTTAACAGAAAGGGTTTGCTGCCCCCAGGTGGCAGGGGTGGGGCGGGGGTGGCCCCGCTGCGCCCCTCTGCATGACCATGACCGGTGCTGCTAAGGTCCCAGACAAGGCCTGTCCCCTGTCCAAAGTTGCCCTAAGGATTAAACCTGGTAGCATATTGGTTACTTTGCAGCTAAATCTGGATTCAGGGAGGAACACAGGGAGATCAGAGCACACGCTGTGCCAAGACTGGGCATTTCCCATTGAGATGCCACAGGTGTTCTTAGGACAGTGGTTCTGCAGCAGGTGGACCCAAGTCCCCACAAGGGAGGCTGTGGGCCGCCGGGCAGACAGTGTAGTTCGAGGCCTGTGCAGGCGCCCGGGGCCTGCTGTAAGGCCACCCTCTCTTTTTCTATTGCAACTGTTGTAGGGAGACCTTGCTTTGAATAATTTCATCTTGCACTTACATGAAACTTGCTTAAATTTTAAAACTCTTGTGTTAACTGGCTTAATCCTTAGAGCGACCTCAGGAGGGGACAGGCATTTAAATTCCACTTGGATAGATGAAGAAATTGGCCCCAAGAGGTAGAAGAGCTTTCCTACAGCCATAAAGCTAATGAACAGTAGAGGCTAAAACCCGAGGCCTCAGCAAGACACCAGCAAAACCCGAGAACAAACTTGGAAGACCGCACTCGCGGCAGATGAGATTGGCTGCGTGCAGTAAAGCCACGTTCCTAAGGGGTTAGTGAAGGTGGATGATCCAGATTCCTAAACGCGAACTCTGCATGGCTTTCAGTCTCAGAAGGGGCCTGACGCACCCAGCCCACATCTGAGAGCGCAGAGCGTTTGGTGGGGTTCCAGGAGAGACACACCCACCATCCCGTCCTCTCCGAAGACGGTGTGCTACTCCGAGAAGTTAGGTATGGCAGCCTTGCGTATAGCTCCATGGAGTGGAGCCAGTAGGAGGGACCCATTTTCTTGCTTACTAAGGAAGCTCTGCCGGGAACTCTGCAGTGAGGAGAGCCTCTGGTCACATGCTGCTGCGAGCGCGTCGTGTTCTGCTTTGTGCAGGGATGCGCTGGCATCCCGGTGCTGTGCCATGCTCTCGGCGTTTTCGTTGTCTTCTGAGTCTGATTAACTCCAGGGCAAGGGAGACCCGAACAGAGGACTGGGCTCTGAGTGACGGTGAATTTGACGAGCGTCACCCCTAAGGAGCTAACCACTGCTCGGGTATAAACTTGCAAAGGAAACGGAAACTAGCTGCCAGGTGGAAAGCTGTAGAACCAATGAATACGAGGCACTAAGTATCAAAGGAGATGAGCGGGCATTAGAAGTCACTGAACCAAACTAAAGGTGCAGGTAGGCAGATCCTCAGGAGGCCTTAAGAACCCTGGGGCAGAGGAGGAAGAAGCAGAATGGGGAGGGGGCTGAACAGCAGGTGAGCACTTTATTGGGAAGACTGGTTACCTGGTCTACCTATCTGGCAGGCCTAGAAGACACTTAATCTGAGACAAGCAAATAGATAAAATTGTAGAACTTGGGGGCGGGTGCTGTGGGTGTGGCAAGTAAAGCCGCTGCCTGCAGCGCTGGCATCCCATATGGGTGCCAGTTCAAGCTCCAGCTGCTCCACTTCTGATCCAGCTCTCTGCTATTGCCTGGGAAAGCAGTGGAAGATGACCAAGTCCCTGGGCCCCTGATGCAGCCTCAAACCAGCAGAGCAGGCGGCATGGGCCCTTGGGCAGGAATTCTCCTTCCATTGCGCACAGGGGATTGCATATCTCCTCTCTGCTTCATTTTTCTTCATCGGCATGGTGGGCCTCCCTCAAGGTTGTGAGGATTAAATGTGATAATGAACACGCTCCTATTCCAGTGCCTGCTTCCTAAATGTTCAATAAATGCTTTCTGTTATAATCCTGATCCTTTGGGATTAGGCTTTAAACACTGACTCCAGACCTTGATAGAACAGCAGGAAGCTCCTTGCCAGCCTGAACTTGTGACATCGTGGACTCCCTGTGTACCCAGCTCTGCAGCTTTGCCTGACAGAAACCCGCTTGGCCCACCATGAGCCTGGCAGGTGCTGGCCCTGCGGCATTCCCACCACTGCAAGGGCTCATCGTTGAGATGCGCCGGTCACTGAAGGAGAGCTGAGAGAGGGCTCGCCTCAAGTCAGGAAGCACCAGGAATGATGGGCTACGGTGGGCGCGGTGTCTGCACCAAGTTCTGGAATACCAGGCGCAGCGGGCCTGCTTAGGGCAAATGAAAGGTGCGCCTCCCCGTGGACGTGCCGGGCTGTGTTCCCTTTGGCCTCAGCCAGGTTGCTGGCAGATCCATTTCACATCCTTTCAGGCGGCCACATGATGCCAATACCACAGCAGAGATATGGAAAGTCCTTTGTGGTTTTCATGGTTTAAGCTCCAGTTTGTTTTTTTTCCCCCACATTTTCTAAGATCTGTTGAGCTAGAGAGAATTCACTAAAATTCTGCTAATGGAATGGGCTTTCAGAGGCTTGAACCTCGTGTGGTCTGCAGGCTAGCAGCATCCGCATCACTTGCCTATTGGAAATACAGAATCCCAGGCCCCAGCCCAGACCCAGTGAATCCAAACTTGCATTTCAGGAAGATGCCCAAAGGGATACCTGTTCTCCTGGAAAGCCAAGAAGCCCTGGGGGCCACAGCAGGAATTCACAGACTTAGAGAGGTCGAGACAGAGAGAGGGGTCTTCCATCTGCTCTGCTCGTTCAGTCCCCAGGTGGCTGCAATGGCCTGAGCTGTGCCAATCTGAAGCCCGGAGCCAGGAGCTTTTTCTGGGTCTCCCACACGGGTGCAGGGGCCCAATGGCTTGGGCCATCTTCTACTACTTTCCAAGGCCATAGCAGAGAGCTGGATGGGAAAAGGAGCAGCCGGGACTAGAACTGGTACCCATATGGGATGCCGGTGCTTTAGGCCAGGGCTTTAACCTGCTGTGTCACAGCACCGGCCCCGTCACAGCCTTTTTCTATAAAAGGCCGATTAGTAAACACTTTAGGAACTGTGGGCTTGTCATAGTGACCCAACCCTGCACTGAAGTGTACAGCAGCTACAGACAACATGTGAAGGAATGTGTGGCTGTGTTCTAAGGACGCCAAAACTTGAATTTGAATCTTACATAATTTTCATGTGTCATAAAATATTCTTTTGATTTTTCTTTTACACCATTTAACTATGTCAACATCATTCTTAACTTGTGGGCCAGATTTCACTTGGAGGCTATAGTTTTCTAATTCCTGCCTTGGCCTACAGCATCCATACCCCAGCCAAAGCATCCCTTTTATAAAATAGGGAAGCAGACTATGCCAAAATGACAATACCTCCCACTCTAGGTAGAAGAGATTGGATCTTGAGTTTATTTCTGGTGTTAATGTGCACTTCCAAGTGTCCCCCGCTGTTACATTTGGTCTCAGTGGAATCCCCCTCAGCTGTGTGGTCTAGTGAGGGGCAGAGCCGGCTTCGTGGCAAGGTCAAGCATCACTGTACTGTGCAAGGCCGCAGCCCAGCGTGGGGAGAAGAGTATTCGCAGGTTAGCTTGTCTCCCCCTTTATGTAAATTTATTTGAAAGGCAGAGAATCTTCCATCTGCTGGTTTACTCCTCAAATTTCTACAACAGCAAGGGCTAGGTCAGGCAGGGGCTGGCAGCGGGTAACTCAATCCAGGTTTCCCCTGTGGGTGGTAAGGACCCAAGTACTTGAGCCATCACCTTCCACACCGCAGGCTGTGGATTAGCAGGAAGCTGGACTCAGAAGTGGAGTCAGGACTCAAGCCTAGGTTTGACACTCCAGTATGGGACGTGGGCATCCCACGTGGCTACCTAACCTGTGTGCCCACGGCTTGCCCCAGCACCCCAGTCTTCAATCACAGCCCCACCCCAAGCCTGCACTTTACCAGTGATTCCCTTCTCTCTTCAGACTGCACTCCCCCACAACCTGTGTCAGCGGATACAGAACCCCACTTCTTGAGGCTGATAATGCAAAACCGGTGGGAGAAGCGAGATGTGCCAGTTTTCATCAGTACAGTACACTTGCTGTTCTATCTTCGAGGTTTTCTTTCTGAGAATGAGGAGGATTCGACAGGGAAGGGGGGCGGGGGCTTGTACCTTACACTGGGCTGTCTTCCCTTTGGCCCCTCTATTTTATATTTTAGCTCCCAGAAGAAGGAACACAAAGCAAAGCTAAGACAATTTTTTTTTTTGACAGGCAGAGTGGACAGTGAGAGAGAGAGACAGAGAGAGAAAGGTCTTCCTTTGCCGTTGGTTCACCCTCCAATGGCCGCCGCTGCAGCCGGCGCACCGCGCTGATCCGATGGCAGGAGCCAGGATCCAGGTGCTTTTCCTGGTCTCCCATGGGGTGCAGGGCCCAAGCACTTGGGCCATCCTCCACTGCACTCCCTGGCCATAGCAGAGAGCTGGCCTGGAAGAGGGGCAACCAGGACAGAATCCGGCGCCCCGACCGGGACTAGAACCCGGTGTGCCGGCGCCGCAAGGTGGAGGATTAGCCTATTGAGCCACGGCGCCGGCTTAAGCTAAGACAATTATTAAAAATAAGTATTTGAAAGAGGAGATTAGAGATAGGTTGCTTTCCAGAACAGGAAGATCCTTCTAGAATGAGAAGGCTGCGAGGAAGGACGCATGACCTGATAAGGAAACTGGGTCAAGGAGACTTCCTACGAGGGGCTTCTGGAGCCCACTGGGCCGCAGGAGGGTAGGAAGAGCAGACAGAGGCAGAGCGAGCTGGGCTTTCTCAGTCTCTGTGCACTTTGCCGGCAGCCAAACACTTCTCCATTCTGCTGGGTTTGGAGAGAAGAGAGGAGGTAACGCTCTCGGCCGGGGCTGCCAGGATTTCCCACCATGATTTCAACTTTAATTAGAAACAAACATGGAATTCATTATGCTGGCCAGGTTTCAGATAAGGAGCCTGAGGCTGCAAAGACAGGATTAGAACACAGATCCGTCGGACTATTCCAGCTTGCCTAGACTAACTTGTAAAAGAAACATGGCTGTCATGAAATTCCTTATTGTTAGGAAAATGGCGCAGTTTTATCTCTGGCGCGATCTACACCCTGACACCATCCTAGGTTCTAGCCCCACCCCCACCCCACCCCCGCCGCCATTGCTGGAAGCCAGGTGACCACATGGCCCCACCCCCATCCTAATGGGATTCGCTGCTCCTGCTTCCCTGCCCGCCCTCCGGCAAAGTTTTAAAAGGACCTGTTCCTGGACATGTGGTCTCTGCGCACGCTCTCTCTCTTACTTTTTCCTTCTTTGTCCCCCCACCCCCACCCCCACCCCCACCCCCGGCCTGCTGGGTCTTCCCCATAAACCCCTCCCCTTACTGCGGTGTTTGTTTTGTGGGGGCCTTCATTGGTGCCGAAACCCGCGACCTTACACTTACCTCTTTTTTTTTTTTTTTTGACAGGCAGAGTGGACAGTGAGAGAGAGAGACAGAGAGAGAAAGGTCTTCCTTTGCCGTTGGTTCACCCTCCAATGGCCGCCGCTGCAGCCGGCGCACGGCGCTGATCCGATGGCAGGAGCCAGGAGCCAGGTGCTTTTTCCTGGTCTCCCATGGGGTGCAGGGCCCAAGCACCTGGGCCATCCTCCACTGCACTCCCTGGCCATAGCAGAGAGCTGGCCTGGAAGAGGGGCAACCGGGACAGAATCCGGCGCCCCAACCGGGACTAGAACCCGGTGTGCCGGCGCCGCAAGGTGGAGGATTAGCCTATTGAGCCACGGCGCCGGCCCACTTACCTCTTCATAGCATTAGAAACACTACATTTTCAAGGTGAGAGAAAAACACAGATCAGGCATCTTTCCCATCTTTCTCCCCAGCAAATGTAATGCTTTCACTAACAAGACGAATTCTGTGAGGCACAAATACCAGCTCATTTAGGTCCCCCCCCCCCCCCGTGGTCCTGGGGGAGGTGGCAGCATTTTATGGATCAAGAAACTGAGGCTCACAAAAATTAGCAGGAAGCCTGCCCTCCCGGCCGCCGTACTCCCGGCTCCTTGCAGGGGACTGGAGAGCACATCGCAGACACACGAGCTGCCCGAGTAACGTCAGCCTGTCCCGCAGATATGCCACCGTCTTGGAGGGCAGTTTTTAAAAAATCCTAGATGATCGTTAATGTAGTAGAGCTGAAAGAACAAAAGAGGGGGCTGGGGCCCCGGCCTCGCCCCTACAGCCCACGTGCACCCCTACCTCAGCCCGCTTGCACTCCTACCTCAGCCCGCCACAACCTTGTCCAGAGTTGAAGAAAGAAAAAGACAAAAAAAGAAAGAACAAAAGAGGGTTGAACTCCAGTTTTCTGCAGTGTCTTCCTCAGAACACCTTTCTCAGGAGGGATCCTGAAATAACCCACCAATCCACCCCCCCCCCCCCGCCATGGCGGTCCAAAATCAATGTTCAGAGAACGCCTACTGTGCACCCGTGCAGGCCTGTTACACTGCGGGCCCTGAGAAGTCCTGCAAGAAGGGATGCCACTTAGCTGGAACTCGGAGTCCCCAGTTACCTGACTATTGGAATTTTTTTTTTTTTTTTTTTTTTTTTGGACAGGCAGAGTGGACAGTGAGAGAGAGAGACAGAGAGAAAGGTCTTCCTTCCATTGGTTCACCCCCCAAATGGCCGCTACGACCGGCGCGCTGTGCCAATCCGAAGCCAGGAGCCAGGTGCTTTTCCTGGTCTCCCATGGGGTGCAGGGCCCAAGCACTTGGGCCATCCTCCACTGCACTCCCTGGCCACAGCAGAGAGCTGGCCTGGAAGAGGGGCAACCGGGACAGAATCCGGCGCCCCGACCGGGCTAGAACCCGGTGTGCTGGCGCCGCAAGGTGGAGGATTAGCCTAGTGAGCCACAGCGCCGGCTTACTATTGGAATCTTGATTCCTGTGGACACATTATTAACCTACTGAAACCTGCAGGGCACACAGGGGACCAGGGAAAGCAGCCCGAGGCATGCCCAGACGGCATGGGGGTCCTCTGTGACCCAGGGCTTGTCATTCACGCCCCTGAAGGCAGGGAGGACCGGGTGACCAATGCACACATCCAGTTCCATCCACGTCGGAGTTCATGGCACTGGGAGCTTCTGTACAGGTTTAGTCTCAAAAGTCGCCATGTGATGACACGTGAAGCAGGCTGGCTCAGGAACCCAAGGTTAAATCACATTCTAGAGGAGCTGTCGGAAAAGAGAATGTCCTTTGAAAATCTCCTCTGAGGAAGGGGCGCTTGCTGTCTGTACTCTCCTGCCCTCCGGCTGATACTTGGTATTTTCACTTGTGTTTTTCTTTTTTATTTATTTGACAGGCAGAGTGGACAGTGAGAGAGAGAGAGAGAAAGGTCTTCCTTTCGTTGGTTCACCCCCCAAATGGCTGCGGAGGATTAACCAAGTGAGCCCCGTGTCGGCCCGGTATTTTCACTTGCATACTGCTTACCAATAGACGCACCCACTCTGTGGTGAGCAAATGGATCCCTACACGCAACTGCTATTGAGACGCGTGTTAGGTCTACAGGGGGGCTGCAGCTGCAAGTCTGGAGAAAAATGAACCAGAAAGAATGAAACAAAACCTCCTCTGTGTGTTCCAATGATTACCTTAAATAACTCCTTTTAAACATGGAATCATACGACTTTTACACCTGGGACGGTGTCCAGTCCTCCTTCCCAGGTGAGCTTGGCCAAGCCTGAAAAGACTCGGCACAGCACGCCGGTGCAGCCAGTCCACGGAGGGGCTGTGCTGGGCGGGACGGCTGCTGCTCTCCCACTGAAGACAACCAGGGTGATCTAAGACTTTACTTTTACTTTCTTGATCACTGGCCATAATGAAAGCGCTGGCCTCATTGCTTTTCTCTTGGGTTGGGGAGGAAGGCACAGCTGGGCACATCTGGCACACTGCCCTACCCTGCCTGCGGAGACTGCTCCCAGTGGTCCTCCACCTCGCCCTCCTCCCCCTACCTTCCTGCTCCTGATGTGGTCTCCCTTTCTTTGGAAAGATGTGAGCCCAAGTTCCCAAGTTCCCGGGATCCAGAGGAAAATGACTCTGGGTTTGATGGCGGCTTTCCAACCGCGCTTGAGCTTGCCCAAGGTCCCGGGAGGCTTCAGGGCTGACCAGGAGCAAGCCTGCACCCTCTGCCCTCTCGGCAGGCCTGTGTCCCGGTCATGCACGGGAGGGCGAGGAGGTGGCAAGGCCGAACCTGGCAGAGGCGCCGCCTGGGGTGCTCGCCCATCCCTGGAAAAGGCTGACATCCTCCCTGCACGCGGGGGTTTGCGTGCAGCCCTTGTCTTCGGGCCCTGGGCGAAGGCGGCTCGGGCAGCGACCACGGAGCTGGGCGGTTGGCGGGAGCCAGGCCCCGGCTCCGGGCAGCGGGCGCCGCCGGCAGACGCGGAAGCCCGCCTGGCGCACGGCAGCTCGCCCTTCCACAGTTCTCGTTCCTCAGCGAGCGGCGGGCCTGTTTTCCCCATTCTAGCACTTGCCCCCGGCGCTCCCGAGCACCCTGGAGGGCCGCGTCTCCAACCGGAGGCCGAGATGGAACCTCCCCTCGGGTGCCTGCGGAGAGCCCCTTGGGGGCAGCGCCCCCCCTTCCGGAGGGCGGCATCCTGGTGCGGTGGGGGCTCAGCTTTGATCTCAGGGCACCTTTTGTCCCTGGAGACGCCCTGCCAGCCAGGTAGGTGACGGAGTGCAGCCCGCGCTCGCGGACGCCACGCGCGGTCCGGGCGCGGGCCCGTGGCTGCGGGGAGCGCGGGGCCGGCGAGCCCGCGAACTCGGGTGGGCACGGGCGAACTCACTAACTGGGCGTCTCCGGGAAGTTCCGGCGGGGCTCGCCGGCTCACGAGCGCTCTTCCTCTACAATCCATCCCTGGGCAGGGCAACCCCGCTTCTCACGCCAGCCCGTGGAGAAGCGGGGTTAGGCGGGAGCCGGGGGTCGCAGAGGCGGATTCGGGAACCCCCGCACCCGGCTGGCGAGGCCCCCTCCCTCAGAGCCGGTCCGCGGCGTGGGGGCCCCGCAGTCCCGGCCGGGCGCGTCCCCGCGGGGCAGGGGCGCGTTACACAAAGACGGCGGCGGGGGCTCCGGGGCTCCGGCCCAGCCCGGCGCCTGGGCGTCCTCAGTCCTCCCCTCGCGTGGCCGCCGCTCGCCCGCCTTCCGCCGCCCGACCAGGCGCGGCCTCCTCCGCCGGCGCGGGGTCCCCTGGTTAACCCCTGCCCGCCAGCCGGCTGCTGATTGGAGGAGGCGGGGCGCCGGGGCAGCGGGGACCCCCCCCACGCACACCTTCCCCGTCCCCTCCCCCTCCTCCCCCACTGTCGGCGCTTCCCCCACACCCCCAGGACCCCCCCCTGCCTCCCAGCCGTGCAAATCTCGCGAGGAAACACGCGGTTTCACTAGTGTGTTTACACCGATCACTACTAATCCGGACCGAACCGATCCGGATTAAGGGGCCGGAGGCGGGTCCTGGGCACCAGCGGTTCCGAGCCCCCCCCCCCCACCTTCCGCGCCGCGCCCGAGAGGCCCCCCGCCGAGCGGGTCCCCACTTCCCGGCCCGGCCTGGGCCCTTCTGCGCCTCCCTTGGCCTTTGTCCGGCGCCAGGAGGCCGGGCCCGCGCCCCCCGCGGCCGCCCGGGCCCGGGCCCGCGTCGGGCGCCTGGCTCTGTACGCGAGCCCGGGGATCTGCGGCCTCCGCGGTCCCCCTCCCCCGCCCGCCCTCTCGTGGAGCCCGGCGCCGGCGGCGGCTGCCCGGGCGGGGGTTGCGGCGCTCAGGAGAGGCCCCGGCTCCGCCCCAGGCCTGCCCAGGGGGAGAGCGGAGCGGCCCGCAGCCGGGTCGGGTCGGGGCCCCTCCCGGGAGGAGCGTGGAGCGGCAGCGGCGGCAGGTGAGAGGCTGAGCCCTGGGCGGGGGAGGGCGCCGGGCCTGAGGCACTAACCGTCCCGGGGACCCTGCGGTGTGAGGAGGCTGCGACCCCGGGCCCACCCCGTGGCCGGCGCCGGGCCGCAGCTCCTCGGCGGTGAGGCGGGAGCGGCTCCCGGAGGGCTGCGGGTCGCCGAGGGGCCGGGCCGATGAAGGGGGAGGCCCGGGCGGCTCCGGCCTAGGAGTGAGGCCGGCGGAGAGAGGGGGCGCCCCGGCAGCTGGAGGCCCCGGGCGCCCCGGGGAGCCTCCCTCCCTCCGTGACAGGTGGGCCTCGAGTTGGGAAAGTTTGGAGCCGGCGAGGGGCGCCGGGACCAGGCCCCACTGGTCCTGCTTCCGGGCCGCGGGCCAGGGGAGTCTCCCGGTCCCAGGCCCCGCTGGAGCGAGACGGAGTGCGGTCTCCCTTCACATGAGTTGACATTAAATGGAATAACCACCGGGGCGTCCTTTTCCGGGCCAGGCCTGGGGATGGAGGTTTGGGAAGTGCAGCCTCTGCCATTCCGACCTCGATTAGGGCAGGGCGAGACGCGAGCAAGGCCACTTCGGCAGGGAGACGTTCAGCCTCCTTTTTTTCGTTTTCGTTTTGAAAAGGTGCCTTTCTGCCCTTCGGAGCATTTCTTCATTCTCTCTAACCTGCACTTGCATGTGTGGACGAAACTTTAACGTGTCACCCTTTCATTCCCCCTCGCCCCAGGCTCTCGATCCAGGAAGAGAAATGAAACTGCGGGATTGGTAGGGGTAGTTACTGGAAATCGGGGAGTTGTTAGGTGGCGGAGGAGAAGGTTTGCAGTGAACTCTAAAATCACACCAGTCATTCCAGTCACTACTTAATGTCTTCTGGGGGAGTTCCGTGTAACGATGCGTGCCCTTTCCCCGCTTTTAATGTGAAAGAGAAGTTCTCAGGGGATCGGGCAGCAGTTGATCTCTTGCAGGGCATGGACATATTTGCTCAGAGTGGCCTGTGCATTGACTGGTCATGGAAGGAGTTTAAAAATGGTGTCCTCTGCCCCTCCCTGCGCGGAAGGAGTGCTTAAAGCAGATGTCTAAGTGAAGAGAAACCTCCTGCTCCAGGGAGTGGTCGGAGGTTTTGTACAGGGATAGTTATGGAGCTGTATTAATCTCCTGAATGAATGCAGGCTGATGGTTTTACCATGGGTCCTCTAATAAATTTAAAATGATTAATTCCTATTTTCATGAGCTCCTGTGAGCTCTTCGGAGAAAGGAGCTATATAATAGTGTTATTTGAAGTTATTTGTAGCTTCTGATTCATGCTGTATTCTTCTGGTATTATTAATGATTCATATTTTTAGTTTAAGAAGCAGTTCCTATGTGTTTGGGAAAAAAATACCTGAAAGTACTTAGCTAGATTCCGAGGTTTATAGAAGGGATTTTCTTTTTGCAAGCTAGCCCTTGGCGTTTTGTTTGTTTTCTGTTTTGTTTTGCTTTTTTGCCTCTACTCAGCCTTTATACAGATTAAATGAAAGGTTTGAGGTGTTTTGCTGTTAAAATCAGATCAAAACCAAGAAAAACAAGCTCATCTCAGAAAAGGTCTTCTAAGCTGCTCCATAACTTGAAATGTATTACTGTTTGTTGGGTCACGTGGTAGTTGATCACTTGTATGCAACCTTTCATTGAAATAATTACTGTGAATTTTGTTATCAGTAAAGATGCTGCTCCCTTTCTAGTTTTCATGGTTTCACTGCCTCCTTTTTCAGTAGAAATGATGGAAGAATTGCATAGCCTGGACCCTCGGCGGCAGGAATTGTTAGAGGCCAGGTTTACTGGAGTTGGTGTTAGTAAGGTGAGTATAATGATGCTGATGAATACTATTCATAGCTTAAACAAATGATTGCTGGGGAGAAGTTTTGGCTCCTAGTTTCAATGGAGTTTTAAATCCTGCCAGTCATTCCAGTAGTCACTTAATGGTCTGTTTGAATGTGTTCTGTGGAGATACACACTGCTTTTTCCTTTTCAGTATAGGACAGGTCTCTGATGGTCTTGTTGCAGGCACACTAACAGGCTGGCTATATTAGATTTAGATTCTGTGGCGTATTTTGTGAAAACTTCTGTCACTCAGAAAAGACTCTTGATTATAAGGCATTGAAGAACTACATTACACTGTACTCTCTGGGTATTTACATGGTAGAACATGGAAAATTTGCGTCTGTAAAGTTTGTTGGTTTTCCAGATCTGTGCTTTATCAGATTCCTCCGGGTTGCACCCCTCAGCTGCTTTATCACTCCTCCTGTTTTTCTTGTTTTTATTTTTGTTTGTGGGGACATAAAATAAGATCCAGCCCCCGATAAAGGGGCAAGTGTGGAATTACGCAGTGTCATGGCTTCCTGTGCGTCCGTCTGTAGCTGCTTGTCCGCCCTTTTCTCAGAGGGTGGTTTTAGTATAATATGTAAGACATGTAGGAATTTGGTGAAGTATGTAAAGTACGTTTGAGATGTTTTATGTAAAAGCTTCAGTGATCCAAGTTTCTGATATTACTTGGGTTGAGACATTTGAAACTCTGAATTTTTGATCTTTAACCAAAGTGATACTATTTCTTTCTGGCTTTTCAAGAAATCCTCATGTCTTATGTTAGTCTCTTGCTTTGGTTAGTTTCTTCAAGGAGAAAGAGTGTGTTATGATTTAGTTAGAAAAACTGGCTGCCTTGATGGGTCTCACAGTTTTGGTGAGCTGAGATAGTTTACCAGTTTTGGTTTATTCAGCAAATATTGAATGCCATAGCTTGCGAGGCATTGTGTAAGGTGTTAGCGATGCTGCCTCAGCACGGTGCTTCCAAACCTGCAGTGTGGAGGGAGAGACAGAGACCAAGGCAAAGACTACTGTGACAAGGTGCTGTGCTAACACCGTATTTGTTATGCATTAGTTGATGATTTCTTTGCAGCTTTAATTAAATAGCTGACTTGTGGCACACTGGACTGGCTGTATCCCTGATCCTTGTTCTATATTAAAGTTATATATGTACAAATGTATATTCTCTTATGTAGGTGAAGTAGCCTCCCATAGAAGTGAGCAGTATATTGAGTGTTAAATTGATCTCTGGTTCAGTTGATTATTTAGCAATTATGTTTGATAGATTTTTTTTTTGTTTGTTTGACAGGCAGAGTGGACAGTGAGAGAGAGAGACAGAGAGAAAAGTCTTCCTTTGCCGTTGGTTCACCCTCCAATGGCCGCCACGGCCGGCGCGCTACGGCCAGCGCACTGCGCTGATCTGATGGCAGGAGCCAGGTACTTCTCCTGGTCTCCCATGGGGTGCAGGGCCCAAAGACTTGGGCCATCCTCCACTGCACTCCTGGGCCACAGCAGAGAGCTGGCCTGGAAGAGGGGCAACCGGGACAGAATCCGGCACCCCGACCGGGACTAGAACCCGGTGTGCCGGTGCCGCAAGGTGGAGGATTAGCCTAGTGAGCTGCGGCGCTGGCCCGTTTGATAGATTTTTAACTTGGAATTCAGTTTAATGTTCATATCCAAATCTGTTTGTATGGTCCCCCACTGACTAAATCAGTAAGTTTGTATTCAAATTCTACCAAGTTAAAAGTCATCTGTCTTTGCTATTATGATATTTTTCTTTCTGGTTTGTTCTCAGTTTCATGAAGGCTATATTTAAGCACACTAGTACTTTTGACAGAGTGGGGCATAAGTGATGGGAATGAGTGATATTCTGAATTTTGTACCTAGACTCAAAATAATGTAACTATGGTATCAGAGTACTTTTAGTGCAGTTACCTATTTCATAGGAAGTTTTACCAAATAGAAGTTCTTTATACAAAGAAGTTCATCTGTATCCTGTTGTTTTTATGCCATTAATTGTATGTTATTTTGATGTTTTCCATGGTAAGTATATTGATTACAAGAAATGTTATTCAAGGACTAGCAGGAGAGTATTTGTTTTTTTCATAGCATAGAAACTGTAAAAAAAAAAAAAAAGTATAAATCTTTCTGTAGTTTTCAGCACCAACCATAGGAAAAGAAGATATCTATTTTGTAGGACATTTGTTACCTGCAAGACATTGTACATCTCCTAGCGCTGCTTTGAGATGGGGGTGGGAACGGGCAGTAGTACTGGGAGAGAAAGGTACTTGGGAGAGACTCCTCCTGGCTTCAGATTCCTCATCATGGTGACAGCTTCTGAATGAAGATACCACTGTGTTGAGGATAGCTTTCAGTTTTGCAAAGAGCGAGACAGATCTCAGCCCCTACTGCTCCAAAGGGGAGAGTAGAGTGACTTCCTGGTGATGCTGCCATCTGGTGGGACTTGTGTAGCTCCATGGTCTGTCTCTTGAGTTTCTCCTAATTATTCATAACATTTTTAGTACTTTTGATGTCCATAGAAGGAAGAAAGTCACTGCCAATGTGGGTTCTTTCCCAGTGGTCAAGAGTGTTGGAAGTAGCTGCAGTCTTCAAGTGGTTTGGTTACTGTCATATCAAGTCTAGTTTTTGTAACTAACATACCTAACACAAAACTTAGGCTAAATCACAAAGGCCAGCCCTCCACCTTTATTATTTATACTTAAACTGCTTTTTATTTATTTTAGTTTTTTTATTTGTGAGTTTTTCATTTTCTTGCATAGTAAGTTTGTATGCATTCAGTTTCTTTTTCTGTTACCGTATTTATTTCATAGTGATTGGTACCAAAATCATTTGTTTTGGGCTTTGGGATATGCTCTGTTTTTGTTTAAATGATTGATATTTTCTGTCATTTGTGTGTTGAGGACAGGAGTAGCCTAATGCACACTGAGAGATGTATAGCAGGCTCTCCTAATCTAGCTACCATTTTGGCTTGGAACCATCCATTTAGCAGTTTCGAGGTGGTAAGATTAAATTGGGTTGTGAATATACTTCTTCATTTCTTACCTCATATGTGAGCTATCTTACTTCTTAAGATTTCCTCCTTTAAGCACTGAAGCATCCACTTCCAGTAATGTGAAACTGAGTGTATCCGGATTCATATGTTTCCAGTGAGGACCTGTAGCAGCTTAAATTTACTGCTCTGACCCCTGTTGGCAGTTTAAGTCCATGTAGTCTGTGATTCTGGACACTGTGTAGTTGGAATTCCAACCTTGTATGCACTACTACCTGTACCTAGTTGAATATTGATGTTAATGTAGTCACAAATACTTGCAATATTTACTATATATCAGGTACTATTCCAAGTGTAACAGAAGCACTACAAAATGAATTTAGATATTTTTAACAGGTGTGTTGGTTGATAGCCTATATTTTAATCTATGTACTAGATGATACACTGACTGATGCCATCTGCATTCCTCCCATTGGTTGAAGTGCAGACTTGTTAAGGATCACTTTATGGCCGGCGCCGTGGCTCAATAGGCTAATCCTCCACCTAGCGGCGTTGGCACACTGGGTTCTAGTCCTGGTCGGGGCGCCAGATTCTGTCCCGGTTGCCCCCCTTCCAGGCCAGCTCTCTGCTGTGGTCCGGGAGTGCAGTGGAGGATGGCCCAAGTCCTTGGGCCCTGCACCCCATGGGAGACCAGGAGAAGTACCTGGCTCCTGCCTTCGGATCAGCGTGGTGCGCCGGCTGTAGCGCGCCGGCCGTGGCGGCCATTGGAGGGTGAACCAACGGCAAAGGAAGACCTTTCTCTCTCTCTCTCTCTCTCTCACTGTCCACTCTGCCTGTCAAAAAAAAAAAAAGATCACTTTATGACAATAAGCACTTGTATTGTAATGACGTAATTTCATAGAGAATTGCATAAACCAGTGAAATATTATTGCAAAATGAAAGAATTGTTTCTGTAAAACTAGAGTTAACTGCCAGGGCCAGCACTGTGGCATAGTGGGTGAAGCTACCGTCTGCAGTGCCAGCATCACACATGGGTGCCGGTTTGAGACCCGGCTGCTGCACTTCTGATCCAGCTCTCTGCTATGGCCTGGGAAAGCAGTAGATGGCCCAAGTCCTTGGGCCCCTGCTCCCACATGGGAGACCCAGAGGAAGCTCCTGGCTTTAGATCAGTGCAACTCTGGCTGTTGTGGCCACTTGAGAGGTGAACCAGAGGATGGAAGACCTCTCTTTCTGCCTCTGCCTCTCTGTAACTCTGCCTTTCAAATAAATAAATAAATAAATAAATAAATAAATCTTTAAAAAAAAAAAAAACTGCCCAAGATAGACTAAGTATAAATTGAGTCAATAAGAATGAGATATCTGGGGGCCATCGCTGTGGCTCCATGGTAAAGCCGCCACCTGTGACACTGGCATCCCATGTTAGGCTTCAGTTCGAGTCCCAGATGCTCCACTTCCAGTCCAGCTCCCTGCTGATGCTCCTGGGAAAGCAGCAGAGGATGGTCCAGGTGTGTGGGCCCTGCACCCACATGAGAGACCCCGATGAAGCTCCTGGCTCCTGCCTTCGGACCAGCCCAGCTGGCTATTTGGGGAATGAACCAGCTGATGGAAGACCTCTTTCTCTATCTCTCCCTTTGTCTCTGTAACTCTGCTTTTCAAATAAATAAATGAATCTTTAAAAAAAAATAATGAGGCACCCATGACGTGGCATAGCAGGTGAGGCCGCCACCTGCACTGCTGGCATCCATATGGGTGCCAGTTTGAGTCCCAGCTGCTCCACTTCCAATCCAGCTCTCTGATATGGCCTGGGGAAGCAGTAGAAGATGGCCCAAGTCTTTGGGTCCCTGCACCCGTGTGAGAGACCTGGAAGAAGCTTCTGGTTCCTGGCTTCCGATAGGTGCAGCTCCTGCGGTTGCGGCCATTTGGGGAGTGAACCAGCAGATGGAAGACCCCCCCCCCCCCGCCTCTCCTTCTCTCTGTAACTCTGCCTTTCAAATAAATAAATAAATCTTTAAAAGAAAAGAAAAATAATGAAGTATCTGGAAAAGATTATATATTTTTTTAATCTGGAAGGATTCTTGGTTTATATTCTTGGCAAGTATCTTTTATGTTCCACTTTACTGTTTGGAAAGAAATTTGTTTTTAAAGATGTGTTGGGGCCAATGTTGTGGTATAGTGGATTAAGCCATGGCCTGCAACACTGGCATCCCACATGGGCGCCAGTTCAAGGCCCAGCTGCTCTACTTACGAACCAGCTCCTTGCTAATGCACCTGAGAAAGCAGCAGAAGATGGCCCAAGTCCCTGGTTTCCTATACCCACTTAGGAGATCTGGAAGAAGCTTCTGGCTTCTGGCTTCTGGCTTCTGGCTTCAGCCTAGGCCAGCCTCGGTCATTGTGGCCATTTGGAGAGTATACTGGTGGATGGAAGATCTCTCCGTCTCTCCTTCTCTGTCACTCTGCTTTTCAAATACATGTTTTTTAAAAAATTGTTTATTAGGCAGAGTAACAGAGAGAGATCCTCCACCCGCTGGTCAATTCCAAATACAACAGTCAAGGCTAAGCCAGGCTGAAGCCAGGAACCAGGAACACCATCCTGGTCTCCACATTGGGTGGCTTAGGCCCAAGTACTTGGGCTGTCTTCTACTTTGCCAGGTACCTTAGAAGGAAACTGGTTTGGAAGCAGAGCAGCTGGGACTTTAATTGGCATTCTGATACGGGGGGGGGGGGGGGGGGGGGCTAGCACTGCAAGCAGCAGCTTAATCTATACCATAGGGCCAGACCTAAAATTGGTATTTATTTTATTTTACTTATTTTAAATGCAAAGGAATAGATACAGAGAAGTCTTCCATCTGCTTGTTCTTTCCCTACATGTCTGCAAAAGCTAAAGCCAGGAGCCTGGTACCCAATCCAGGTCTCCCAGGTAGGTGGCAGGGACCCAAGTACTTGAGCCATCATCTGCTTCCAAGGTATATATTAGCAGGAAGCTGGATCAGAAGTAGAGGCAGGACTTGAAACCAGGCCCTGCAGTACATGATATGGGTGGCCCAAGTAACATCCTAACTGTTGTGCCAAACACCTGCATTTCCCTTTATTTTTTAAAAAAATTGAAACTGGAGATCATAGAGATGTATAGTGGATGTAGTTTGTGGGAGACTACAATCAGTGGATCTATAACTCAAAAGACGTAGCTGAAAAGGCTGATAAAAGAACATACATTTGGGGCTGTCATTGTGGCATAGCGAGTAAAGCCACTGCCTGCAATGCAGACATCCCATATGGACACGGGTTCGAGTCCCAGCTGCTCTACTTCCGAACCAGCTCCCTGCTATGGCCTGGGAAAGCAGTAGAAGATGACCCAAGTGTTTGGCCCCTGCACCCACTTGGAGTACCTGGAAGAAGCTCTTGGCTTTAGCCTGACCATTTGGGAAATGAACCAGCGGATAGAAGATCTGTCTTTCTCTGTTTCTCCCCTCCTCCCCCATTACTCTGCCTTTCAAATAAATAAAATATGTATATATATATATATAAAGATTTTATTTTATTTATTTGAAAGTTAGGGTTACACAGAGAGAGGAGAAGCAGAGAGAGTGGTCTTCCATCCGATGGTTCACTCCCCAGTTGGCCACAATGGCCAGAGCTGTGCAGATCTGAAGCCAGGAGCCAGGAGCCAGGAGCTTCTTCCAGGTCTCCCACGCAGGTACAGGGGCCCAAGAACTTGGGCCATCTTCCACTGCTCTCCCAAGCCATATCAGAGAGCTAGATTGGAAGTGGAGCAGCTGGGATTTGAACTGGCGCCCATGTGGGATGCCAGCGCTTCAGGCCAGGGCGTTAACCCACTGCGCCACAGTGCTGGCCCCTAAAATATATCTTTAAAAAAAGGATGTACATTTATATATGTTTTAAGTTAAAAAAAAAAAATGTGTTTTTGGCTGGCACCGCGACTCACTAGGCTAAACCTCCACCTGTGGCAATGGCACTCCAGGTTCTAGTCCCGGGTGGGGTGCTGGTTCTGTCCTGGTTGCTCCTCTTCCAGTCCAGCTCTCTGCTGTGGCCCGGGAGGGCAGTGGAGGATGGCCCAAGTGCTTGGGCCCTGCACCCACATAGGAGACCAGGAGGAGGCACCTGGATCCTGGCTTTGGATCAGCGCAGTGCACTGGCCGTGGCGGCCATTAGGGGGGTGAACCAACGGAAGGAAGACCTTTCTCTCTGTCTCTCCCTCTCTCACTGTCTAACTTTGCCTGTCCAAAAAAAAAAAAAAAAAGTGTTTTAAGATTCCCCACTCTAAAAATGCTGTTTTAATTAATGTTATTGGTTTCAGTTGTATTGAATAAAAAGGATTGAAAAGAACAAAATGAGAAGCTGTGAAAAGTGGTTCTGTTTTGGCATAAGAATCTTTACTTTGTAAAGCTTGAAGCAAGATCATTTACTTTTAAGAAGTACCACAGGGGCCGACGCTGTGGCATAGTGGATAAAGCCACTGCCTGCAATGCCTGCATTCTATATGGGCACTGGTTTGAGTCCCGGCTGCTTCACTTCTGATCCAGCTCTCTGCTATGGCCTGGGAAAGCAGTAGAGGATGACCCAAGTTCTTGGGCCCCTGTACCTGTGTGGGAGATGGCTTCAGATTGGCCCAGCTCTGGCTGTTGTATCCATTTGGGAATGAACCAGTGGATGGAAGTCCTCTTTCTCTCTCTGCCTCTATCTGCAACCCTGCCTTTCAAATAAAATAAATAAATAAATCTTTTTTTTTTTTTTTAAATACCACATAGTAGATGTTGAATATTTTCTTAAAGAAAAATATCTTACAATCTTTTTTATGTAAATTGTTAAGGCTGAGAGCAAAATCATCTTAAATTAATGAGATTTAACTTCTAAAAAGGTGTTTAACCAGCTAGTACCTTTCTCCCCTGCCATGTAGCTAATTGCATCAAGCAGGTTTCAGGTCTGGCTGTCCAGTGTTAGCTGTTGACGTCACAGCACCAGCACTTCTGTGACGCAGCAGTGCTGTGCCTTCAGTACCCTCTGGACGGCGCTCCTGAGTGGAAGTGCTGCAAAGCCATCTGCGTTTAGACTGAGGCTTTGGAAGGAACTGTTGATAAACTTCTTAGGCTGACCTTCGTGTTGTCCTCTCTCTCTGGTTTACCACAGTATTTATTTGAATCTTTCCTCATTTCACATAGAGTCAAGTATCAGCTCACATCTCCTCTTTCTCTGGAATCAATCAAGTGTTTCCCTGCCCCACTGTTACTACCTTAATGCAGACTTTTCTCATTTATAGCTGTAGTAGTCTCTCCTACCCCATTCATCTTTCTCTGAACTGCTGCCAGTTATATTTCTGAAAATACTAATACTAATACTCTTGTCTTTTCTCTCTTTTTTTTTCTTTTTTAAAATTTCTTTGAAAGCCAGGAAGATATGAGGTAGGTGGGGAGAGATCTTATATCTCCAAATGGCTGCAGCAGCCAGGGCTGGGCCAGGTGGAAGCCAGGAGCCAGGAGCTCCACCTAGGTCTCCCACATGAAATGGCAGGGACTCAAGTACTTGGACATCTTCCATGCTTTCCCGTGCATTAGCAGGGAGTTGGATCCAAAGTGGAGCAGCTGGGACTCCAGCCTGCACTCCGATGTGGTACACAGGCACTGTAAGTGGTGCTTTAAACTGCTGTACCACAATGCTGACCCCACTTTCTTGCTTTAAAGGCTCCCCATTACCTCTTCTAGTATGAAAGGTTTATCTATTGAAAGATTTATTTATCTGAGAGGCAGAGTTACAGACAGAGGGAAAGACACAAAGAGAAAGGTCTTCCATTTGCTGGTTGACTGCCCAAATGTCTGCAGAGGCTGGAGCTGAACTGATCTGAAGCCAAGAACCAGGAGCTTCTTCTGGGTCTCCCACATGAGTGCAGGCGCCCAAGCTTCTGGGCCATAGCAGAGAGCTGGATGGGAAGAGGAGCAGCCAGGACACAAACCAGTGCCCATATGGGATACTGGCGCCACAGGCAGAAGCTTAGCCTACCACCACAGCACTGGTTCCATACCCTTTCCATTGTATTGATTACCAAAATAACAGGAATCCTTAACTTATCAAAGGTTAATGTCAGTGTCCTTGCCTGCATCTTGGTCTTATAAAAAACCATTTAGTCCTCTTCCAACTCTCTTGCTATTCTGTTTTTAATTGTATATATTTTTTCTTCAGATTTTTATTTATTTATTTGAGAGGTAGAATTACAGACGGTGAGAGGTGGAGACAGAGAGAAAGGTCTTCCATCCACTGGTTCACTCACCAGAAGGCCACAATGGCTGGAGCTGCACTGATCCAAAGCCAGGAGCCACGTACTTTTTCCCGGTCTCCCATGTGGGTGCAGGGCCCCAAGAACTTGGGCCATCTTCTACTGCTCTCCCAGGCCATAGCAGAGAGCTGGATTGGAAGAGGAGCAGCCGGGACACGAACCGGCGCCCATATGGGATACCGGCACTTACGGCCAGAGCGTTAACCCAGTGTGCCACAGCTCCAGCTCCCCAGCTTTGTTCTTGAATGGTGTTCTTGCTAGGTTTAAAACTGTAGGCTGGGTATTATTTTCTTTCAGCATGTTATTCACGGTTGTCCATTGGCTTCCATTTTACTGTTTTTTTTTTTTTTTTTTTTTTTTTTTTTTTTTTTTTTAGTTTAAATGTCATTGTCTTAGAGGTAATCTTTTTTCTGTCAGTTTTCATGGTTTTCTCTGAGTTTCTGTACTCTAATGTGGGGATGGGAGATGTATCTAAGTCAGATTGTCTTTATTCTGCTTGAAGTTCGTCAGACTTCTTGAGTCTGCTCATTGCTGTTTTTCTCAGTTCTAGAATATTCTCAGCCATTGTCCTATATTGCTTCTGGTCTTGTTCTTTGTCTTCTTTTCTGGCACTCCATTTAAATATATGCCTGACCTTGTCATTGGATTATTTTGTGCCTTCTACTCTGTCTTCTGTATTCCTTATCTTTTTTTCCCCTTCTATGAATACTTGATAATTTCTTCTAATCTACTACTTCATTAACTTTCTCTTTAGATTTGCCTAATCTTCTTAAACCTATACTGTGGGGAGCAACTGAGACTAGACTAAATTACTGGAACTAGGACTAATTCTATGCATCTGCTCTCCCACAACATGGCGCTGGGAGAGGAGTAAACAACTTCTACGCAGCTGCCTCATCAGACTGATAAGCCGCAGGAGCTGATCCTGCTCCTGATTGGAGGAGAGCAGCGTGCTCGGCGTGTGGGTAGCAGAGTTGGGATTGGTGGAAGAGGACTATAAAGGAGGAGAGAGACACCATGCACCAGGAACACCTGAGGAACATCTGAGCAGCCCCCGAGAGAGCCGGCCGAGAGATCCGGCCAGCGGTGGGTGTGCCGTTCCTCCGCGGAAGCGGGGAAAGCGGCGGGGGGGGGGGGGGGTTGCCGCCCCCTCCACGGATGTGGAGGGGCCGGCAGCTAACCCGGGACGGCATCGTTCCTCTGCAAGTGAGGGACTGGCAGCTAACCTGGGAAGAGCCGGGCAGAAAGAACAGCGCAGGGTCTAGTGTCATTCCTCCGCAAATGGGGGAGCGACACTATACATTGAATTTCACAGGAGCTGGTTTATGACTGGGTCATGCTTCTTCAAATATGGGATGGATTCTCCAGACTGTCATCTTTTGTTTTTTTGTTTTTTTTTTTTTTTTCATTTATTTAATAGCAGAGAGAGAGAGAGACAGACAGACAAACATAGAGATCTCCCATCCACTGGTTCACTCCCCAAGTGCCTGTCACAGCTTGGGTCTAAACCTGGAGCCCTGAATTCTATCTGGGTCCCCCACAGGAATGGCAGGGACACAGGTGCTTGAGCCATCATTTGCTGCCTTGCTGGGTGAAACTAGAATTGAAAGTCAAACTAGGGGGAAGGGGGACAATGCAGCCTCTGCTTGCAGTGCCTGCATCCCATATGGGCACCTGTTTGAGTCCCAGCTGTCCCATTTTTTTTGTCCAGCTCCCTGCTGATGTGCTTGGGAAAGCAGCAGAAGATGGCCCACATGTTTGGTTCCCTGCATCCATGTAGGAGACCCAGAAGAAGCTCCTGGCTTCTGGCTTCAGCTGGCCCAGCCATTGCAGCTATTTGGGGAGTGAACCAGCAGATGGAAGATCTCTCTCTGATTTTCTTTCTATATCTCTGCCTTTCAAATAAATAATTAAATCTTAAAAAAAAAAAAAAAAGTTAAACTGGAGTGGCCAGCATTGTGGCCTAGTAGGTTTAAGTCAGCACCTATGATACTAGATTCCCATTTGGATGAGCTTTCATGTCCTGGCTGCTCCACTTCCAATCCAGCTCCCTGTTAATGGACTAAGAAAGCAGCTGAGGATGGCCCAAGTGCGTGGGCCCCTGCACCCATGTGGGAGACCTGGATGAAGCTTCTGGCACAGCCCTGGCTGATGTGGCCATTTGGTTGTGAACCAATGAACGGAAGATTTTTCTCTCTCTCTCTTTCTGTAACTCTGCCTTTCAAATAAAAATAAAATAAAAAAATTTTTTTTGACAGGCAGAATGGACAGTGAGAGAGAGAGAGAGAAAGGTCTTCCTTTGCCGTTGGTTCACCCTCCAATGGCCGCCGTGGCTTGCGCACCTTGCTGATCCGATGGCAGGAGCCAGGTACTTATCCTGGTCTCCCACGGGGTGCAGGGTCCAAGGACTTGGGCCATCCTCCACTGCACTCCCTGGCCACAGCAGAGAGCTGGCCTGGAAGAGGGGCAACCGGGACTGAATCCGGCGCCCTGACTGGGACTAGAACCCGGTGTGCCGGCACTGTAGGCGGAGGATTAGCCTAGTGAGCCGCGGCGCCGGCAAAATAAATGTTTTTTAAAAAGTGGAGCTGGAACTCAAGCCAGGCACTCTAACATGTGATGGGTGTCCTAAGTAGCATTTGAATCACAGCGCCAAATGCATGCATGCACTGGCTAAACACTCAAGCTATTCTTGACCTTTTACCATGCTAGAGCCTTGTTTCTCTAATCCAGAAAGATTTGGCTCTTTCTAGTCCCTGCTATTCCTTTCTTAAACTTATGCACATTTCTTTGATCATTCCTGGAGTACTTAGTGACTTCGGCCTGCAGAAACTTCAGCTTCTCATCTGTTTGGTTTATGTGAGGCTACCGAGCTTCTGTTGTGGGGTCACTTGTTGGGTGGTTGCCTGTTCCTGGTCAGTTTCTTCACCATGAGAGGGACTTTTGTGAGAAATATTGTCTTGTAATTCAATCATTTTTACTTTTTATTCAAGGAATACTGCTTTGCAGATTGTAGCAACCTGAAGGATCTGGAGCACCATTGAGGCCCAGCTTCTCAGTTTAGTTTATTGACTTGGACTGTTTTCCAAGATTTTCCTGTCTTAAGTCGGCTCCCTGCCTTCTTCCCATTCCTGGACAGTTGTCTGTCTTATCTGTACCCTTGCTTTTTGTAGTTTCAGTTACCTTTGCTTAACTGTGGTCTAAAAATATTAACTGGAAAATTCCAGAAACAATCAACTGTTAGGTTTTCAAGTTGCATGCTGTTCTGAGAAGCAAGATAAATCTTGTACCATCCCACTTTGGATGTGAACCATCCCTTTGTCCAGCATATCTGCACCATACACTCTACCCACCCATTAGTTACTTAGTAGCTGTCTCTGTTATCACATCAGCTGTTACAGTATCACAGTGCTTGTGCTCAAGGAACCCTTATTTACTTCAGAAATGACCCCCAAGGTGCAGGAGCAGTGATGCTGGCAATTCAGGGGCCTCTTTTAAAGTGCTTCCTCTAAGTGAAAAGGTGAAAATTCTTGACTTACTAAGAAAACAAAAAAGATTATGTATGCTGAGTTTGCTAAGATCTCTAATAAGATCAAAAAAAATTTTTTTAAGATTTACTTATTTTATTTGAAGGCAGAGTTACAGAGAGAAAGAGAGAGAGAGATATCTTTCATCTGCTGGTTCACTTCCCAGATGGCCACACGGCTGGGGTTGGGCCAGGCCAAAGCCAGGAACCAAAAACTTCATCCATGTCTCACACATGGGTGCAGGGGCCCAAGCATTTGGGCCATCTTCTGCTTTCCCAGGCACATTAACAGGGAATCGGATTGCGACTGAAACAGCTGGGACTCAAACCAGTGCTCATATGGGATGCTGGTGTTATATGTGGTGGTGTTAGCCTGACTGAGCCCCAGCCATTGTGGCCCTTTGGGGATTGAATCAGCAGATGGAAGACTCTCTCTCTGTCTTTCCCTCTCTGACTGTAACTCTGCCTTTTAAATAAATAAATAATTTTTAACAAAAGATACTCTCAAAGGAAGGATGATGTCTATTTCCTAATACTAATTAGATGAAGGAGATAAAGAAGTTGGTCATTAAACCTTACTTTTTAATGTGTTAAAATATACATAACATTAAATTTTGCTATTTTCACCATTTTAAACTAAATAGTGATGTTAAGTACAGCGCATTATTATACAACCATCAGCGACTACCCTCCATTTCCAGAACTTTTTCATCTTCCCAAACTGAAACTTCACATCAGTTAAAAATTCTCATTTCATCCCTGTCCCCAGCCTGTGACAACCATCATTTCTGTTTTCTGTCTCTAAATATGACTACCCCACAAACCTCTAGTATTTGTCCATATGACATTTATCCTTTTATGTCTTCAGCTTATTGCTCTCAGCATACTGTCTTCAGATACTCTTGTGTGTCAGAGTATTCCTTTATAGGCAGAATAATTTTCTATTGTTTGTTTATCTTACAACTTGTTATCATCTGCTGATGGATACTTGGGTTACTCCCTACATTTTGGCCATTGTGAATAATGCTGACATGAACATGATGTACAGTTAGTCCCTGCTTTGAATTCTTTGGGCAAAATATCTTTTTTTTTTTTTCTTTAAAGGTTTATTTATTTGAAAGTCAGAGTTACACAGAGAGAGGAGAGGCAGAAAGAGAGAGAGAGAGGTCTTTCATCTGATGTTTCACTCCCCAGTTGGCTGCAATGGATTGGTGGAGCCAGGAGCTTCCTCCAGGTCTCCCACGCAGGTGCAGGGGCCCAAGGACTTGGGCCATCTTCTACTGCTTTCCCAGGCTGTAGCAGAGAGCTGGATTGGAAGTGGAGCAGCCGGGTCTTGAACTGGCGCTCATATGGGATGCTGGCGCTTCAGGCCAGGGCATTAAACCGCTGCGCCACAGCACCAGTCCCTGCGCGAAATATCTTGAAGTGGAAATGTTGGATCAGGTTAAACTCTATTCTTGTTGAAGCTTGATTTTCCTTCTGGCCTCATTATTGACTAGGGGCAGCCAGAAAATCGTGGTTTATTTTTGATTCATATTCTGCAAGTCTTAGGGTGAACCAACGGCAAAGGAAGACCTTTCTCTCTGTCTCTCTCTCTCTCACTGTCCGCTCTGCCTGTCAAAATAAATAAATAAATAAAAATAAAAAAAGAAGTCTTCGAAATTCTATTAGCATTTATATGTGAGATGGTAATAATTTTTAAATTCTAACATTTTTGCGAATAGTATTGCATAGTAAGTTGAAGAATGAAGCCATCATCTGTAACTTGGTGAGTTGTTTTAACCAAAACTTGTTAATTTTACAAAGATAACAGCAAATGACTGTCAAAATTTTCTATATTAGAATTTTATTTGAAAATTGAGAGTATGACCTGAAATACTAAATTCTGGGAAGACCAGTAATATTGCCCACATAAAGGCCACAAGGTCTGTTGTAATGGATGGGACTTGTAGGACTGGTAACTTTGCTTCTCTAAAGGGTAAACATGTGACTTTTATCACATAAACTGCCTAGTTCCTCTTTTATCTGTCTCCAGAGAACTACTCAAGATTAATTGTGAAATTAAAATGTAATCTGAAGGTCCAGTTGATCTCTGGAGATGGTGCCTCAGTTTAGGATATCTTCTGTTAATTAACGTTAGCAGTGAGAGTTACTGTTCAAATTTAGCAGAAGCTACAGGCATCAAACTAACTTTTCAGTCTTTGTTATATTAGCACTTGACAAGCTAACAAGACACAATGCTCCATCAATTCTTCTGAAAGCCATTGGACCAACCTACTTGTGTCTGGATAAGAGCTATATTGAAATCCTTAGTGTCCACATTTTTCAGCAGATTGTAGACAACTGTTACTGAATCTGTAGTGTGTTGAGGTGTTAGGGGGGATTAAAAATAATTAACCAGATGCACTGTTTGTGCTTGAGGCACTTATAATAGCCAGCTATGGGACTCAGATATTTTTGGCATGTAGCTGAGCATAGATGTGATGATGTGAAGGTATTGAAAGTCAGAAGAAGAGAACATTAAGTAATTTGTTCAGGGGTCAGATTGTGTATTGATAAACAGCCCAAGAGAAATTCTGATAAAATATATAGCTTGGCTTTAAAGCTTAGCTGAGAAACTTAGGATCTAGGGCAGAATTTCTTTCTTAAAGGAATGAATTTTAATTAGTTAATATACTCATATAGCACAAAATTTAAAATATTTCAAAGATACAGAGTGAGACCTCTCTTCTGTGTTTTTCCCTTATCCACTTGGTTTCCTTCCCTGGAGATGACTATTATTAGCTGTTTCTTATGTTCAAGCTAAACAAGATCTGCAATTACATATGTCTGTTCATCCCCTCTATGTTTTTAAAATACAAAGACAAGTATGTACACTATTGAGCATTTTACTTTTTGTGCTTAGAATATTTTCTAAATTATTTTATATTAATACATATAGAGCTTCCTTGTTCTTTTTTTCCAGGGCCAAACCATAATTTTACCCATTTCCTATTGATGAACACTTAGATACAAAACAGTGTTTTATTGATATAAGCAGTGCTGTGGTGAATAGCTTTATACATAATGCCTTCAAACACCTTCAGATAGGTTTACAGCTTAAATACCTAGAAGAAAATTGCTGAGTCAAAGGATACGAGCATTTGTAATTTTCGTAGGTGTAGCCACATACTTCCATCAATGAGTGAAAACATTTGTTCCCCCTTAGTCAAGTGTTTCAAGGAAATACTTTGACAGAAATTAGGGTTTTGTACCCTGTAAAATGATAGGTAAAAAAATTGTGTTTATGTGTGGATGTGTATTTTTCTGTCCATGGTTTCCATTATATTTCTACAAAGTTCTGTGGTTCAGAATTAAAGTTTTAAAAAGCACTCTTTGATAGTTAGTTGCTCTGACTTACAGCACATTGCTTTGTGCACTATTTTTCTTTTATATGAAATATTTGAGCAGAAGCTGTGTAAGTAATTATTACAGATGTTGCATGGGGACTTATGCAAGAGACCGAACTAATTCCAACATTTTACTATCCTTCCCTGGGAGGCCTTTTTTTTTTTTTTTTTTTTGACAGGCAGAGTGGACAGTGAGCAAGAGAGACAGAGAGAAAGGTCTTCCTTTGCCGTTGGTTCACCCTCCAATGGCCGCCACGGCTGGCACGCTGCGGCCGGCGCACCGCGCTGATCCGATGGCAGGAGCCAGGTGCTTCTCCTGGTCTCCCATGGGGTGCAGGGCCCAAGCACTTGGGCCATCCTCCACTGCCTTCCCGGGCCATAGCAGAGAGCTGGCCTGGAAGAGGGGCAACTGGGACAGAATCCGGCGCCCCGACCGGGACTAGAACCTGGTGTGCCGGCGCCGCAAGGCGGAGGATTAGCCTAGTGAGCCGCGGCGCCGGCATGGGAGGCCATGTTTTATGAGGTGTTTTTTTCTATTAACTATTTATTTAGCTATACTTTATTTCTTCAGTTTTGTCCGTGAGAGCATTAAAGTGGTATGAGGTAAATTTTACCACAAGAAGTTGAAATCTTTTCATCTGTTAGGAATTGATAAGATTTTTAGTTCTGGTCAATTTGACATTTTAAATTGTGTATTTGAAAAATAGTTCAGAAATGCACAGTATTATCTTTAGAACTTACTTGGGATCTGAGAAACAAACCTCTATACTAGATAACCTCCAAGTTCCTTTTGAGTTTTGTGTATGTAAATAAATTATACTTTGAGGTTTAAATGAAGAGTTGTATTAAGTTCTGCTGTAAGTACTACTACAGGTAGGATTTCACCTTAACAGATTCCATAGAGCTTTTATTTTTTTGGATATTGGAATTAAATTGTTATGTACAAATTATTAAAAATAAAATTCCTAGTTAGAAAGTTAAAAGATAGGAGGCTGGCATTGTGGCACAGCAGGTAAAGCCACTGCCTCGAATACTGGCATCCCATATGGGTGCCAGTTTGACTCCCTGCTGCTGCTCCACTTCTGCTCTAGCTCTCTGCTGATGTGCCAGGCCCGGCTTCGTTTTAGCATTTGGAGAGTGAACCAGCAATGGAAGACCTTGCTCTATGTCTCTGTAACTCTGCCACTCAAATAAATAAATAAATCTTAAAAAGGGGGGGGGGGGAGATTTAGTTTATTTAAAGATAATTGATAGTGTTATAGAACCATTTTTAAAAAAAGATTTATTTATTAATTTGAAAGAGGTACACAGAGAGAGAAGGAGAGAGAGAGAGGGAGAAGTCTTACATCTGCTGGTTTACTCTCCAAGTGACCACAACAGCCAGAGCTGGGCCGATCTGAAGCCAGGAGCCAGGAGCTTCTTCTGGGTCTTCTATGTGGATGCAGGGGCCCAAGGACTTGGGCCATCTTCCACTGCTTTCCCAGGCCATAGCAGAGAGCTGGCTTGGAAGTGGAGCATCTGGGACTCGAACTGGCGCCCATATGGGATGCCCGCACTGTAGGCGGTGGTATGTTTTTAAATACTGTATTATTATTTGGTGGCTCATTTTGATAGAGGGTATTTCTAGAGATAACAAAACTACTTAAATGCAAAAAAGTGAAGTGGGCCTATATGTGATACTCAGTACTGGAACAAAATGAAAAGATCTGAGCTTTTGATCAGCTGTCAGCTTCTTACTTGTTAATAACAATAAGGAAAAAGACAGTCATTATATTCTCTGGACCAGAACCAGAGGAGCCATTTGTTGCACAGAATTATTTGTTGTAGGTAACTTACTTTAACAAGTTCTCCAGTATTTAATTTATTTCTGAAATAGTTGCTTAGAATAAAATTCTTATGAGCCATCCTTACTGAACTACTTTTTACATTTGATCTTAGCCAAAAGGCTGAGAAGCGATCTGAACTACTTTTTATTTATTTGGAAGACACAGAGAGATCTTCCATCCACTGACTCATTCCCCAAATGCCTGCGACACCTGGTGTTGAATCAAGCTAACACCAGGAGCTAGGCATTCAATTCAGATCTCTAATCTAGGTGGCAGGGACCCCAATACTTGAGCTATCACCAGTTGTCTCCCAGTGTGTGCAATAGCGACAAGCTGGAATTGGAAGCAGAGCTGGTACTTTTCACCCAAGTACTCTGATTTGGGACACCAGCGTCTTTTTTTTTTTTTTTTTTTTTTTTTTATTATTTTATTTATTTGAAAGAGTTACAGAGAGAGGTAGAGCCAGAGAGAGAGACAGAGACAGAGGTCTTCCATTCCACTGGTTCGCTCCCCAGATGACCACAAAGGCCAGAGCTGAGCTTATCCAAAGCCAGGATCCAGGAGCTTTTTCTGGGTCTCCCACGCAGGTGCAGAGGCCCAAGGAGTTGGGCCATCTTCTACTGCTTTCCCAGACCATAGCAGAGAGCTGAATTGTAAGAGGAGCAGCTGAGACTGGAACCGGCGTCCATATGGGATGCTGGTGCTGCAGGCTGGGGCTTTAAACCCACTGCACCACAGTGTCAGCCCCTGGGACACCAGCTTCTTAAGTGACACCAAACACTTGCCCCCTTACAGAACTTTTTAGAGTGACATTTGCTGTACCAAACCTCTGATTATTGTGAATTTCTAAGATCTGGTCTCTGTTCCTGATTTTAGTTAATAACCAAATTGTTTGATGACAGACTGTGATAAACTTTCTTTTATTTTTTATTTTATTTTATTTTATTTTATTTTATTTTGACAGGCAGAGTGGACAGTGAGAGAGAGAGACAGAGAGAAAGGTCTTCCTTTGCCATTGGTTCACCCTCCAATGGCCGCCGCGGCCGGCGCGCTGCGGCCGGCGCACCGTGCTGATCCGATGGCAGGAGCCAGGAGCCAGGTGCTTTTCCTGGTCTCCCATGGGGTGCAGGGCCCAAGCACCTGGGCCATCCTCCACTGCACTCCCTGGCCACAGCAGAGGGCTGGCCTGGAAGAGGGGCAACCGGGACAGAATCCGGCGCCCCGACCGGGACTAGAACCTGGTGTGCCGGCACCGCTAGGCGGAGGATTAGCCTAGTGAGCCGCGGCGCCGGCCCAGACTGTGATAAACTTAAATATGGATGACACTAAAAAAAGTAACAGAGATAAAAACTAATAATCCGGCTGGCGCCGCGGCTCACTAGGCTAATCCTCCGCCTTGCGGCGCCGGCACACCAGGTTCAAGTCCCGGTCGGGGCGCCGGATTCTGTCCCGGTTGCCCCTCTTCCAGTCCAGCTCTCTGCTGTGGCCCGGGAGTGCAGTGGAGGATGGCCCAAGTGCTTTGGCCCTGCACCCCATGGGAGACCAGGAGAAGTACCTGGCTCCCGGCTTCGGATCAGTGTGGTGCGCTGTGACCGGTCACAGCGCACCGGCCGTGGCAGCCATTGGAGGGTGAACCAATGGCAAAGGAAGACCTTTCTCTCTGTCTCTCTCTCTCTCACTGTCCACTCTGCCTGTCCAAAAAAAAAAAACAAAAAAACAAAAAAACAAAAAAAAACCTGATAATCCTTAGTGGAGATAAAATGGAATACTTAAAAAAGTGTATATCCCAATTTGAAAGACAGAAGGAAAAGATGAGAAAGAAACAAAATATGTAACAGAGTGAAATAGGATAAATTTAAAAACAACTATATTGATAAATAAATTGTAAATGATCAACACACCAATTTAAAAAGCAAGATCCAACTGGATTCTGTCTGCAGGAAACCAACTGTATTTTTAACACTTCTCTTTATAAAAATGTATAAATTCAAATATAAAGTTAAGTATAAAAAACTAAGTGACTATATTTGTATTAGACAAAAGAAACTTTAGAGCAAGGAAAATATTACGAGGTGTAGCAAAGCATATTTCATCCAAAGAAGAATCAGTTCATTGAGGAGACAGAGCAGTCCTAAATGTGTAAATAGTAATAGAGTGAAGCACAAATTGATAGTTGAAAGGAGAAATAAATCCTCTACTATAGTTGGAAATTATATTTTCTCTCAATAATTGATAGGACGAGCAGGCAAAAAAAAAAAAAAAAAATTGGTGAGGGCCGGCGCTGTGGCTCACTAGGCTAGCGGCGCCAGCACACCAGGTTCTAGTCCAGGTCGGGGCGCCGGATTCTGACCCGGTTGCCCCTCTTCCAGGCCAGCTCTCTGCTGTGGCCCGGGAGGGCAGTGGAGGATGGCCCAAGTGCTTGGGCCCTGCACCCCATGGGATACCAGGAGAAGTACCTGGCTCCTGCCTTTGGATCAGCGCGGTGCGCCAGCCGCAGCGTGCCAGCCACGGCGGTCATTGGAGGGTGAACCAATGGCAAAGGAAGACCTTTCTCTCTGTCTCTCTCTCTCACTGTCTACTCTGCCTGTCCAAAAAAAAAAAAAAAAAAAAAAAAAAAAAAATTGGTGAGGAGATAGAAGATTTGGACAATACTCTGAATGGGCTGTATCTAATTGGCATTCATAGAATACCTTGCCCACATTCTCCTCAGGTATAGGTGGAACAGTTATCAAAACAGACTGCATGCTGGGCTATCAAAAACATCTAAAAGGATTGAAACCACACAGAGACTACTTAGACTACAATGGAATTAAATTAGAAACTAGAAATCAAAAAGAAAAAGGTATCTGGAAAATACCCAAATATTTAGAAGTGAAGTAACATACTTCCAGATAAACCTCTGGATCAAGAAGAATTCACAAGAGAAATTAAGAAAATGTTAAGAACTGAATGAAAATGAAAACACAGCACATCAGAGTTTATGGAGTGTAGCTAACAGAATGCTTTAAAAGGAAACCTACAGCTCCAAAAGAAAGGGCTAAAATCAGCAACCCAAGTTTTTGCCTTAAGAAGCAAGAAAAATAGCAATCTAAATAGGAGGGAAATAATGAAGACCTGAAATAAATGAAATAAGAAACAAATCTGAAAAACCTCTATTTATTGTCTACATTAGATCTGCAGGGGTAGCCATTTGGCTTAGGAGTTAAGCTGCTTGGGACACCTGCATCCCATGATGGAGTGCCTGGGTTTGAGTCTTAGCTCTGTTTCTGATTCCAGTTCCTGCTAATGTGCACCTTTGGAGGCAGTTGGTGATGGCTCAAGTACTTAGGTCCCTGACGCTGATGTGGGAGATAGATTAAGTTCTCAGCTTCTGGCTTTTGCCTTGCCCAGCCCCAGCTGTTGTGGGCATTTGTGGAGTGTAACAACTCTCTCTCTCTCTGTCCCTCTGACTCTCTGCCATTCAAATACAATGAAAAAAAAAATTTTTTTTTTCTGACAGGCAGAGTTAGACAGTGAGAGAGAGACAGAGAGAAAGGTCTTCCTTCTGTTGGTTCACCCCCCTAATGGCTGCTACAGTCAGCGCTGCTCCGATCCGAAGCCAGGATCCAGGTGCTTCCTCCTGGTCTCCCATGTGGGTGCAGGGCCCAAGCACTTGGGCCATTCTCCACTGCCCTCCCGGGCCACAGCAGAGAACTGGACTGGAAGAGGAGCAAACAGCCTAGTCTGGCGCCCCAACCGGGACTAGAACCCCGGGGTGCTGGCGCCGCAGGCGGAGGATTAGCCAAGTGAGCCGCAGCGCCGGCCTATTGGCAGTTTCTATCAGACATTTAAGAAAGAAATAGGACCAGCACTGTGGCCGTTCACGTCTTGGCTGTTCCACTTCTGATCTAGCTACCTGCTAATGTGCCTGGGAAGGCAGTGGAGGATGGTCCAAGTGCTTGGGCCCCTGTACCCAGGTGGGAGACCCAGAAGAAGCTCCTGATTTTAGCTTCAGATTGGCCCAGCTTCTGCTGTTGCAGCCATTTGGGGAGTGAACCAGCTGATGGAGATAGAAGATTCTTTCTCTCTCTCTCTCTTTCTCTCTTTCTCTCTCTCTCTCTCTCTCTCTCTCCTGCTCTCCCTCTCTGTAACTTTGCCTTTGAAATAAATAAATCTTTTTAAAAAAGAAAGAATACCAGATTTTATTAATTTAATACTGTATTTATGAAGCAAATATTACCTTGGTACTAAACCAAATGAAGACTTTAGGAAAAACTTGAATTGTAATTAAGTATCCCTTATAAATATATCCATGCAAAAGTCATTAACAGAATGATAGCAAATTGATTCTAGTAGTACAAAGAAAGGATAATACATCATGATGAATTGGATTTTTTCCTACCTGTAGGGTTGATTTACCATTAGAAGTCAATATAATTCACATATTAATAAAGGAAAAAGGCCAGGTGACCTCATAATAGATACATGAAAAGCACTTGACACAGTTCAGTATTAATTCATAATAAAAATTCTCAACTAACTAGGAATAATGAGAATTTTCTTAATCTGTTAAAGTTATTTTTGAAACTTAGTTAACATTGTGCTTAATGGTGAAAGAATGCTTTCTACCTAATATGCAGGACAGGTCAAGGATATTTGTTCTCCCAACTTGTATTGACCGTATTCTGAAGGTCCTAGCCAGTGCAACAAGACAAGTAAAAGGAATAAACTTATAGATTAGAGAGCAAAAATGAAACTTTTATTTTTTAGATATGATGACATGATTATACACAAAGTCCTAAATAAGCTATCAAAAAGCTACTAGAATTTTAGTTGAGCTAAGATTGCAGATAGAAAAACTAGTTGTATTTCTTATACTAGCAGTGAACAATTGAAAATTAAATAGCAGTATCATATACAGTAGTGTTAAATGATGTACAGTAGACATAAAAACAGTTCCCAAGGGAAGAGTGAAACTATTTCTTAGAGTTCCTTCTTGCAGTTAACCTTGTATTCCCATTTTATGGGTGAGGCCATTAAGGTACAAAGGATTAAAAAACACTCATGTAAAAACGATGAGCACTGATTTGTTCGTGAGCACACCTTTATCAACAACTACTACGTACTAGATACTGTGCTAGGAATGTGACAGAAAACATTGTTCTCTGCCCTCATGGAATTTATAATCTAGTGGAGGTTGAAGGGAGAATTAAATTTAGGGTGGTGAGTTTGCAGCTTTCACTTACCATTTTTAATGAATGGTTTGAGGCCTTTTCCTTTTAGATAGATCTATTTTTTTTAATGTTATGGAGAGGCAGAGGCAGAGAGGGGGGAGAGGGGAGAGAGAGAGAGAGAGAGAGAGAGAGAGAGAGAGAGAGTCTGTCTTCCATCCACTGGTTCACTCCCCAAATGGCCAAAATGGCCAGAGTTGTGCCGATCCGAAACCAGGAGCAAGGAGCTTCTTCCAGGTCTCCCATGTGGTGCAGGGGCTCAAGCACTTAGGCCATCTTCTGTTGCTTTCCCAGGCTGTAGCAGAGAGCTGGATGGGAAATGGAGCAGCAGGGACTCAAACCAGTATCCATATGGGATGCTGGTACTGCAGGTGGTGGCTTTACCCACTCTGCCACAGCACTGGCTCCAGTTAGAACTTAAGTATTGTGACTTGTTGAATAATTTGGCCTCCATGTGTGTGACAAATTAATTTATTGTAGTATAAGCTTGGCAGTTTATAGGGAGATTAAAACTAATTGTCTTGGTTAGTTGAAGTTTCACCATAAGGGTAGTTCATGCAGGACCTCTGAAATAAGGGTAAAGAGGTAGGTAGTTGAGGCACTGTTGTGGCACAAGTCAAGGCCCAGGTGGCAGAATTTGAATGAATTAGAGATGGAAAATCTCTTTCTCTTGCTCTTTCATATAAATGAATCTTAAAATTAAAAAAAAGTAATTTTTTGTTGAGCTCCAACTGTATTTCAGGTACTGTATTACTCCCCTCCACAGTATATAGTATTATTTTATTTGATCCTTGCAATATCCCTAAGGTAGGTGCTTTTCCTCTTTTGTCACAGATAAAAAGACCAGAGCTCATAGAACTTAAGTGATTTGTCTGCTTCCATGCAGTGGTTCAATGATTCAGTCCCTCACCTGTCTCACTTTAAACTATTGTTGCCAGCTGTTCTCAATCATTTTTCTATTAGTCACACCACTGGGTCATCTCATTTTTTTTTTTAAAGATTTATTTGTTTATTTGAAAGGCCGTTACAGAAAGGCAGAGACAGAGACAGAGAGAGAGAGAGAGAGATATCTTCTATCCCCTGGTTCACTCCCCAGATGGCCACAACTGCTGGAGCTGGGCCGATAAGGAGCCAGGAGCTTCTTCCAGGTCTCCCACTCAGGTGGAGGAGCCCAAGGACTTAGGCCTTCTTCTACTGCTTTCCCAGGCCTTAGCAGAGAGCTGGGTCATCCCATTCTTTTCTTTTTAACCTTTCCTTCCTTTCTTCTCTCCCTCTCTCCTTTCCTTCCTCCCTCCCTCCCTTCCTCCCTCCTTCACTGAGAGAGAGAGGAGAGAGAGAGAGAGAAAAAGAAAGATCTTCCATCCACTAGTTCACTCCCCAAATGGCCACAGCAGCTGGGGCTAGAACCAGGAGCTTCATCAGGGTCTCCAAGTGGGTACAGGGGCCCAAGGACTAAGGCCATCTAATGCTGCTTTTCGAGGCACATTAGCATAGAACTGGATCAGAAGCAGAAGAGCCAGGGCTTGAAGCAGCACACAGTCCATTCTTAATCCACTATGCCATAACAGCGGCTCCCATCCCATTCTTTTTTTTTTTTTTTTAAGATTGATTTATTTATTTGAAAGGCAGAGTTACAAAGCAGGAGAGAGAGAGAGAGAGAGATCTTCCATCTGTTGGTTCACTCTCCACATGGCTGGAACGGCTGGAGCTAGGCCAATCTGAAGCCAGGAGCCAGGAGCCAGGAGCCAAGAGCTTCTTCTGAGTCTCTCACGTGGGTACAGGGGCCCAAGCACCTGGGGTATCTTCTGCTGCTTTCCCAGGCACATTAGCAGGGAGCTGGATTGGAAGTGGAACAGCTGGGACTTAAACCAGCCCCCGTGTATTTTATAGTACTAACTTTGAATCTATATTTTTTTATATTTTAAAAGCACATCAGGGGGCTGGGCATTTGGCCTAGTGCTTAAGCTGCTGGTTAGGATGCTGCCATCCCGTGTTGGAGTGCCTGGGTTCAAGTGCCAGTTCTGCTCCTGAGTCCAGCTTCCTGTTAATAGAGAGCCTGGCAGGCAGCAGGTTATGGCTGAAGTAGTTGGTTCCCTGCCTAGATTGTGTTCTCAGCCCTGGCCCTGGCCATTGTGGGCATTTGAGAAGTAAACCAGAAAACAGGATTCATCTCTCTCTCTTCCCCTCTCCTGGCTCTCCCTTTTCCCCTTCTCCCCCTCTGCCTTCCCTTCCTTTCACTGCCTCTCTGTGTCACCTCCCCCTCCCTCTTTCTCTCTGCCTCTGAAATAAAGTGAAAATAAATAAAAATTTTCAATAAGAAATCTTAAATTAGAGGGAGAAAATAACCCATTTCTTTCCATAGATGATCCGGAGGGTAGGATTATTCTTGATGCTTTTCTCTATCTCGCACAGTATGACATAGTTCCATGGTTGTATGTAATTCCTGCATCCAGCAAGAGCTGTCAGTTTGTACTGTGTGTGTTTTTTTTGTTTTGTTTTGTTTTTTTTAACAATCCACTCAATTAAAGTATTCTATGTTTACAAAGTTGTACAACTGTTACCACAATTTTGGAACATTTTTACCACTAATATACTTATGATGGATCCTTTGTGACTAGCCTCTTTGACTTAGCATCAAGTTTGTGTGTGTGTGTGTGTGTATGTTTTAAGATTTTTATGCGGCTGGCATCATGGCACAGCAGGTTAAACCACTGATTGCAACGCTGACATTTCATGAGTGCCGGTTAGAGTCCCATCTGCTCCACATCTGATCCGGCTCCCTGCTAATGCTCCTGGGAAAGCAGCAGAAGATGTATCCAAGTACTTGGGTGCTTGCATCCACATGGGAGACCTAATGGAGTTCCACACTCTTGGCTTCAGCTTGACCCAGCCCCAACCGTTAGGGCTATCTGGAGAGTGAACCAGTGGGTGGAAGATCTCTTTCTCTGTTACTCTACCTTTCAAATAAAATAAAAAATAAAGTTCCAGCCAGGATCCATAAGTAAGAATTTATATTCCCTAACTGTTTAACTCTTAGGAACACTGTCATGAACTGGCCAAGGCCATAGGTCTCTGGGAGTCACATCAGAATGATGTGTGGTGTGAAAAGGTGGTGCTACTGATGACAAAAAAGAAAGTGTAAAGAGCTTTTACAGTAGGTCCAGGCTTTAACTGAGTAGTTCTTTAATGGAGTTTCCAGTGGTTTGACTCTGTTTTAGCTGGCTCCTTTATACCTAGTCAAGATTAACTTTTGTATTCCTTCTCAATCCCTTTTAAGATGCTGATTTAGTCTAAGGAGGAAATACAGACTTTAGAACTCAACAAATATTGACATTTAAACTTTTACAGGGGTGAAAGATTAACCTTTGGCCTTTACTTCTACAAGTTTTTCTTGGTTTATGTGGGCTTCTTTCACATACTAAGAGTCTGGTATCAATATTCACATCTTAACTGTGGGTTTCATGGGTTTATAATTTATTGACACAGTTTTCTTAAAACAAAACACTATTTTCATTCCATTTAAAAGGCAGAGAGAAAAGAAGAGATCTACCATCTGCTGGTTGACTCCACAAATGCCCACAAACAGCCAGGGCTGGACAGGCTGAAGCCAGCAGCTGGGAACTCAATCCCAGTCTCCCAGGTGAATGGCAGGGATCCAAGTACTTGAACCATCATCAAATGCTGCCTCCCAAGGTATGCACCAGGGGAGGCCGAATTGGAAGCAGAGGAGCCTGAACTAGAAACAGGCAGGCACTGTAATGTGGGATGCATACGTCCCAAGTGGCATCTCAGTTGCTGTGCCAAATGCCCACACCAACAAAGCTGAAGCCAGGAGCCAGGAGCTTCCTCCGGGTCTCCCATGTGGGTGCAGGGGCCCAAGGACTTGGGTCATCTTCTACTGCTTTCCCAGGCCACAGCAGAGAGCTGGATCAGAAGTGGAGCAGCGAGGACTCAAACCAGCGCCCATATGGGATGCTGGCGTTTCAGGCCATGGCTTTAACCTGCTGCGCCACAGTGCCAGCCCCACCAACAAAGTTTTCACAAGGTTTCTAACTCAGGTAAATTTTTAAGGCCTCACAAAGTTCATTTTAAATATATTAGAAACATGTCTCACTTTTTTTTCCCAACTATACTCCCCCCAGCACAGAAACCTTTTACTTAAGGACTACAAACTTCATGCATTTCATAAATAAAACTTTATGAATATAGTGATTCTTCTCACCATACCTGCCCTCCCACCCACATTCCCAACCCTGTTCCTCCTCCCTCTCCTGTTCCCATTCTTATTTTTTACTAAGATCTATTTTCCGTTAACTTTATACACAGAAGATTAACTCTGTACTAAGAGTTGAACAGGTTGTATGAAAAAAAAAAAAAAACAAACTATTCCTCAACAGTTGAAACAAGGGCTGTTCAAAGTCATTGCATCTCAAAATGTTAATTTCACTTCTATACATTACCTTTTAGGTGCTCTATTAGTTATCACAGATCAGGGAGAACATATGGTATTTGTCCTTTTGGGACTGGCTTATTTCAGTAAGTGTGATGTTTTCTAGTTTAATCCATTTTGTTGCAAATGACAGGATTTCTTTGATTTTCTTTGTTTTTTATTTATTTTTTTAACTGCTTGGTAGTATTCCATGCTGTATGTATCTTATAATTTCTTTATCCAGTATTCAATTGACGGGCATTGGGTTGATTCCATATCTTAGCTATTGTGAATTGAGCTGCAATAAATATGGGGGTACATAACTCTTTCCCAGGAGTAGGAAAAAACTTGGACCTTCTTCTACTGCTTTCCCAGGCCATAGCAGAGAGCTGGATTGGAAATACAGCAGCCAGGACTTGAACTGGCACCCGTAAGGGATGCCAGCACTGTATGCGGCAGCTTTACCCATTACACCACAGCATCAGCCCCAAAGGCTATTGATTTTTGTGTGTTGATTTTTATATACTGCCACTTTACCAAACTCTTTTTTTTTTTAAAGGTTTATTTATTTGAAAGAGTTATACAGAGAGAGGAGAGGCAGAGAGAGAGAGAGAGAGAGGTCTTCCATCCAATGGTTCACTCCCTAATTGGCCGTAATGGCTGGAGCTGTGCTGATCTGAAGCCAGGAGCCAGGAGCTTCCTCTGGGTCTCCCACATGGGTGCAGGGGCTCAATGAGTTGGGCCATCCTCTACTGCTTTCCCAGGCCACAGCAGAGAGCTGGATCAGAAGTGGAGCAGCTGGGTCTTGAACCAGCGTCCATATGGGATGCCGATGCTTCAGGCCATGGCCTTAACCGTGCCACAGAACTGGCCCCTACCAACTCTTTTTTTTTTTTTTTTTTTTTTTTTTTGGACAGGCAGAGTTAGACAGTGAGAGAGGGAGAGACAGAGAGAAAGGTCTTCCTTCCGTTGGTTCACTCCCCAAATGGCTACTATGGCTGGCGCGCTGAGCTGATCCAAAGCCAGGAGCCAGGTGCTTTTTCGTGGTCTCTTGTGCAGGTGCAGGGCCCAGGGCCATCCTCCACTGCCCTCCCAGGCCACAGCAGAGAGCTGGACTGGAAGAGGAGCAGCCGGGACTAGAACCCGGTGCCCCGGCTGGGACTAGAACCTGGGACTAGAACCTGGGGTGCCAGTGCCACAGGCGGAGGATTAGCCTAGTGAGCCGCGGTGCCGGCCTACCAAACTCTTCTATGTGTTCCAATAGTCTTTAGGTGGAGTCTTTTGGATCCCCTATACATAGAATATTCTCAACTGCAAATAGAGATAGTTTGACTTCCTCACCCCCAATTTGTATCCTTTTGGTTTCTTTTTCTGGCCTGATGGCTCTGGCTAAAACTGCCAGGACTATATTGAATAGCAATTGTGAGAGTGGGCATCCTTGTCTGGTTCTGGATCTCAATTGGGAACGCTTCCAACTTCTCCCCATTCAATAGGATGCTGGCTTTGGGTTTTTCATAAATTGCCTTGATTGTGTTAAGGAATGTTCCTTCTATACAAAACTTGCTTAGAGTTTTCATCATGAAAGTGTGTTGTACTTTATCAGATGCTTTCTCTGCATATATTGGGATAATCATATGGTTTTTATTCTTCAGTTTGTTAATGTGATGTATCACATCGATTGATTTGCGAATGTTGAACCATCCCTTCCTAGCTGGGATAAATCCCACTTGGTCTTGGTGAATGATCTTTCTGATGTGTTGTTGGATTCGATTGGCTAGTATTTTTGTTGAGGATTTCTGTGTCTGTATTCATCAAGGAAATTGGTGTGTAGTTCTCTTTGCATCTTTTCTGGGTTTAGAAAATAAGGTAATTCTGCCTTCATAGAGAGAATTTGGGAGAATTCTCTCCCTTTGAATTGTTTTGAATAAGTTGAGAAGAATTGGAATTAGTTCTTTAAATGTCTGGTAGAATTTAGCAGTGAAGCCATCTAATCCTGGGCTTTTCTTTGTTGGGAGGGCTTTATTACTGATTCACTTTCCATCTTGGTTATTGGTCTGTTTAGATTTTGTCTTCATGGCTCAATATAGATAGGTTGTATGTATCCAGAAATCTATCCATTTCTTTTAGGTTCCCCAGTTTGTTGGCATACAATTCTTTGTAGTAATTTCTGTGGTGTCTGTTGTTACATTTCCATTTTCATCTCTAATATTATTGATTTGGGTCTTCTCCTACTTTTTTTGGTTAGTTGGGCCAATGATGTGTCAACTTTGTTTATTTTTTCAAAAAAACAGCTTTTTGTTTTGCTGATCTTTTACATATATTTTTTGTTTCAGTTTTGTTGATTTCTTCTCTAATTATTTTTCTTCTCCTACTAGTTTTGGGTCAGGTTTGCTGTAGTTTTTCTAGATCCTTGAGATGCAGTGATAGCTCATTTATTTGGTGCCTTTCCAATTTCTTGATGTAGGCTCCTATTACTATAAACTTTCCTCTTAACACTGCTTTTGCTATATCCCATAACTTTTGATATGTTGTACTATCATCTTCATTTGTTTCCAGAAATTTTTTGATTTCTCTTTTGATTTCTTTAATGATCTACTGTTCATTCAGGAACATGTTGTTTAGTCTCCATGTGTTTGCATATGTTCTAGGGATCCTGAGTTGTTGATATCCAGCTTCATTCCATTGTGGGCAAAAAGATGCATGGTATGATTTCGATTTTTTTGAATTTTCTGTAACTTGCTTTATGGCCTAGTATGTGGTCAGTCCTAGAGAAAGTTCTGTGCACTGGTGAGAACAATGTGTATTCTGCAACTGTAGGATGAAAAGTTCTGTAGATATCTGTTAGGTCCTTTTGGTCTATAGTTTCTTTTTTTTATTATTTATTATTTTTTTAAATTTTTTGACAGGCAGAGTGGACAGTGAGAGAGACAGAGAGAAAGGTCTTCCTTTGCTGTTGGTTCACCCTCCAATGACTGCCGTGGCCGGCGTGCTATGGCCGGTGCACCTTGCTGATCCGATGGCAGGAGCCAGGTACTTATCCTGGTCTCCCATGGGGTGCAGGACCCAAGCACTTGGGCCATCCTCCACTGCACTCCCTGGCCACAGCAGAGAGCTGGCCTGGAAGAGGGGCAACTGGGACAGAATCCGGCGCCCCGACCGGGACTAGAACCCGGTGTGCCGGCGCCGCAAGGCGGAGGATTAGCCTAGTGAGCCGCGGCGCCGGCTTAGTGTATAGTTTCAATTAACTGTTGTTTCTTTGCTAATTTTCTGTCTGGTTGACCTGTCCATTGCTGAAAATGGAGTATTGAATCCCTCATTACTATTGCATTGAAGTCTATATCTCCCTTTAGATCCATTAACATTTCTTTTAAATATCCAGGTGCCCTGTAATTAGATGCATATACATTTACAATAGTCACATCTTCCTGTTGAGCTGATCCCTTAATCATTACATAGTGTTCTTCTTTGTTTTAACAGTTTTTGTGTTAAAGTCTTTTTTGTCTGATATTAGGATGGCTACACAACCTCTTTGGTTTCTGTTAGCATGGAATGTCTTTTTCCATCCTTTCACTCTCAGTCTGTGTATAGCTTTGTTGGTGAGGTGTTTTATTTGTAGGCAGCAAATAGATGGGTTTTGTTTTTTAATCCATTCAGCCAATCTGTATCTTCTAACTGGAGAGTTGAAACCATTTACGTTCATGGTTACTATTGATAAGTAATGACTGGACCCTGCCATTTTTTCATAAATTTTCCTGTTGTTTGTATTTCTTTTGTACTTTTACTGGGAGATTTTCTGCTTTCGCCTTCTTTTGTAGTGATGACCATGTTTCTGTGTGTAGCATATCCTTAAACATCTTTTGTAAGGCTAGACAAGTGGTAACAAATTCTTCCAATTCCTCTTTGTTATGAAAGGTCTTTATTTCACCTTCATTCATAAATGAGAGCTCTGCAGGATATAGTATTCTGCGTTGACTTTTTTTTCTTCTCTTAAGATTTGGAATATATCTCACCATTCTCTCCTAGCCTATAGAGTTTCTGATGAGAAAACAGTTTTGATTCCAATTGTAGAAACTCTGAAAGTAATCTGGCATTTCTCTTGTGCACATTTCAGAATCTATGCTTTACTGTGGAGAATTTGACTACAATGTGTCAAGGTGAACATCTTTTCTGATCATGTCTATTAGGAGTTCTATGTACTTCCTGTACTTGGACACCCTTTGTGTCTCCAAATTAGGGAAATTTTCTAAAAAGGTTTTCTTTTATTATTATTATTTTTTGACAGGCAGAGTTAGAGAGAGGGAGACAGAGAGAAAGGTCTTCCTTTTCCATTGGTTCACCCCCCAAAATGGCCGCTACTGCCGGCATGCTGCACCGATCTGAAGCCAGGAGCCAGATGCTTCCTCCTGGTCTCCCATGCCGGTGCAGGGCCCAAGCACTTGGGCCATCCTCCACTGCCCTCCCGGGTCACAGCAGAGAGCTGGACTGGAAGAGGAGCAACCGGGACAGAATCCGGCGCCCCGACTGGGACTAGAACCCGGTGTGCTATTGCCACAGGTGGAGGATTAGCCAAGTGAGCTGCAGAGCTGGCCTAAAACGGCTTTCTAATCCATTCTCTCTTTCCTTGCCTTCAGGAACTCCTGAGACCCATATGTTGGGTCATTTGATAGTATCCGATAAATCCCTGGCACTGTTTTTTAGTTTTCTAATTCCTTTTTTTTTTTTTTTTTTGTCTTACTGTTGAATTTCCAGAGATTTGTTTTTCCACCACATTTTTATTTGTTCTATTGAATTCTTCATTTCTAGTATTTTGTTTTGATTTCTCCTTAAAATCTGAATGTCATAGGAAAAATTTTCATTCATATCATGAACAGATTTCTTTTGTTTATGAATTTGCTTTTGATTACTTCTGAGTCATCCTGTGGTCAGTTTTTGAATTTTGTTTCTGGCATTTCATCAATCTTTCATCTTCACCTTCTAGTATTGAAGTGTTCTTTTGGTTGCATCATGTTGTCTTTCTTATTCTTATTTCTTGAATTGCTGCATTTATTATTAGGCATTTGTGGTGATACTTTTTTTCCCCCTGTGATGGCTTTTATCTTTGAATTATGCCTCTGTGGCTTAGTGGAGTGTCTGCTCTTTCAGTGAATACCCTGAGGCATCTCCCGGGTGTGGTCAGAGAGCTCTGTTCTGTGTTCTAGGTGACACCCTAGTTGGGCCAGAGGAGAGATTTGTTCTGCTCTGTTGTCATAGTCTCATGCTCACCTGTTCTCCTCGGAGGAGACCAGTGCTGGGCACTAGCCCCAGTGATACACTTTTCATTTGCGCTTCCACAAGAGCCATACAAAGGATCCATGCAGTCTTTGGTGTGAATATGGATCCTGCAGTAATGACCCTCACCAGGTAATCAGGGTGCCCTGAGCACGTGGAGTGCCCACAGTGACTGCCCACAGTCCCAGCCACACCCTGCACCCTCCCATGCAGCCACAGTGTTGTCACAGTCCCAGCACAGAAGGCTCCTACAGTAACCAGCACTCAGCTGCCTGTCAGTGCTCCCAGCCAGACTCAGGTGTCTCCTCTCAGCTTGTTGCTGGGCACACAGTCACAAGCTGGTGTAGCAGTTATGTTTGTCCAAAATGGCGCCTGCCCTCTCTGCGCTGGTTACAGGATGCCAGTGCGCTGGGTGGTTGAGGAGAGAGAAACGTGTCTCCCTTTTTTCCCTTTAGGTTGGCAGGTTCATTGTCCCCCTCAGGGCTCCCAGCTAGATTCCTACCAGGCATTTCCTGCAGCTTTTCGCCAGTGGTTTGGGCTGCTGCAGTCTGGTCTCACCTCACTCCAAAGCTGGTGCTGAGGCTGTCAGCTGCTGGGGTCCTGAGTTGTGCATGTCTACACCCTCCACATAGGTCTGTAGTGTCCCTCTAACTTGCATGGAGTTTCCTCTGCCATTTTCTTCCTAACTCTTCCCTTAGACTCTGTTCTTTCCACTTTTTTTTAAACTCCCCTAGACTAGAACAGTAAGCTTGCTCCCTATTCTGCCATCTTCAACCAAAATAATAGCTTTTTTTTTCTTTTTTTAAGATTTATTTATTTACTTGAAAGTCAGAGTTACACAGAAAGAAGAGAAGCAGAGAGAGAGAGAGAGAGAGAGAGAGAGAGGTCTTCCTTCCACTGGTTCACTCCCCAGTTGGCCACAACGGCCGGAGCTTTGCCGATCCGAAGCCAGGAGCCAGGAGCTTCTTCCGGGTGTCCCACACAAGTGCAGGGGCCCAAGGACTTGGGCCATCTTCTGCTGCCTTCCCAGGCCATAGCAGAGAGCTTGATGTGAAGAGGAGCAGCCGGGTCTTGAACCAGCGCGGCTTGAACTGGTGCCCATATGGGATGCCAGTACTGCAGGCGGTGGCTTTAACTGCTACGCCACAGTGCTGGTCCCTGTACTTTTTTAAAACAAGAAATTTGACACTTGTCCATTCTTTAAACTGCCCATTTGGTTTTTAACTTATTTATTTATTTTTTTAATTTGGGAGGTGAAGAGACAGACGGTGAGATAACTCTCATGAGCTGGTTCGTTCTCATATGTCTTCGATGGCTGAGTCTGGATGGCTGACCCACGTACTTAAGCCATCACTTGCTGCCTCCCAAGGTGTGTATTAGCAGAAAGTTGGAATCAGGAGCACAGAGCCAGTGTTCAAACCCTAGGGATTCTGATGTGGGGTATAAGCTTCTCAAGCAGTATATTGACCTCTACAGCAAATATTTACCTCTACTTCCTGAAAATCGTTAGTAGTAAGAGACATGGTAAACAGTTCAAAAGATGGAGTAGAAAATGAGTCTTTTACAGAAGTGTCTTACTTAGTTACAAACTTTTTACTAGCTTTGTTTGTGAGGCTGCAGGTGACTCTTCTAAGGAAGTTTTCTCTCCCTAGTATTTTCTTTTTCTCTTCTCTCCTCTCCTCTCCTCTCCTCTCCTCTCCTCTCCTCTCCTCTCCTCTCCTCTCCTCTCCTCTCCTCTCCTCTCCTCTCCTCTCCTCTCCTCTCCTCTCCTCTTCTCTTCTCTTCTTTTCTTTCCTCCTGCCCGCCCTTCCTTCCTTCCCTCCCTCCTTCCCTCCCTCCCTCCCTTCCTTCCTTCCATTTATTTGAAAGAGTTACAGAGAGAGGTAGAGACAGAGAGAGGTCTTCCATCCGCTGATTCACTCCCCAGATGGCTGAAACAGCCAGGGCTGTGCCGATCAGAAGCCAGGAGCTTCTTATGGGTCTCCCACATGGGTGCAGGGGCCCAGGGACTTGGGCCATCTTCTACTGCTTTCCCAGGCCACAGCAGAGAGCTAGATTGGGAGAGGAGCAGCCGGGACTAGAACTGGCGCCCATATGGGTTGCCAGCGCTTCAAGCCAGGATTTAACACTCTGCGCCACAGCGCCAGCCCCTCTCCCTAGCATTGTTAAGAGTCAGAAAGCATTCTCCTAAGTAGCTATTGTTTATCAAATATCAATTAGCAGACTATTAGAAAATAAGACAAATCATGACACAATTAAACTTACATAATGTAGACAAAGAAGTACAAGAATAAGAATTTAGCATTCATGTAAGGTTTAGGAGAAATAAAAAAAGAGGACAAAAGCTTAAAGAAACAACAAGAAGAAACAATTACATTGCAGAATGCAGGCATAAGAAAATTCTCGGGGTGGGCATTTGACACCGTGGTTAAGATGCCATTGGGATGCTTGCACCCCTTATTGGATGGGCTGGGTTTGAGTCCCAGCCCAGTTTCTTATTCTAGCTTCCTGCTGATGCATATTTACAGGAGGCAGCAAACTGATGGCTTAAGTACTTGATCTGTGCCACCCATATGGGAAACCAGAATGGAGTTCCTGGTTCCTGGCTTTGGTCTGGCCTACCCTTAACATTATGGGCATTTGGGGAGTAAATCAATAGATGCAAGATCTCTGTTTCTTTCTATCCCTCTGCCTTTCAACTAAATAAAAGCATAAGTAAATTAAATTTAGAAGAAAAAACCTAGAATTGAAGAATTAGAAAACAAAGGGAAATATGGAGGGGAGTAAACTGGATATAACAAAAGGTATTTGGCACCTACATAGAGCAAATACTGTAAGTTGGGTACTGTTGATTATATTGTATGTTCTGTGAAAGTTTCAGGTGGATGGTTTCACTCAAAAACAATAGAAACATAGGTGCCAGCGCTGTGGCACAGTGCTGGTTTGAGTCCCAGCTGCTCCTCTTCTGATCCAGCTCTCTGCTATGGCCTGGGAAAGCAGTAGAGGATGGCCCAACTCCTTGGGCCCCTGCACCGTGTGGGAGACCAGAAGAAGCTCCTGGGTCGGATCGACGCAGTTCCCACCGTTGCAGCCAATTGGGAAGTGAACCATCGGATGGAAGACCTCTCTCTCTCTGCCTCTCTCTCTCTCTCTCTCTGCCTCTCCTCTCCTCTCCTCTCCTCTCTCCTCTCCCCTCTCTCCTCTCTCCTCTCCCCTCTCCTCTCCTCTCCTGTGTAACTCTGACTTTCAAATAAATAAATAAATATTTTAAACAATAGAAAAACATGATGATGAAAATTGGAATAGACACCCATAACCAAGGAAAAATTGAGTACTTTATAAAATGACTTCCCCCTACTCTCCCCTTTTTAAAAAGAATTACTTATTTATTTATTTGAGGCAGAGTTGCAGACAGATGGAGAGAGACAGAGAGGTCTTACATCTGCTGGTTCACTCCCCAAATGGGCGCAATAGCTGGAGCTGAGTTTATCTGAAGCTAGGAGCCAGGAGCTTCTTCCAGGTCTTTCATGTGGATGCAGGGACCCAAGCATTTAGGCCATCTTCCACTGCTTTCCCAGGCTATTAGCAGAGAGCTGGATCAGAAGAGAAGCAGCCAGGACTTGAACCAGTGCCCATATGGGATGCCGGCGCCACAGGTAGAGGCTTAGCGTACTAGGTCATATCACTGGCCCCTACCCCCTTAAGAGGGCAAGAAATCACTCTTTAGTTATTGGTGATTTCTCCTAAACTACTACTTTTTTTGACACGCAGGGTTAGACAGTGAGAGAGAGAGAGACAGAGAGAGAGGTCTTCCTTCCGTTGGTTCACCCCCCAAATGACCACCACGGCCAGTGTGCTGTGCCAATCCAAAGCCAGGAGCCAGGTGCTTCTCCTGGTCTCCCACGTGGGTGCAGGGCACAAGCACTTGGCCCATCCTCCGCTGCCTTCCTGGGCCACAGCAGAGAGCTGGACTGGAAGAAGAGCAACCGGGACAGAATCCGGCGCCCCGAGTGGGACTAGAACCTGGTATGCCAGTGCCACAGGCGGAGGATTAGCCTAGTGAGCTGCAGCACCGGCCAGATTTCTCCTAAACTTCTAAGAGATAGTAAATTCTCATGTTAAATAATTACATTAAACAACTCTGATAATAAAACCTGACAAATATGAAAAAAAAAGTGTAATCCAATCTCCTTTGTAAATATATAGATGTCTAAAATAATAGTAGCAAATGGTCACAGTGGTTTTTTTCTAGGAACGCTAGACAAGTTCAGTGTTAAAAATTCACTAATCTAGAATCAGTGCTATGGATTGATTGTGTCCCCTCCAGAATTTGAGCATTGTGAATGTTATAATATTGCATGGTGAGGCCTTTGAAGTTTTTTAAATATATTTTTTTAAAGCTTTATTTTATTTATTTGAAAGGCTGAGTTACAGAGTGGGGGTGGGGTGGGGAGAGACAGAGAGAGAGCCATCTTCCATCTGCTGGTTCATTCTCCAAATGGCCAGCACTGGCCAGAGCCAGGAGCTTCATTCCACAGCTTTCCCAGGTGCATTAACAGGGAGCTGGATCAGAAGTGGAACAGCCAGGACCAGTGCTTAAATGTGATGCCAGCATCACAGGTGGTGGCTTTCCCTGCTCTGCCATACCACCTGCCCCCACGTTGAGGGCTTTAAAAGGTGATTAGAGGGCTCCTCCAGTGATTGGGATTAAGTGCCTTATGAAAAGGCTGATGACATGATAGGAGTTCAGCCCTTTCCTTTCTGCTCTGTGGGGATAGTGTTGGTCCTGTTTTGCCCTCCATCTTCTATCATGTGGGGACACAGCATTCCTTTCTTCTGGAGCACAGTTTGCTTGCTCTTTTTTTTTTTTTTTTTTTTTTTTGAGATGTGAAAATGTGAAAGGCAGACTTGTGGGGGGGGCTGGCACTGTGGCACAGTGGGTTAACACCCTGGCCTGAAGTGCCAGCATCCCATATGGGCACCAGTTTGAGTCCCGGTTGCTCCACTTCTGATCCAGCTCTCTGCTGTGGCCTGGGAAAGCAGTAGAAGATGGTCCAAGTCCTTGGACCCTTGCACCTGTGTGGGAAGAAGCTCCTGGTTCCTGGCTTCGGATTGTTGCAGCTCTGTTCATTGCTGCCAGTTGGGGAGTGAACCAACAGATGGACTACCTCTTTTTCTCTCGCTCTGCCTCTCCTTTCTCTGTGTAACTCTGACTTTCAAATAAGTAAATAAATCTTAAAAAAAAAAAAAAAGAGATCCTCCATCCATTGGGTCACTCCCCAAAGGGCTGCAACAGTCAGGTGAGGGCCAAGTGGAAGCCAGGAGCCTGAAACTCTGTCCAGGTCTCCCACGTGGGTGACAGGCACCAAGTATTGGGCCATCTTCTGCTGCTTTCACATCAGCAGGAAGCTGGATAGGAAGTGGAGCAGCCAGGACTGGAACCGGCACCCAAATAGGACGCCAGCATTGCAGACTGCTGCTTAATCTTCTGCACCACAACACTCACCCCAGGACAGAGCTTTCAAGGCATGATCTTGGAATCAGGGCCTAGACCCTCACCAGATACCTATCCTACCAATGTCTTGATCTTGGATTACCCAGTTTCAGGTATTCTGTTATAGTAGTACAAATGGATGAAGTCAGTGTAGGTGAATGCTTATGTGCACATATATAGTCAGGCCTGGCTTAATAGAGACATGTTGAGAAATATGTCCGTGCTGTTAGACATTTTTGTTGTGTGAACATCAGAGAGTGTACTTACATAAGCTGAGATGGCTGTAATGGCATGGACGATATAATCTTATGGGATCCCTGTCATAGATGTGACGCATCATTTGGTTCTGGGAAAGCAGTAGAAGATGGCCTGAGTGCTTGGGTGCTTGCCACTCTCATGAAAGACCCAAATTGAGTTCCATGCTCCTGACTTTGGCCTTAGCCTGGCCCAGCCCCAGCCATTGTGCTTATTTGAGGAGGGAACCAGTGGATTCTCTATGTCATCGTTGTCCATTCCAACCCCCTCCACCTGTTGCTCTGCCTTTCAAATAAATAAATCTTTAAAACAAAACAAAATATTGTATAGCACATGAGTTTGGTCTGTACCATCTTCCTGGCCCAGGTTCTAGCTTTGTTTTGTAAAGACTGTGTGATCTTGGGTGAGTTTGCTTAACTTATGTTCACTTATCTGTTATTATCTATAATAATAGCAACTGTTTCATACCCTAGATCTTGCATAGGTGGCAAGAACCCCAAGCTCTGGAGCTATCATGTGCTGTCTCACAGGTTGTATGTTAGCAGGAAATTGGATTGGAAGCAGAATAACCAGGACTTGAACCAGATACTCTGATATGGGATGCAGGTGACTCAACTGGTGGCTTGACCTGCTGCACCACAACACCAGCCCCATGATCTCCTCATCTTTTAAGGACGTCAGTCCTATTGTATTGAGGCCCATCCTAAGAATCCCGTTTCAGTTTAATTACCTCTTAAAAGTTCTTATTTCCAATTGTGTTCTTTTTTAAAAAAAATATTTATTTATTTATTTGAAAGTCAGAATTACACAGAGAGAGGAGAGGCAGAGAGAGAGAATGGTCTTCCATCTGATGGTTCACTCCCCAATTGGTTGCAACTGCCAGAGCTGAGCCGATCCAAAGCCGGGAACCAGGAGCTTCTTCCGGGTCTCCCACATGGGTGCAGGGCCCCAAGGACTTGGGCCATCTTCTACTGCTTTCCCAGGCCATAGCAGAGAACTGGAGCAGCCAGGTCTCAAACCATCACCCATATGGGATGCTGGCGCTTCGGGACAGGGTGTTAACCCGCTGTGCCACAGCGCTGCCCTTGTCCAATTTTATTCTGAGGTACTGGGGATTAGGGCTTCAATATGGGTTTTGGGAGATACAGTTCAGCCCATAACATGTTGTTACAAAGATGAAATGTGCTGATAAAGAATAACTGGCCCATGTGGCAAGTGCTGCCTAAGTATTTGTTATTTATTATTACTTTATGTTAACAAATAATACATAAAACCCCAAAACTTAGTTATTTCATTATAATTAAAGATAAACAGGAATTTGCATAAGATGTACAAGGAGGTTCCATCCATGTACTCTTCACCTCTCCTTCAATATGAACATCTTGTATAATTGCAGTACAGCATAAAAATTGGTGTTGGAGGGGCATAGCAGGGAGAGCCTCCACCTGCAGTGCCTGCATCCTGTATGGGCACTGGTTCAAGTCCTGGCTGCTCCTCTTCCGATCCAGCTCTCTGCTATGGCCTGGGAAAGAAGTAGTAGATGGCCAAAGTCCTTGGGCCCCTGCACCTGTGTGGGAGACTCAGAAGAAGCTCCTGGCTCCTGGCTTCAGATCAGCGCGGCTCCAGCCATTACGGCCAAGTGGGGAGTGAACCAGTGGATGGAAGATCTCGCGCGCGCTCTCTCTCTCTCTCTCTCTCTGCCTGCCTCTGCTCCAGGAGTCAGGAGCTTCTTCTGGGTCTCCCACATGGGTACAGGTGCCTACGTACCCAGGCATATTAGCAGGGACCTGGATTGGAAGTGGAGCAACTGGGACTCAAACTTGTGCCCATATGGGATGCCGGCACTGCAGGCAGCAGCTTAACCTGCCGCGCCACAGAGTGCTCCCCAAAATGCTATAATTCTGTTCTTAGATAACAGTTGCTTTTCCAAGTAGATGTCAGGGGCCTAAGCACTTGGGCCATCTTCCACTGCTTTCTCAGGAGCATTAGTAGGGAGTTGGATCGGAAGAGGAGCACCTGGACTTGAACCAGCACCCATATGGGATGCCAGCACTACAGAAAGCAGCTTTACCTGCTGTGCCACAACACCAGCCCCGAGCTCTTTTCAAACAGAAAGTGTATCTCATGTGTCCTTGGTATTTAAATTTAATCTTATTATGATAACTTGGGATGCTTGTACTTCCAAAGACCAAAGGAATTCCTGTGCCTCTTACATTAATGTTTCATCTGCTCAGTCTCCACCACATTTACTTTACACTTTAATTCATATTTAGTAATTGCTAACAACAGATAAATTATTTAATCTTTGTATCTGTACACATCACTTTAAAAAGATTTTTTTAAAATTTAATTTGAAAGGCAGAATTACAGAGAGGCAGAGAGAGGTCTTGCATCCACTGGTTCACTCCCCAGATGGCCGCAATGGCAAAATATTTTCAGGGTTCATCCATCTTGTAGTTTGTATCAGTACTTTTGTTTTTATGGCAGAATAATCCATTATACGGATAATACAACATTGTGTTTGTCAGTTTGATACACATTTTGGGTTGGCATAGCGTTTTTGGCTTTGTGAATTTGCTATGTGCATTTGTGTCCATATTTTTTCTGTGTACATTTTCCTTTCTCTTAGGTATAAACTTGGGAATGGAATTTTTGGATCATATAGTATCTCTATGGTTAATTGAGAAACTAACTGCTTGGCTGTTCTTTCAAGCAACTGCACATTACTGGCAGCAGTGTATTGAGGATTCTGATGTCTCCACTTTCTTGCCAGCATTTTTTATTTTCTGACTTTTGATTCTAGCCTTCCTGGTAGGTATGAAGTGGTATCCCATTGTCATTTTTTTAAAGATGTATTTTATTTATTTTTTGACAGGCAGAGTTAGACAGTGAGAGAGAGAGAGAGACAGAGAGAAAGGTCTTCCTTCCGTTGGTTCACCCCCCAAATGGCCATTATGGCTGGCGCGCTGCACCAGTCCAAAGCTAGGAGCCAGGTGCTTCCTCCTGGTCTCCCATGTAGGTGCAGAGCCCACGCACTTGGGCCATTCTCCACTGCCTTCCTGGTCCACAGCAAAGAGCTGGACTGGAAGAGGAGCAACCGGGACCGAATCTGGCCCCCTGATCGGGACTAGAACCTGGGGTGCTGGCGGCACAGGCGGAGGATTAGCCTAGTGAGCCACAGCGCTGGCCCACCTTTATTTCTTTAATTATTCTTTCCTTTGGTTCTGTGGACATATTTTTAATGGCTCTTTTGAAATATTTTTTTGTTTACTCCAATGTCTGATCACTCTTGACAGGCAGTTTCTTTGCTTTATTCCTCCCCTGTGTATAGATTGTAGTTTACTCCTTTTTTTTTTTTTTTTTTTTTTTGTATACTTCATGCTTTTTTGTTGGAAACTGTATTTTTTTTTTTTTTAATTTGAGAGAAAGATAGGGAGAGAGAAAACACACTCTCATTCATTGGTTCTCTAAATGTATGCAATGGCTGGGGCTAGGACAGGGCCAGAAGCTGGGAACACAGTTCAGATCTCCCACATGGGTGACATGAACTAAATTACTTGAACCATCACTGCTACCTCCCAGTGTCTGTATTGGCACAAAACTGGAGTCAGGAGCCAGAACAGGAATCCAATCTAGGCATGTTAGGCTAAATGCTCATTCCAGAAACCAAATGGTATATTGCATCAATACTGGGTCTTGAGTCTTAACCACTTGGGCTTGTTAATGTTATTTACTTATCTGTTTGTTTAGAGACTAACTGGATTACTTTTGTGAAACCTGTTCTACCCCCACTTCCTCATCCTCACCCCCTGATGTCGTTCCTCAGTGAGGCAACTTTTTTTTTTTCAAGATTTACTTATCTATTTGAAAGAGTGACAGGGAAAGAGAGAGTGAGAGAAACAAAAGATAGTTCTTCCATCCTTTGGTTCACTTTCCAAATACTTGCAACAGCTTGGGGCTGGGCTAAGCTGAGCCCAGAAATCAGGAACTCCTGGGTTTCCACGTGTGTGCAAGAACCCAAGTACTTGGGCCATCCTTTGCTGCCCCTGCGTGCATTAGCAGGAAATGGTCAGAAGCGAATTCCATGGTCAGTACTTGATTCCAGGCATTATGATGTGGGATTCAGGAACCTAACCCGCTGCACCATGACACCCGCACACTTTCAGCTACGCCTGCAGTCAACCTGGATGACTGATGACGATGGTACTGGTCTGACTTCTTCATTTTCTAAGCGTTCTCAGCTGTTAAATTCTGTTGCCCAGCTGTTCCATTGTTTTCAACAATGCCCTGGACTGTAAGTTTCTCTGTAACTAATCCAATCAAAATTGTGACTCCTCAGAAGGAAGAGTTTCTGAGGTCTTAGATTTGTGTTCTGTCTGACCTTTGGGGCAGGGAGAGAGGAGAGGACAGCCTTTTCTCTATTGTGACCCGGTGCCCTCCTGCAAACTAGCTTACAGACTAGGCTGTGTCTTCATTACATCCACACATCGTCTTCCAATTGCCATTCACCACAGCTTCCACAGTTCTTGAAGATTCCATTAGAGTTAAATTTGTCCATACACTATGGCAAATGAGGTCAGGTCCATTGGGATACGGTGTTTTCCTGCTTCTTCCGTTAGGCAAAATATCTGCACCAGGGTTCTGGGGGTGGTGTTGGGAGTGGAGGTGGCACAGAGGCAAGCTGTTGTGGGGGATCGCTGAGTGCTGGGAGGGGAGGAGAGAGGTCAGCAGCCTGAGGGCCTCTTGGCTTGTCTCTGTTGTGCAACCACTGTACCGTGAGATGAGCAAAGGGGGTGTTGGGTCCTCAGTGTTCCTAGGGGGCTGTGCCTATTGGAGAGCCTCTCTGCCACACACACGGGTTGGGCAAAAGAAGGCAGCACCCTCCATGTCTTCAGTGGTACTTGCCTGGGCCTTAGTCTCAGCAAAGAGAATGGGGGATAAGAAGGAACTCGGAACATGTGGAGGTACTCTAGGAGGGAGAATCTGCACAGGAGGACAGAGTTTGTGCAGGAAATGAGTAGAGTGTTTGTAGTAGAGGATTCTAACACGAAGGGCGCAGTGCAGTAGTTCTTTTAAGTTGCCTTGGAGGAGATGCAGTTAACTCTTGGCTTCTGGCCTTATTACTTAGACATCAAAATCAACAAACTTCTTTCTCAGTTTTGTTTTCATCTTAAATTAAAATTTCTTTTGATTTTTTTCTTCTCCCCCAGGGGCCACTGAATAGTGAGTCTTCCAACCAGAGCTTGTGCAGCGTCGGGTCCTTGAGCGATAAAGAAGTAGAGGTGAGAAGCTACATGTATGGGAAGACTTCTCACATGCCCAAACTTTGTCGGGATTAAAAAGACAGCACTGTGACTCTAGGGGTGCTTCTGGAGTCTGTATGCATGGCTTCTCTTTGAGATGTGTGCTGTCTGCATTTGTACAGATGTGATGTTACCCTGATATGTTTTTATTATAATTGTGTATGGGTCTCCTCTCTGTTTAGGTACCCTCAGAAATTTGGTTTAGGTGCCTGCAGAAATTTGCAGTTCTGGCTGAATTACCTTAGGTGCCCTTAAATTTTAATACCTTTTAATACTTTAACAGAATGAGACACTGACTTTAGTAGTAGAATTTGAAAAGGTTTGTTTTGTTTTTCCCGCTTAAATGAGAGATCAAATTTTTTTAAATAGGCAGATAACCTAGATGCATGAATATGGTTCTAAATCTAAAAATACCCTTTTTTGCTTTGGAGCAACTTTGGTTTAAGATGAATAAATTGAAACATATTTAAGGTGTTTGCCAAAAATTGCTTGGAGGGTTTGGTTCTAGACCCTCTGTTCTTTTACTCTGTTCTTGTCTGTACCAGTTATATCTCTTTAGGTATCTGGTATTTTGTACATGTTCTTTTTCCTAATGTGAAAAATTTGCCAGAATGCTAATTGTGACATGTATGATGTTTAACAGACTCCTGAGAAAAAGCAGAATGACCAGCGAAATCGGAAAAGAAAAGCTGAACCATATGAAACTAGCCAAGGTAGTCATGATTTCACACCAATAAAAATGCCAAATTTTTATGTATTTAGATAGAGTTTTCTAACCTACTCTAAATAATTGGCTTATGTATGGGGATTCCTAACAAAGGAGGCTTGTGAATCTTAAGGGAATATCAGGCTGTTTATTATAAACTTGCCATTTGATATACACCTGACAAAACAGTCAGTTCTTTGGGGACTCTTGTTTTCCCTGCTGTACGTGAACAATCGTCTCACCACAGGTTTCTCTTCAGATTGAGTACGTAATATATGAAAAGAGGTTAAACTTTGCAGTTTTTACTGCATCTTGCATTAGATCAGTGACTTGTTAGAATAGGGAGCCAGAAGTGGTTTTGTTTTCCATTGCTGTCCTTTCTACCTGCTCTTCTTCCGTGGCGGTCACTTAGTTGCACATTGGAGCCACTAGAAAAAGTCTGTAAATATGATGGCTGTGATGCCAAATATTTTTATGTAATCACAGAAAGAATAAATGGTTTGACTTGATGGAATGGAAATCCAAGTCTCTTTTCATTATACTTTTTTTTAAACTACATATAATTCATATTTGTCTTTTGGGAAGGAAGAAAATTCACCCAAGTGACAAGGCCATATGAAATTTTGCTTGAAATAGAGTCAACGCCTTAGTCATTGTGGGATTGTTTGGATTCTTTGTTCTCTTAGATTGAGATGTGAATCGTAGATAAGTTTTATTTTGATTGATAATTATGGCACAAATTTTGTTAGTATATTTATAGAAGAAAGATAATCTTACTGGCAAGTGAGTGTTTTCGCTGCTGATTTTGTCATACATGGAGGAAATAGTCTTTCTTAGGGTGCTGATGCTTTATCTCATTTGTTAATAGGAAAGCCGACGCTGAATTTGTAGCAGTGTTTATAGTTACAGGGAGTATACAGTATACTTAAGTGAATGAGCGCTGTACGTCTCCATTGGAAAACTGTATTTACTTTGGTTTCATTTTCAGGGAAAGGCACTCCTAGGGGACATAAAATTAGTGATTACTTTGAGGTAAGTTACATTTTTGGGGAAAGAAAAATCTGTAATGATTTTTTAAAAACCTAAATCGTGTTTGTTTAGGAAGCAGTGTTGCTTTTCCTGTGCTTTTATCCCCTTCCTCCCCGTCTTCATCAGTCTAATGCTGCTCCCTCTGTCAGTAAGAGGAAACTCCTGCTGATTTCCTAAATTTGAATTTTTTATTTTGTGTCTTGTCTGTGATGATATAAGATTCACAAATGAGCTGATTTTTTTTGTTGGCCATACCAGGTTTTGAGTCTTACAAAGATTGAGGTGGAATGACTTGAACTCTTTTTTGTCCCTTTCTCTTTGGCCTGGTGGAACATGTAGTGAGCTCACTGACCCATCATTAGGGGTAACTAGAGACACTAACATCCACTGTACCACTATGTTTCTGCTGTGTGTGTTTGAGACCAGAAGCAAAAACATTCTTCTCTCATGTCCTTCTAAAACCATGTGTATCTTCAGCTTTTTAGCTGGGTTTCGTGTATTTCTCCTAGAGTTCCTTCTTAAAAATCTCGTTGAAAAGATAACCAGAATTTGGTTTATGTGGTGTTTTCTCTCTAGAGTAACATGTATTAACTTAATGGGGCCATATATAATACCTGTTTTGTGCATTAAACTTTTACTCTCCTTATCTGAAGCATAGTACTGTTTTGAATTATTCATATGCATTTTTCCCTGTTGGCCAGTTTGCTGGGGGAAGCGGGCCAGGAACCAGCCCTGGCAGAAGTGTTCCACCAGTTGCACGATCCTCACCGCAACATTCCTTATCCAATCCCTTACCGGTAAGCAATCACCTGGAGACATTTGACACCTGTTGTAGGAGACAAATTCAGGAACACTCAAGCAAAGTTTCTCTTCCATTAATTATCCATGGGAGATAAGGCATTAGGGACAATGGTGCATAATATTATCAGTGAATCACTTACATTCACGTATGTGTCAGTAAATTAACTTCTTATTTATTTATTTATTTTTGAGAAGAGAAAAGCCTTATTTACCATCCAGGAAGGAGGTGAAAGGTTATGATTCACATTTGCCTCTTTGATCAGAGGAATGGGGAAAGTTTTATGAATTAGATAGGAGAAGGCTGATGTGCAAGTAAGTTAACTATTTACAAAAGCTGACCTTACTAGCATAATAAATTGCCTCCAAGCCTATGGCTTAGTGGGCTGTCAAGGAAATGATTCCAATCCAAACATTAGGTTTTTATCTCTGCAAAATGGTAATGTTCCTATAACTATTTTTTTCCTTTTTAAAATTTGATCTGTCCCTTGTGTTTGAATTATCTTTGGGGGTTACTCAGTCATATAGAAAAGCTATATAGATTAGAGATAGGTTTGTTTTTAGCCAGTAAGTGAGATCTGAAGGTCTTAATACATTATACCTAAGTTAGTGGTTCTCAGTCAGATACAGTTTTGTTCCACATGGGACATTTGCCCCAGTATACATGGAGCCATTTTTGGTTGGCACAGCTAGGGGCTGTGGGATGGTACCGTGGGCACCTGCAGGGTGGAGGCCAGAGAAGCTGGTAAATATCCTGTAATGTTCAGACAGCTCCCCTACAACCAAGAATTGAACCAAAATGTTAGTAATGCTAACTTGGAGAATTTTGTAGTTTGCCAACATAGAATTTTGTTAATTTGATTCAGGGCCTTTGGATGATTTGTTGATATCATTTACGATCCCCAACTTAAGAGATACTGGTCAATTATGCCTTCAGTGGGGTTTTGTTGAACAGGGTCTCTAAGATCAGGAGTTTTCATCCTAGATCTTTGTTTAGGACAGTTGTTTTCCTTGTGTAATTTTGTTCTTTTCCTAAGTGATTTAAACTTTTGTAATGTTAAAATGTTTTGAAATATACTTCTTCTCCCTACTTTCTCGTAAAAACATGCATTTATTAGATGACTGTAATCAGTAAAGCACTTAGGAAAACATAACTTAAACTTAGGAAAATAACATTAATTTTTTGGTGTTTTATCAACCTTGCCATATTTTAAAATGTAAAAAGTGTTTAATGCACACATCTGTTTGGCTTGGTTGAGGTTTGTTAGATAACTGTTTGGGCCTGTGTCTCTGTTTTCCTTAAGTTTTAAACTTTCTTTTTTTTTTTTAAATGAGATTGCAGAATATATAGTTAGGACAAATATGTGGAATTTTGTGATGTTGTCCATCACTCTTTCTTCTTGAAATCCCTTTTTTTTTTTTTTTTTTTTTTCTCATTTGGTTTTTAGTGATGTGATTACCCATCTATTGTGTGTTAGTTTAGGTTGAATCTTCTTATTTCATGGCAAAAGAGATGTATTCAGTGATCTGGGGATATTTCTGTTAGTTATATGAATGTGACTGGGCCTCATCAACATTATATAAGTAAGTATATATTAGGTCTTGAAATGAGAACCAAACTTTAATTTGCCTTTTCCATTGTCATGAAAAGCTCTTTATTCTTCCAACTTGGGTTCTGTTATATTCACTGATTTGTATATCCTCAATATGCTTTTCTCCATTCTACTTGCCTGGAGTGACTCAGCCTTGATTAAGTTAAATTCTTCACTTTTTCCTTGCCTCTAAGCAGTCCAACATGATTCGAGGAAAACATACCCACACAAGCTGGTTGATCTCGCTTTATGTTCATGACCTCTAATGTTAGGTGCACCTTTCGTTCCCTGCCAGTCCTACTACATCTCTAGTTAATTAATTCCCTTTCTTTGATAAGTAGCTCATATTTTTGTCAACCCCCTCAATCCTCCAGCAGTACTTCTTCTACTAATTCAGTTTATAACCTTGCTTTTTAATTTTACTGAGAAAATAGAAGCAATCAGAAGAGAACTTCCACATGGCTCCTGTGCCAGATCTGCCAAGTTGCTTGCATGAGTTCCTGTATCTGCCTTTTGGTATAAATGAACTTGCCACCCCTTCTCTTGAGTTCTGGTTTTCCTGAAAATTTTATTTCCAACTCGTTACTTGGATTTTTGTTTACATATCTTACACGCAGTATCCTTCTGATTCTCTGCCTTAGCCTTCAAGGTAGTCTGTTTTTGCCTTTGTCTCTCCTAATTTGAAAGTAGTAGCCAGAGCGACTTTATAGAATTAGGTAAACATCCTGCCACTCCTGTCTGTTCCAGATTACCCAGTGGCTTCTCTGTTGAAGTCCTTAAAAAGTCTAAAACTCCTGCGTGGTCTGTACTCCTCCATGGGCCTGACTACACCTGCAGCTGTTCTCCTTTGGTCTTACCCGTGGCAGCCATGCTGGCGTTCTGGAAGTCCCTTGAGCACTGTGAGCCACTGTCTTGCTATTCCCTCTTCTAGGAACATTCTTTGCCAAGACATCAGCAGTTTTTTCATCAGGTTGTTGCTCAAAAATGACCTTGGAAAAGTGGTCATTTTTGAGCCAACTTCTCTGTCTCTAATTTACCTTATTTTAATTCTTGGTTATCACCACTTCGCACGCTCACTCTCACGCTCTCTCTGTTTCTCTCTCTCTCTCTCACACACACACACACAAATTTTGATTTACATTAAAATTTTTTGAGATTTATTTATTTTTTTAAAGATTTATTTATTTATTTGAAAGAATTACGCAGAGAGAGAAGGAGAGGGAGAGAGGTGGAGAGAGAGAGATCGAGAGATCTTCCATCACTGGTTCACTCTCCAGCTGGCTGCAATGGCCTGAGCTGTGCCGATCCGGAGCCAGGAGCCAGGAGCCAGGAGCTTCCTCCGGGTCTCCCCCGTGGGTGCAGGGGCCCAAGGACTTGGGTCATCTTCTATTGCTTTCCCAGGCCATAGCAGAGAGCTGGATCAGAAGTGGAGCAACCGGGAAACGAACCGGTGCCTGTATGGGATGCTGGCACTGCAGACAGTGGCTTTACCCACTACGCCACGCCGACCTCTTAGATTTATTTATTTACCTAAAAGCCTGAGCTACACAGGGGGTGGGGAGGCAGGGAGATCTTCCATCTGTTGGTTCACTGCCCAAATGACCATGATGGCTGGAGTTGCGCTGATCTGAAGCCAGGAGGCAGGAGCTTCTTCCAGGTCTCCTGTGTGCTTTCCCAGGCCATAGTAGAGAGCTGGATTGAAAGTGGAGCAGCCAGGACTCGAACTGGTGCGCATATAGGATGTCAGCACCGCAGGTGGTGGCCTCACCTGCTATACCACAGCACCAGCCCCTTATATTTAAATTTTTCAAAACATTTTATGTATTTATTTGAAAGTCAGAAATACAGAAAAAAAAAAAAGATCTTCCATCTGTTTGTTCATTTCCCCAAGTATCCATTAGTATCCCTTGTCGGGAGCCAGGCTAAAGCCAGAAGCTGGGAGCTTCATCTGGGTCTCCCACATGAGTGGCAAGGGCCCAGGCACTTGTAGCATCTTCCATGCTTTTCTCAGGTCACTATCAGGTAGCTGGATTGGAAGTGGAGCAGCAGCTGGGCATTGAACCAGCAGCTGCATAGGATGCCAGCATCACGGGCAGCAGCTTTACCTGCCGCGCCACAACAGCAGTCCCTGTATTTGAATTTTTAATTAATTTATATTTAATAAATATTGAAAGACACACACACACACAGTATACAATTCTACAGTGTAATGAATTCTCACCAACTGTGCCAGCACAGAAAAGAAATATTACCAGCCCCACTGAAGTCCAGTCATTCACCTCTGTCTCTGTCACATGGATGGCCAGTAACCACTGCTCTGATTTCTACAGCATAGGTGACTCTGACCTGGGTTTTTTGAACGTTATGTAAAAGGAATCATGCAGTATGTATTCTTGTGTTTGACTCATTTTGCTGAATATTGCTTTTGTGAGATTTAGTCATATTGTTGTGTTTGTTGTAAGTCATTGTCAACTTTTTTTTAAACATTTTATATATTTTAATTTTTTTCTTTTTTTCACTTATATTTAATAAATATAATTTCCAAAGTACAGCTTATGGATTACAATGGCTTTTTCCCCCTCCATAACTTCCCTCCCACCCGCAATCCTCCCATCTCCTGCTCCCTCTCCCATTCCATTCACATCAAGATTCATTTTCAATTCTATTTACTACATTTTCAATTTAGTGTATATTAAGTAAAGATTTCAACAGTTTGCACCCACACAGAAACATAAAGTGTAAAATACTGTTTGAGTACTAGTTATAGCATTAATTCACATTGGACAACACATTAAGGACAGAGATCCTACATGGGGAGTAAGTGCACAGTGACTCCTGTTGTTGACTTAACAAATTGACACTCTTGTTTCTGGGGTCAGTAATCACCCTAGGCCCTTGTCATGAGTTGCCAAGGCTATGAAGGCCTTTTGAGTTCGCTGACTCTGATCTTATTTAGACAAGGTCATAGTCAAAGTGGAAGTTCTCTCCTCCCTTCAGAGAAAGGTACCTCCTTTGATGGCCTGTTCTTACCACTGGGATCCCACTCGCAGAGATCTTTCAGTTAGGGTTTGTTTTGTTTTGTTTTGTTTGTTTGTTTTTGCCAGAGTGTCTTGGCTTTCCATGCCTAAAATACTCTCATGGGCTCTTCAGCCAGATCTGAATGCCTTAAGGGTTGATTTTGAGGCCAGAATGCTGTTTAAGACATCTGCCCTTCTATGAATCTGATGTGTATCCCGCTTCCCATATTGGATCGTTCTCTTCCTTTTTTGTTCTATCAGTTAGTATTAGCAGACACTAGTCTTGTTTATGTGATCCCTTTGACTCTTAGACCTATCATGATCAATTGTGAACTGAAATTGATCACTTGGACTATTGAGATGGCATTGGTACATGCCACCTTGATGGTATTGAATTGGAATCCCCAGGCACATTTCTAACTCTACCATTTGGGGCAAGTCAGAATAATTGTGTGTTAATTACAGAGTTCAACCAATAGTATTAATTAGAACAAAAAAAAAATACTAAAAGGGATAAAGTATTAAGTTGTACATCAACAGTCAGGACAAGGGCTGATCAAGTCACCGTTTCTCATACTGTCCATTTCACTTCACCAGGTTTCCTTTTTGGTGCTCGGTTAGTTGTCACCGATCAGGGAGAACATATGATATTTGTCCCTTTTGGACTGGCTTATTTCACTCAGCATGATGTTTTCCAGATTCCTCCATTTGATGCAAATGACCGGATTTCATTTTTTTTTTTTACTGCTGTATAGTATTCTATAGAGTACATGTCCCATAATTTCTTTATCCAGTCTACTATTGATGGGCATTTAGGTTGATTCCAGGTCTTAGCTATTGTGAATTGAGCTGCAATAAACATTAAGGTGCAGACAGCTTTTTTGTTTGCCAATTTAATTTCCTTTGGGTAAATTCCAAGGAGTGGGATGGCTGGGTTGTATGGTAGGGTTATATTCAGGTTTCTGAGGAATCTCCAGACTGACTTCCACAGTGGCTTGACCAGTTTGCATTCCCACCAGCAGTGCGTTAGTGTCCCTTTTTCCCCACATCCTCGCCAGCATCTGTTGTTGGTAGATTTCTGAATGTGAACCATTTTAACCGGGGTGAGGTGAAACTTCATTGTGGTTTTGATTTGCATTTCCTTGATTGCTAGTGATCCTGAACATTTTTCATGTGTCTGTTGGCCATTTGGATTTCCTCTTTTGAAAAATGTCTATTGAGATCCTTGGCCCATGTCTTAGGTGGGTTGTTTTGTCGTTGTGGAGTTTCTTGATCTCTTTGTAGATTCTGGTTATTAATCCTTTATCAATTGCATGGTTTGCAAATATTTTTTCCCATTCTGTTGGTTGCTTCTTCACTTTCCTGATTGTTTCTTTTGAAGTACAGAAACTTCTCAATTTGATGCAATCCCAAATGTTAATTTTGGCTTTGACCGCCTGTGCTTCCGGAATCTTTTCCAAGAAGTCTTTGCCTATACGTATATCTTGCAGGGTTTCTCCGATGTTCTCTAATAATTTGATGGTGTCAGGTTGTAAATTTAGGTCTTTAATCCATGTTGAGTGGATTTTTGTGTAAGGTGAAAGGTAGGGGTCTTGCTTCATGCTTCTGCACGTGGAAATCCAGTTTTCCCAGCACCATTTATTGAATAGACTGTCCTTGCTCCAGGAATTGGTTTTAGATCCTTGATCAAATATAATTTGGCTGTAGATGTTTGGTTTGATTTCTGGTGTTTCTATTCTGTTCCATTGGTCTATCCATCTGTTTCTGTACCAGTACCATGCTGTTTTGATTACAACTGCCCTGTAGTATGTCCTGAAATCTGGTATTGTGATGCCTCCGGCTTTGTTTTTGTTGTACAAGATTGCTTTAGCTAGGAGTTGCCAGCTGCAGTGCACAGCTGGCAAAGCTAAGAGTGATTTTTAGATTTTTAAAGAGTTATAGAAACAGAATATGTGACAGAGATGGATTTGACCTAAAAACCTACAATATTTCTATCTTGCCCTCACTAAAGAACTTCAAGAAAATCATTATCAAGGTAATAACTCCATGTATAAAGTGGATTATTTTCAGTACCCTTGAAACTTACGTGCACTTCACTGATCACGGCTCTCCTGGTTACCCTGGAAGTAGTTACTCTTTCAAGGTGTTTTCTTTTCTTTTCTTTTTTTTTTTTTTTTTTAATGTTTGTTTATTTATCTGAAAGAGATCTGTCCTCTATCTGCTACAACAGCCAGGCCAAAGCCAGGAACCAAGTATTCACTCACTGCCTCCCATGGTGTGCCTTATCAGAAAGCTAGACGTGGAAATGGGGCATTATTCCAACGTGGGATGTAGGTGATGCAGATGGTGTCTTAACAGCAATGTGAAATGCCTGTCCCACTCTTCTAGTTTATGTGGTAATAATTTGCTTTTCCTTATAGTTTAACCATCCATGTATTCATCCCTAAACAGTCACTATTTTGGCTTTGTTAATCACACTGTTTAAATCTGTATTTTAATTTTTTGCTCTTTGTTCTATAAATTCCTAAGATAAGTGTATTCATGTTTCCCTCTATGATTGTGAAAAGTAGCCTGTTTCTTCTTCACACATTTATGTTAGTTTTTGCTTTATGTATCATTAAATGCCTATTCATCTCTTTAAAGCTCTTGGCTGATACTGTCAACTTTTCATTGTTATGTTTTCTCTGTACCTCTGGCAAATATCATAGACATGAGGGTTTTTTTTTTTTCCTTTAATGAATCTACCATCTTTCTTTTAACTTTAACATCTATCTTATTTAGATTTATTATAATTATCATTATCTTGGGTTTGGATATATCATCTTCTAATGTGTTTTCTGTTTGGCCTCTTCTGTGTTCCTTTTCCTTTTATTTCTTGTTCTCATTTAAATTGATTTTTTTTAATGGTTCCATCTTTGCCTCCTCTGCTAGTAGGTAGGCCCTCACTGGTGTTTCTCTCTCTCTCTCTCTCTCTCTCTCTCTCTCTCTCTTAAAGATTTATTTTATTTATCTGAAAGGCAGAGTTAGAGAGAGGAGAGAGAGATCCTCAGTTTGCTGTTTCACTCTCAAAATGGCTGCCACGGCTGGGGCCAGGCCAGGCAGAAGCCAGGAGCCAGAGCTTCTTCAGGTCTGCCACGTGGGTGCAGGGGCCCAGGGACTTGGCCATCTTCCACTGCTTTCCCAGACCACAGCAGAGAGCTGGATCAGAAATGTAGGTGCCCATATGAGAGGCCGATGTTACAGGTGACGGCTTAACCTACTATTCCAAAATATTGGCCCCAATTTTTTATCTTTACACAATTGAATATTATGTAATTACTGTCTTCTGCCTCCCATTGTTATCATTAAGAAACCAGCTTTTGGGGCCGGTGCTGTGGCGTAGTGGGTAAAGCTGTTGCCTGCAGTGCCAGCATCCCATAGGAGCGTCGTTTCAAGTCCTGGCTGCTCCACTTCCGATCCAGCTCTCTGCTATGGCCTGGGAAAGCAGTAGAAGATGGCCCAAGTCCTTGGGCCCCTGCACCCGTGTGGGAGACCCAGATGAAGCCCCTGCCTCCTGGCTTCAGATCGGTGTAGCTCCTGCTGTTGTGGCCAATTGGGGAGTGAACCAGCAGATGGAAGATCTCTCTCTCTTTCTCATTCTCTGCCTCTCCTTCTCTCTCTGTGTAACTCTGACTTTCAAATAAGTAAATAAATCTTTAAAAAAAAAATAAATAAAAAGATGGCACAAGTCCTTGGGCTTCTGCACCCATATGGGAAACCCAGAGGAAGCTCCTGGCTCCTGGCTTCAGATCTGCACAGCTCCAGCTGTTGCAGTCATTTGGGGAGTAAACCAGCGGATGGAAGTATTCTCTCTCTTTCTCTCTGCCCTCTGCCTCTCTGTAATTCTACCTTTAAAATAAATAAATAATTTTTTTTTAAAAAAAGACCAGCTTTTGTTTGCTTCTTTTTTCTTCAAAGGTATTTGCTTCCCCCCCCCCCTTTCCTTTTTTTTCTTTTTTTTTTTTTAAGATTTATTTACTTATTTGAGAGGCACAGTTACAGAGAAAGTGAGAGACCGAGAGAGACGTCTTCTGTCTGCTGGTTCGCTCCCCAAATGGCTGCAACAGTCAGAACCTTAGCTGATCCAAAGCCAAGAGCCAGGAGATTCTTTTGGGTCTCCCATGTGGATGCAGCAGCCCGAGCACTTGGGCCATCTTCCACTGCTTTCCCAGGCCAGTAGCAGGGAGGTGGATCTGAAGTGGAGCAGCTGAGACTCGAACCAGCACCCTTATTGATGCTGGTGCCACAGGCAGAGGTTCAGCCTTGCAATTTCACTGTGATATATCTTTTTATTTCTCCTCTTATGGTTCATTGTACTTTTGGAATCTTTGGGTTGGGGTTCTTTCACCAGTTCTCATTAATTATTAGCTGTTGTCTCTTTGAACATAATCTTTGCCTTTGTTCTTCTATTCCTTTTATGAAATTCTAATTAATTGTAAGACTATTTTTAAAATTTTTTATTTATTTGAAAAACAGACAGATATGCAGACAGTTAGGGAGAGAAAGTGTTCCCATTTGCTGATTCAGTCCCCAGATTCCCACAGTGGCTGGAGCTGGGAGCCAAGAAGTCAGTCCGAGTCTCCCATGTTGTTGGCATGAGCCATCACCACTGCCTCCCAAATCCACATTAGTAGGGAGATGAAGTCAGGAGCCAGAGCAGGGTATTGGAACCTGAGCATTGTGATGTGGTACATAGATGTCTTTTTTTTTTTTTTTAAGATTTATTTATTTATTTTTTATTTGAAAAGCAGAGAGAGCGAGAGAGAGAGAGAGACAGAGAGAGGTCTTCCATCCACTGGTTCACTCCCCAAATGGCCCCAATAGCCAGAGGTACGTAGATCCAGAGCCAGGAGCCTGGAGCTTCCTCTGAGCCTTCCCACCTGGGTGCAGGGGCCCAAGGACTTGGGCCATCTTCTACTGCTTTCCCAGGCCATAGCAGAGAGCTGGATCAGAAGTGGAACAGCCAGGACTCGAACAAGTGCCCATATGGGATGCCGGCACTGCTCATGGTGGCTTTACCCACTATGCCACAGTGCCAGTCCCCATAGATGTCTTAAATGGTATTAGCAGGAAACTAGTCAGGAGCAAAAACTGAGAATTGAATCCAGGCATTCCAGTGTGAGATACAGGCATCTCACCAGCTAGGCTAATGCCTGTTCCTGACATGGGTGCTTTTAATCTGTGTTTGATAATTCTGGTATGAGAAATTCTTTTTCTTTTTTTTTTTTCTTTTTTTTTTTTTTTTTGATTTGACAGAGTTATAGACAGTAAGAGAGAGACAGAGAGAAAGGTCTTCCTTCTGTTGGTTCACTCCCCAAATGGCTGCTACGGCCAGCACTGTGCCGATCCAAAGCCAGGAGCCAGGTGCTTCTTCCTGGTCTCCCATGCGGGTGCTGGGATGCAAGCTCTTGGGCCATCCTCCACTGCATTCCCAGGCCACAGCAGAGAGCTGGACTGGAAGAGGAGCAACTGGGACTAGAACCTGGTGCCCACATGGGATGCCAGCACCACAGGTCGAGGATAAGCCAAGTGAGCCACAGCACCCGCCCTGAGAAGTTCTTTTGAATCTGATTCTGTTTTCTGTTATTTTTCTTAGTTGTTGCTCATGACTATTTCTGCTATGCTTCGTTTTTAAACTGTGTACTCATTGTTCTTAAAAACTTACTTGTGAAGTTTCTTTCTGATCTAGGATGAATATATTCTTCCAGGGAGAATTTTTACCTGTGTCTTTCAAGTACCTAGAGATTTTTCTCTCTGTGATGCTACTACTTTAAAATACTGAATTTATAGCTTGTATTTTGTTCATTTTAACTACCAGGAAATATTGATTTGGATTTTCTTAGCATTTCTAAGGGGTACCTCTAACCCCTGTGCAGCCAAGGCAGCTTCTTGCAGCCCCCGAGAATAGGGGAGTTGTTGTTCTTCATTTGAGATTTAGGCTCTCCCTGGGCCTTAGGAGGCCCAGCTTGAAGTGAGGAAGGTTTCCTATTGAACCCTCTGCGCTAGGCGGGCCTTGGCCTGTGGCTGTCTATCTGCCTGAGACCACGGTGCCCAGGAAAGGGAAACGCAAGGTCTGTAGGTGCTCATTCTTAAGCTATATGTGGCTCTGGTGCGTCTTTCACCTGCCTTAGATGCATAATATATTTTTGAATATATTTTATCTTGTCTTTATGGCTGTTTCCCATAGGAAGGTTGGTGCAAACATCCTAGCCTGCTGTATTTCTGAGAATGGCAGATACTTACTGAATGTGTGGTGGATTGTTTTAGTATTGCACCTTCAGAGATAGATCCCCTCATGAAATGAGAGCATTGTGCTGGGCATCAGTGTTCTGGAGGCTGAATTTTCTCAAGCTGTTGCATTTGGTCGGGTAAGAGTGTTGATCTTGAGGACTCTATTCACAGATTCAACACTGAATTTCTTTGTAGGTATCATTTGTGTTAAAATCTTAAATGAGGGGCTGGCGTTGTGGTATAGTGGGTTAAGCTGCCGCCTGCAATGCCAGCATCCCATGTGGGTGCCAGTTTGAATCCTGGTTGCCCCCCTTCTGATCCAGCTCTTTGCTAATGGCCTGGGAGGGCAGCAGGGAGAGACTGAAGTGTTTGGGCCTCTGCCACTCACGTGGGAGACCTGGACGGTGTTCCAGGCCCCATCTTTGGCCTGGCCCAGCCTCAAGCGTGACAGCCATTTGGGAGAGAACTACGGATGGAAGATCTCAGTCTCTTGCTCTGTTTGTCTGTTTCTCCCTCCCTCTCTGAAACTCTGCCTTTCAAATAAATAAATAAGTAGTAGTTTTAAAAATGTTAAATGAAAATGTTAGTTTTTCCTGGTAAAATAGACTTAACATTGATCACGAAAGGTTGCCAGTTCGGAAGTCCCCTCCAGAAGAGCTGTTATTACAGCGGATGACCATTTCCAGACCTTTTCTGGATGTATGCATGTGTGCTTACGGAATTTCCTCCTTTTCATGTGTTGATTTACTTAACCCAAATCCTGTAAACCTTTGTATTCTTGGAATAATGCTGTATGAAATATCTTATTTATACTTCTGTAATTATGCATTTTTCTTTAGATAGATTGCCAAATTTTAATTCCCAGGAGTTTGCTGTTTATCATAGATTGTCAGATCATTAGCAGTTTGAGAGTCTCAATTTCTGCACACTTTGCAAATGTTGAGTTTTATCGTTAGAATCTTTATTAATGAAAAAAATCTTTCTTTAACTCATTTTTCTTCACTAGTGGTAACAGTTTTACCTGTTGGTAATCTTGTCTTTTAATTTTATGTTGACTTTTACCATTCAGAAGTAAAAAACTTGAATTTGTCAGTATTTTTCCCTTATGACTTAATGGGCTTTGTATTGTTCCTAGTTTTCCCATGATTTATACTCATATTTTTAATGTTATATTTAAAAAAATCATTCACTGTTACAAAGTTTTTAAGAAGCCTTTGTTTATATTTTCTTATAATTTGTATCTAAAGTAGGCATATCCTTTTCCTTTTTTCTTCCTCCTATACTGACACAAATCTTACCATCTTTTACAATTCTTACTTCTTTGAAATATGCTTCAGTCACAGATTCTCTGATCACATTGTATGGACCTGATCTTGTGTTCTCTGTTTTGTGCCACTAGTGAGACTGTATGATACTGTTTTAGTTAGTGTAACTTTCTAGTATGTTTTGAATCAGCCTGGCTAAACCTCCCTGATATTCTTCATTGAAAATTATGTTACCAATTTTGATTGTTTTCCTGAGTAACTGTCAGAATTAATTTGTGACGTTCCACAAAAACAACACCCCAGCAGAGAGTGAGAGAGTACCTAGATGACCACTTTATCTGGCAGGGGAAAGGTCGGAAACAAAATAAATAAAAAAGTTAAACATTAGTCTTTAGAGAAATTTGATATCTGCAGTTTGATTCCAGGAATATAGTACCCTCATTTAATTTCTTCTATATAGCTTCACGATGAATATAATTTTTCCTGTGTTCTTATAAATTTCTTAATTTTACTTCCAAGTATTAAGGAATTTTTTTTTGCTGTTATGAATCTGCTTTTTTTTCCATTATATGCTCTGATTGTAATCAATTGCTAGTAAATAGGGAAGCTATTGATTTTTCTGATTATTTCCTGTTTGGCCACCTTATTGAACTCTTGTATTATAGTACTTTTCGATTGATTGCTGGTTTCCTTTGTGAATAGTTATATCATCAAAATGACACTTTAATTTTTAATAGTTCCCAGTGTTTATACCTCTTGTATTTTTCCCTTACTACATTGACTGAAATTTGAATAGTAATGTTGAATGTATTAATGTGTTATTCCTGTCTGGTTCCTAGCTTTAATGAAAGGATCTCTAGGATGGCACTGTTCATTATGATATTTTATGTTGGTTATTGAAAAACATACCCTTTTTGTATTAAAGGTGGGTACTTCAATTTGCCCAATAATGTGAAAATCTATTTTGGCATCCAAAGGGCAGAATTCTATATTCTTCTCCTATCTCTGACCCCCCCCCCCATCGTGATTAATGTATTGAATTATATTAGTAGACTTATTAATACTGAACCATTACAGCACTGGAATAAAGCATACATAATTGTATACATAATTAGTATACTGTGAAAACTGTTTAACTTGCATTTATTTTAGATTTTTGTACGTAGGTATACTGAGACTAGAATTGAGAGTGAATTAAATTTTACCTATAAAGTCATGGGACAAATGTCCTAATTTTCATTTACCTACAGGCAGAAGTAACATTTTTTGTCTAGGATTGAAGACATTTATGCAAAGTAATATGTAAGTTCAGAGTTATGTCAGTATCAATGTGAAATTTTGTGAAATCTGAGTATTGTATTAACTGAGGTTTATAGATATTGTAATCCGATGGTCATGTTGCTCTGATGTGTAATTGTTTCCAGAGAGATTTTCTTTCATTCATCTTATATATGATAACCATGCTTTAACTGGCTGCGTGTTTGGGCAGTTGCAGATTATCTTCCTCATATAATTTGTTTGTTTCTTTTAATGTCTTCCAGCGGCGAGTAGAGCAGCCCCTCTATGGTTTAGATGGCAGCGTTGCAAAGGAGGCAACGGAGGAGCAGTCGGCTTTGCCAACCCTCATGTCAGTGATGTTAGCGAAGCCGCGGCTTGACACAGAGCAGCTGGCACAAAGGGGAGCTGGCCTCTGCTTCACTTTTGTGTCCGTAAGTACTGAGGCAAAGTCCGTTCAGATCTTTCATTGCCCTGGAGCTCCTTGTTGGAGTGGAGTCACTGCTGCAGCCTGAGACCGTGATGTTTCCAATTGTCTGTCACTTGAGAAGACAACAGGCTTTTACTCAGTCTCCTGAAAGGGACTGTGTTGTCAGAAGCAAAGCATAATTTTGGTTTGACAAAGTAGTAAAGGAAATGCAAATTCCATTTCAATTTAAATACTCACATAATTAAAAATAACTTCCAAACTCCAGCCATCACTTGTCTAAATGAATATTCAAGGCAACAGTTTTGGCGGGGAAGCGCGTGCCCTGCAGCCGCGGTGTGGTGCTCTGCTGGCCTGCCTGCTGGCCTTCTCCCCATGTGGACTGAGGGTATCATTACCTTTTCCAGGAAAGTTTGCTCCTTTCAACCTCTTTTTCTCGCTCTTTGAAGAATGAGAATTTGAATTTTATAAAAGTTTGATTCCATTTTAATTTGCCAAATTATAATGCAATTTGAATCAAACGTTGTTCCTTTTCTTGGTTTCTGTCACCTACCAGGTACCTGTTTCTGCCAGGAATGGTACAAAGGGAACACCCCACTGCCCTGTTCTTCTATTTTTAGGGTCATCTTTCAGAAGTAAGAGTAATACTGATCCACATTTTTGCCTCTGACTTAATTCATTTTCTCCAGTTCTAACCTAGGTTCCCTCTTTATTTACTCTGGATTTTACAAGTCATCAACCCACATGCAAGTACATTCAAAAAGGCAGTAAAAATAGTGGTGGGCATCTTAATGAAAGAAAACGATTAGCTAGATAGGAAAGCATTGTGCATTATTAGGCATACTTAGAGTTACTGTAGCCTCGTCTCAAGAAAGGCATAGCACGACTTTAATATTTCAATGAACAATGGAGAAACTTCTCAAATAAAGGTAGTGTAGTTCTGTCTCTGGGTGACAAAGGAAACATGGAATTCTAGAAATGGGGAGGAAGTTGTGGTGCCGCACGCTGAGCTGCCAGTTGCATTGCCCACATCCCATATCTGAGTGCCCGGGATTGAGTCCTTCCTCCTCCTCTGCTTCTGATCCAGTGCTGTGGCAGATTCTTTTTTCCTTTAAAGATTTATTTATTTATTTGAAAGCCAGAGTTACATACAGAGAGAAGGAGAGGAAGAGAGAGAGAGAGGGAGAAGGAGAGAGAGGGAGAGGGAGAGAGTCAGAGTCTTCCATCCACTGGTTTACTCCCCAAATGGCCGCAACGGCTGGAGCCAGGAGCCTCCTCCGGGTTTCCTATGCGGATGCAGGGGCCCAAGGACTTGGGCCATCTTCTACTGCTTTCCCAGGCGATAGCAGAAAGCTGGCTCAAAGTGGAGCAGCTGGGACTCGAATTGGTGCCCACATGGGATGCCAGCACTGCAGGCGGTGGCTTAACCTGCTATACCACAGCGCCAGCTCTGGCATAGATTCTATGACAGTGTAGTAGCCCTGTATTGTATCATTGTAGAATGTGTGTCTGTGTGTCATTATGTGTTTACTATTCACTGGCTTTTGTTAAACTATCATCTTAGGTCGGCTGTTTCCAGACAAAATCTCTGGGTCTTGGCCCAGCTTAATCTCAACTGTTGTGTGCATTTGAGGAGTGACTCAGTAGATTGGAACTCTTTCTCTTTTTATCTCTCTGCCTCTCAATAATAATAATGATAATAATAATTTTCTAATAAAACTGTATCCTTTTCACTTGAGGTGAGTTCCATTCATTTTTCTACAAAGAAGTACTGACTGAATGTCTGTTTTAGTTAAGGGCACATAAATACCCAAGATTTTGATCAGCAAGAACTTAGTCCCCTCTATAAACCTTTCCTGACAAGTATGGGCATGTGGACTTGAGTGGGTGGCTATGAATGTGCACCTACCCAGTCTCATCAGTGACACATTCAGGCTGTCATCGGAGAACTTGCAGGTGCTACAGCTGGATTGACCTCACCTGGCAGAGAGTAGCAACAAGATAGTCATGTATGAAGAAGGAACTTGGAGACAAGTGTACAAACTAAAGGCTTTAGTGCAGTTTTCTTTGTTTCTCAGCAGTTCCAGACAGGATATGATCTTAGTCATATAAGAAAAAAAAAAAAAGTAAAAGTATCAACAAAAAATAAATGTAAATTGATAAAGACAGTGTCCTAGCAAAATAAGCAAAGACAGCTTTATAGGGGGGAAAAATGGCTCATAACATGAAAAACTCAATTTTGACCATATTGAAATGCAAAATAAAACAAAAGTAGCTTTGATCTGTCAGATTGGCAATGGTTAGTAAACCTGATAATTATTACTATACAGATAGTTTGGGGACAGATCCAGTTTTATATTGGCTACAAGTTGGTACAGTCATTTGAACAAGTTGGCAATATATCTCAGTGATAAATTAACATATCCTTCTATTCAGAAGTTCGAACTCCATAAAACTATGCAAAGATGTTTATTTCAACATTGGAAGTAATTTTACTCTATCAGTTTCCAAAGGAATGTGACTCCACATTGTTATTCCAGTAATTAGTTCTCAGAACACATATGACATGCTTCATTATCTATAGCTGATCTCTCCTCTCTTCTTCAAGTAGCATTCTTCACTTGGCTTTCCATCTCGATTTTTCCTCTATATGTCTATAGTCATGATCAGTTTTACAATCACATTTACTTATTTGTAAGCATAACAGAGAAAGAGGGAGAGATAGGTAAAGAAGTCTTCCATTAGCTGGTTCACTCCTTAAATTGCCAGATTGTTAGATGTCAGTACATTATAAATGTGTGATATTTAGTTATTTAAATTATAATTGAGTGCTTTCTATTTTGTAAAGTATTCTAAGACTTGAAAACAGCTAAGGAGCCTTTGTAATATTATGATTGTTTCATTGTTGGGCATTGTAAAACCAAATGATTTTATTGGACTCATTAGAAGAAAACAAACAGTTCTGATTGAATGAAAGTTCTAGTTTTCAAAGTCTACTGGATTTAAAATGTCATTTCTATAATTCCTTAAAAACTGTGTGTCTTTTAACATTATACAGCTTGAATTTCTTAAGCTTGAATTTCTTTTTTTTTTTTTTTAAGATTTATTATTTGAAAGTCATAGTTACACAGAGAGAGGAGAGGCAGAGAGAGAGAGAGAGAGATGTCTTCCATCCTCTGGTTCACTCTGCAGTTGGCCACAACAGGCGGAGTTGGACCCATCCAAAGTCAGGAGCCAGGAGTTTCTTCCGAGTCTCCCACTTGGGCCATTTTCTGCTGCTTTCCCAGGTGCATTAGCGGGGAGCTGGATTGGAAGTGGAGTAGCCAGGCCTCAAACTGGAGCCCATATGAGATACCAGCATTGCCCACAGGCGGCAGCTTTACCTACCCTGTAGGGCCAGCCCCTAGAGTTATATATTCTCTCTCTCTCTCTCTCTTAAGATTTTATTTATTGGCTGGCGCCGCGGCTCGCTTGGCTAATCCTCTGCCTGCGACGCCAGCACCCTGGGTTCTAGTCCCGGTTGGGGCGCTGGATTCTGTCCCAGTTGCTCCTCTTCCAGTCCAGCTCTCTGTTGTGGCCCGGAAAGGCAGTGGAGGATGGCCCAAGTGCTTGGGCCCTGCACCCGCATGGGAGACCAGGAGGAAGCACCTGGCTCCTGGCTTCGGATCAGCCACAGCACGCCAGCCATAGCAGCCATTTGGGGAGTGAACCAACAGAAAAAAGGAAAACCTTTCTCTGTGTGTGTCTCTCTGTCTAACTCTGCCTGTCCAAAAAAAAAAAAAAAAAAAATTTTATTTATTTGGGCCAGTGCTGGGTATAGTGGGTAAAGCTGCTGCCTGCAGTGCCAACATCCTATATGTGTACGAGTTGGAGGCCTAGTTGCTCCACTTCTGATCCAGCTTTCTGCTATGGCTTGAGAAGGCAGTAGAAGATGGCCCAAGTCCTTGGGCCCCTGTACCCACACGAGAGACCTGGAAGAAGCTCCTGGCTTCGGGTCGGCCCAGCTCTGGCCATTGTGGCCATTTGGGCAGTGAACCAGCGGATGGAAGACCTCTTATTCTCTCTGCCTCTCTGTGAATAAATCTGCCTCTCAAATAAACAAATCTTGAAGAGATAAATAAAATATTTTATTTATTTATCTGAGAGGTAGAGTTACAGACAGAAAGGGAGAGACAGAGAGAAAGGTCTTCCTTCCCCTGGTTTACTCCCCAAATGGCCACAATGGCTGGATCTGGGCTGATCCAAAGCCAGTGGCCAGGAGGTGCTTCTGGGTCTCCCAGGCAGGTGCAGGCCCCAAGCACTTGGGCCACATTCCACTGCTTTCCCAAGCCGTAGCAGAGAGCTGGATTGGAAGAGGAGCAGACAGAACACAAACTGACGCCCATATTGGATGCTGGTTCACAGGCTGAGACTTCGACTATTATGGTTTTTGATATCAGCTTTACTTTCCCGTTTGTCAGTTGATGAACGTTTGAAATGGTCCCTTCCCCACCCCTACCCTTGCAACTTTATGAATAATGCTGTGATGAACATTCATATACATGTGTTTGTATAGATGCATGTTTTCCTTTTAGGGGTATATACTAAGGAGTAAAGTTGCAGGGCTGGATGGTGACTAGTTTTAAGGGCCTTGTGAACTGCTAGCATAGCAGCTGCACCAGTTTGCATTCCAGTGTGTGCCAGTTTTTCCACATCCTTGCCAATACTTTTTATTGTCTGCCTTTTTAAAATTGTAACCATCCTAGTGGTTGAAAAGTGATACTGATTTGCGTTTCTCTAATGACTAATGATACTGAGAATTTTTTATTTTGAGTTTTTTCATTTGTTTAGTTGGCTATTTTAGAGAAATACCTACTGAAATCCTTTGCCCAGTTTTAAGTTGGGTTGTCTTTATTGTTGAGTTGGAAGGTTTTTTTTTTTTTATATATATATTCTGGATACTAGATCCTTATGAAGTATGCGAGGGCAGGTGTTTGGCATAGTAGTTAAAGTCGTCATTTGAGATGTTTGCATCCCATTGGAGTACTTGATTTGAGTCCTAGGTCCTCTACTTCTGCTCTAATTTCCTACTAATGCACACCCTGAGTACCAATAAATGATGGCTCAGATCTTGGATTGCTATTTCCCTAAAGGGAGATCTCAGTTGAGTTCTGGGCTCCTGGCTTTGGACTGGTACAGCCCTAGCTGTTATGAGTGTTTGGGAAGTTAAGCAGTCAATGGAAGATCTCTCCATCTGTCTGTTTGTCCCTGCCTTTCAAGTGAGTAAAAAAGAAAAAATGAGTTTTTAAACAGATTTAAGGCTTAAAAATATACGTGGTGGCCAGTGTTACGGCCAGCGGGTTAATGAGCCAATGCCTGCAACACCAACCTCCCATATCAGAGTACTAGTTTGAGTCCTGGCTGTTCCACTTATGATCCAGTGTCGCTCGCCCTCTTCATGGAGGAATGACACAGGACCCTGCGCTGTTCTTTTGTCTGCTCGGCCCTTCCTGGGTTTGCTGCTGGTCCTTCCCGGGTTGGCTGCCGATCCTTCCACCTCCGTGGAAGGGCGGCTCCCCCTGCCACTTTCCCCACTTCCATGGGGGAGCGGCACACCGCCTGCCGGCTCTCGGGGGCTGCTCAGATGTTATCCGGATGTTCCCTTTAGATGTTCCTGGTGCATGTTGTCTCTCTCCTCCTTTATAGTCCTCTTCCACCAATCCCAACTCTGCTACCCACACGCCGAGTACGCTGCTCTCCTCCAATCAGGAGCAGGATCAGCTCCTGCAGGTTATTGGTCAAACTGGAGGCAGCTGTGTAGAAGTTGTTTACTCCTCTCCCAGCGCCATATATTGTGGGAGAGCAGATGCATAGAATAAGTCTTAATTCCAGTAACTTAGTCTAGTCCGAGTTGCTCCCCACAATCCAGCTCCTTGCTACTCAGCTACTTGGGTTTCTGCCACCCCATGAGAGACATGGATAGAATTGTGGGCTCCTGGCTTCAGGTTTACCCAACCATTTGGGGAGTTAACCAGCAGATGGGAAATCTCTCGACTCCCCTTCTCTCTGTCGCTCTGCCTTTTAAATAAATAAAATAAATCTTAAATAAATATGTATATGATTTGCAAGTTCTCTTTTATTCTGTTGGTCGACATTTTACTTTCTTGATGGTGTCGTTTAAAGCCCAAATTTTTTAAGTTTGAAAAATTCCAGTTTATTTGTATTTGAGAGCTACAAAGAGAGAGGGAGACAGAGAGATACAGAGAGGTACCCCTGCTATCTACTAGTTCACTCCCCAAATGTTTGCAGGGGCCCCCAGCTGTGGCAGAAACAAAGTGCCAGAAACTCAATGTAGGTCTCCCACGTGGGTGGCAGGGACCTGACTATTTGAGCCATCAGCTGCCATCTGCCTGTCAAACCCAGGCGCTTCAGTGGTATGTGGGCGTCTTAACCAATAAGCCAAACACCCCCCCCTTTTTTTTTCTTTTGTAGCTTGTGCTTTTACTGTTTTAACTAAGAAGTTTTATTAACCTAAAGTCATGAACATTTACTCCTTTATTTTTTTCTAAGTGTTTTCCACTGTTAGCATTTAAATATTTAACTCTGTAATCCCATTTTGTAGTAATTGTTGTGGGGTGTAAGGAGAACAGCTGTGGATTTCCAGTTGTTTAACAAGATTATTGCAAAGACTTTGCTTTCCTCTGTTGAATTGTCTCGGCACCTTTGTCAAAGGTCAATTGACCATAAATGTAGGGGTTATTTCTAAACTGTAAGCTCTATTATTCAATTGATCCATATTCCTGTCTTCACACTAGCCCCACAATGTCTTTTTTTCTTTTTCTTTTTTTTCTGAGATGTATTAATTTATTTTAGAGGCAGAGTTACAGACAGAAAGAGGGAGAGACAGATAGAGGTCTTCCATCCACTGGTTCATCCCCCAGTTGGCTGCAGTGGCTGGGGCTAGGCAAGACTAAAGCCAGGAGCCTCTTTTGGGTCTCCCACAGGGGTTCAGGGGCCCAAGCACTTGGGCCATCCTCCACTGCTTTCCCAGGCCATAAGCAGAGAGCTGGATTTGAAGTGGAGCAGCCAGGACACAAACCAGCACCCATATGGGATGCCAGCTCTGCAGGCAGAGGCTTAACCTATTCTGCCACAGCACTGGCCCCGACAGTACAGATTTTTAATGTAGTTTTTAAAATTTTTTTATCCTTACGGTTTCATTTTAAGAAGCTCTGTCTCTTAGTAGAATGGAGATCTTACTTTGTGTTCTCATTGACCTGGGACATTACTCTGTACTCACTGACTTTTAGGAGACTAGAATCTCTATTTTCCAATTTTGTGATTCTCGTGTTTAGCACAGGACCAGGCACAAAGGTTCACAGTTAATACTGAATGAATGAATAGAATTAGAGCCTTTTTTCCTCCTACTGTGGACTCACTTGTTGTCACTGTAGTCCTTATGTTTGTGTAGAACCTTTGCCTTTTGAAAGAAAGCATCGTCTTTATTTTCTTGAGACTATGCTGCTTCCTAACTAGCCTCTTCTTCAGTTAACTTTTTCATTTTTACTTATCACCGTGATATTTTATATTTATCTTTACAGACAGCTCTAATCTAGAAACATCCCACTGAATCATCTTCCGACACCATCAATTTACTGGAAGAAGACATAGAAATGAGCCCATGTAGAATGCATTTTATCCAAACCTATATGCCAAAATCTGGAATTTTATAGAAGAGTCTTTTAGTCAGTCATTTGATTCTTTTCATTTCTTATTGTACGATCAAACAATCATTTTTAAACGATTTATTTATTTATTTGAAAGAGTTATATAGACAGAGGAGAGGCAGAGAGAGAGAGATCTTCCATCCAATGATTCACTCCCCAGATGGCCACAACCGCTGGAGCTGCGCCAATCTGAAGCCAGGAGCCAGGTGCTTCTTCCAGGTCTCCCACGTGGGTGCAGGAGCCCAAGCACTTGGGCCATCTTCCACTGCTTGCCCAGGCCATAACAGAGAGCTGGATCGGAAGAGGAGCAGCCAGGACATGAACCAGCACCCACATGGGATGCCAGCACCACAGGCTGCAGCTTTACCTGTTACGTCATAATACCGGCCCCTCAATAGTTTGTTTCAACAAATATTTGTTGAATGTTTAATACATCTTCTCTTAGATTGTAAATTTCATTAAGGCAGAGGAAGGGCTGTATCTATGATTTCTTTTGCCCTGGAAATGTGTCCTTAATACTTAAGCACTTCCCTCTGAACCTAGACATAGGGAATATTCACTAAGTAGGCAATGAATGAATACCTAAAAATTGAGTTAATGATACTGCCTACCTTACGTTGTGCACCTTCAGTGAAATCACATATATGAAGTGCTGAGTTTGCTCACAGCCTGGCCATGCCAGTCTGCTGTGGTCACTGAGAGCTGTTACAGAGAGAGAGGAGGAAAGAAAGAAAGTCATCCATCTGCTGATTCACTCCCCAAATGTCCACAATGGCTGGAGCTGAGCCGATCCAAAGCCAGGAGCTTCTTCCAGCTCTCCCACAGGGGTACAAGAACCCAGCACTTGGACCGTCTTCACTGCTTTCCCAAGCTGTAGCAGAGAGCTGGATCAGAAGAGGAGCAGCTGGGACTTAAACCAGCACCTATATGGAATGCCAGCACCGCAGGCAGCAGCTTTACTGGCTGCCCACAATGCTGGCCCCCTTACAGGGATTTTTAAGGATCACATGTTATCACATGTCACAATGAAGCCTTTTGCTTATAATAATTGCTCCATGAATGTGGTGATACCATTATTAATATGGATTATGTAGAAACTACCAGAAAATTTTCACTTATGTAGATATAATATATTCTTTGATGAGGTAGTTCTGTATTTCTATTACCCCATAACTCAGGATATCTAATATTTCCTATTTATTCCTAGTTATGACCATGATAGTTTATACTGTATTAGATGTGATTGTGCCTTGTTTTTAAAAACATTATTAGAAATGTAAGGATTCTGTATTGCTTAATAGTTGAATTATATTAAAACTAATAAATTTTAAAATGCTTTAGAATATCCAGTTGGCAAGTGACAATATTGGAAATGCACCTAGATTTTGGAGCTTATTTGGAATAGTGGTGTGCAGGCCTTTGTGTCCCCTAGGTACTGGGTGCTCCCCTGGCCTTTTCTGATGAAAGAATATGGAAACACAGTAGAGAAGGCAAGTTATTGCAGGAATAGTTCTTCTTTTTCTATAATTTGCATATTTAAAAAGTGATTTTTATGCAGCTGATATTTTAAGCCTATTTACTGAAACACAATCTAAGCTGCCATGTCTAGCCTTTGTGTTTCATATTTGACTTATTTTACTTTCATCTTGACCACATGGCCCTGTCTTCTGACTTTCATCAGAAGGAGTTTGTTTTTTATAATCATTTGAATTTATATAAATGTTTGTGGAGAAAGATGCAAAACCTTCCTGTGACTGGTGATGTACCTTTATTATAGGCTCAGCAAAACAGTCCCTCTTCTACGGGATCTGGCAACACAGAGCATTCCTGCAGCTCCCAAAAACAGATCTCCATCCAGCACAGACAGACCCAGGTAGGTTGGTGATCCCTAAACGGAAGAGAAGATCTGCTTGGGAGCACGTGCTAACCACATACAGAATCTGTGATTCCTCTCCTTGTTTCCCTCTGTCACCTTGACCGTACCTTATTATTTGTGTGTTACATCTAGAACTTACCTGTGCAATTTAAATTCCTTTGGAAGGTGCCTTAACTTCTTGAGGGTTTTCTTTACCTTGCCTGTTAGAGTGTAGCAGAATGCTTACATCGCAGGGTGGTGTTGATGAAAGAGGACACACTTTAAAAGTTTCTAGTCTGCTGTTGTTGTGGAACTTTTTTTTTTTTTCATACTATTTGTTGAACTCTTCACTTAGTATAGGGTTGATCTTATGAGTATAAAGTTAATTGAAAATAGATCTTAGTCAAAAATAAGAAGGAGAATAAGAGAGGGAGGAGGAAGAAATGTGGGAGTGCAAATGGAAGGAATCACTGTGTTCCTAAATTTACATTGATGAAATGCATGAAATTAAAAGGTTTAAAAAAAAAAAAAAACCCACACTGATTAAGTCACCCTTATCATGTATCAGAGTGCCTGCATTCAATACCTGCCTCTGGCTCCTGACTCTAGCCAGTTTCCTACAGACACTGGAAGGTAGTAGGTGATGGCTCAAGTAATTCGGTCCCTACTACTCAGTTCCCAGCTTTGGCCCAGCCCAGCACTTGGAACCATTTGGAAAATAAATGGGAAGCACACTCTCTCCTCTATCCTTCTCTCTCTCCTGCTCTCTCTCTCCCTCCCTCCCTCTCTTTCCTCCTCCCTACCCACTCAAATAAATAAATAATTAAAAAAAAAAAAAAACCTTAAAAGAGTTTCTAGTCTGGACCTCAGCTTGCTATTTTAGAAATTATCATAAAAAAATTAGGTTGACACTGATTATCTCAGACAATACTTACAAAATGCCTATTAGGACAGTGCTTACAGTAGGCATTCCATAAATGTTACTTCCCTACTTTATGAAAGTAGTTAATTTATTCCTCGTGCCTATTTATTATTTGGCAAGACCTAGCTGAACTTCTTTAAGAAGTGGTATGCCAACATAATTTCCTCCTTAAATAGCCTTCAGAAACTTCGGAATTTAGGAATGCGGTGAGTATTCAAAGATTGTATCTGAAAAGGATGGAGACTCTAGCCTCCATTTTGTAGCATCAAGTTTCGTTTCTTGCACTGTATTTTAGCACTGTCTGGTTTGTTTTCATGACATGATACTTGGCAACCTGGAATTTCCTAAGTTCCTGGTGCAGATTTTTAATTTTATTTGATCATCGACAGCTTATGAACAATTGGACAGACTCAGACAGGTGCACACTCAGAACTTTACCTCTTGCCTCTGATTGCTGTTTCCACTAGGTGGCATGTTTGTTCTTTGGAGATTTGGGTCATGTCTCCTTAACTTCTTTTCAAAGTCACTTCATTTCTAGAGTAATGCATTTCTGTGTTCAATGCCCAATAGATTGAGATTTCTTCTATTTGGTTCCAAAATTAACATGTTTTTGAAGTACAGGTATAACTAAGGTTTAAAGACTGGAATGAAGAAAGCAGATTAAATTTATCGAGCATGTAATTCCAGGCTATTTGAGTTAGCAAGTACATTTCTCAGAAAAGTAATGAGAAAGATGTGATGACATGTAATGTTTTGAGACTAATCCTAAATTTGTTTTGACTTTGTTTCTGTAGTCTGACCTCACAATAGAAAAAATATCTGCACTAGAAAACAGTAAGAATTCTGACTTAGAGAAGAAGGAGGGAAGAATAGATGATTTATTAAGAGTAAGTATTAAAATGTGGTAAGAGATTTTATAGCAAGCATCAATTGTTATGTATGTTTGGATTATGTTTGTACGTTATAGAAACAGTTTCTGTAACCACATAATAAACTTCTGGATATTTTCCTTTAATCTGAAGGAATCTGAGCTAGGGACCAATGAACTAGCAGATGGAAGATACCTCTCTATCTCTTTTTCAAGTAGATAAAAATAAACATTAAAGTATATAGAAGTGTCTTATGTTTACAGAATAAACTTAAATCTGAAATGAAAAATATAACTCTAGAATATATACCATATTATTTTAAAAATCTGTTTTTAAAATGCAGTTTTGGATGTCTTTCCAAAAAATAAAATGAGTGTACTATTTTCCTGTTATAAAAGTTATGCATACTCTTTGTAATAAATTTAAGGAATACAGCAAAATATATCATCCATAATTTCATTAACAGGATAAAACATTTGGTACATTTTTCTTCAGTAAATTTTTGAGCCATTTTATAGTATTACACACATGCCTATATACATATATAAGTACTACTGCTTCATAAATAAGAGTGACTAGCAATTTTAGCTTTTCCACTGATATAGAAGGTATATATGTTCAACTTTTCTTTGTACAAATGAAGTTGTTTCAACCTGGCTCAGGGGGACCCTGTCTTCTCCAGGGCTGTCATGACATAGCAAGGTGAAGGCTGGTGGCCTTGCTTTTATTGTCAGTTTTTCTTACTGGGCTTCGGGGTATGATTTTGTTTGAATAAAGGGATCTGTTTAATAATAAGCTTAAAAAGCCACTGTATTTGTGATTATCTGGCCTCTAAAAATGTTTAACATATTTCTATCATTAATCAAAATATAATATAAAATAACATATTTTTACTGCTTCTTATACAAGACCTGGATTTTTTTTTACTTACCTATACTGGTAAAGTCTAATGTATTTGTATTATTAAATTACTATTTTTCATATTTCCTCTGAGACTAATTTATTAAAAAAAAAAAGATTTTTTACTTGTTTGAGAGTTACAGACAGAGAGAGAGAGACAGAGAGAAAAGTCTTCCATCTGCTGGTTCATTCCTGAAATGGCCACAACAGCTGGAGCTGAGCCGATCTGAAGCCAGGAGCCAGGAGCCAGGAGCCAGGAGCCAGGAGCCAGGAGCCAGGAGCCTGGAGCCTGGAGCCAGGAGCCTGGAGCCAAGAGCTTCCTCCGGGTCTCTCATGAGAGTGAAGAGGCCTAAGCACTTGGGCCATCTTCCACCACTTTCCCAGGCCATAAGCAGAGAGCTGGATCCGAATAGGAGCAGGCAGGACACGAACCAGCGCCCATATGGGATGCCAGCACTGCAGGTGGAGGCTTACAGTCAGGTTTATGACAAAATATTCTGTACTTGGTTATTGTTTGTTAAACTGATATCAAAGCTCATTGGAAGTATTTTTTAATTCACAGTTTCGGTACTTTTGTTTCATCTCTTTAATTGACTGGAATAATTTTTTTTAAGATTTTATTTATTTATTTGAGAGGTAGAGTTGCAGACAATGTGAGGGAAAGAGAGAGAGAAAGGTCTTCCATCTGTAGGTTCACTCCCCAAATGGCTGCAATGGCCAGAGCTGCGCCATTGCGAAGCCAGGAGCCAGGTGCGTCTTCCTGGCCCAAGGACATGGGCCATCTTCTACTACTTTCCCAGGCCATAGCAGAGAGCTGGATTGGAAGAGGAGCAGTTGGGACTAGAATCAGTGCCCATATGGGATGCCGGTGCCGCAGGCGGAGGATTAACCAAGTAAGCCACATCACCGGCCCCCTATTTCTCATTTTAATAGTTCTCCTTGGGGCTGGTGCTGTGGCATAGTGAGTTAAGCCTACACCTGTGGCGCTGGCATCCCATATGAGCCCTGGTTCATTTCCTGTCTGCTCCTCTTCCAATCTAGCTCTCTGATAATGGCCAGGGAAAGCAAGGAAGATAGCCCAAGGACTTGGGCCCCTGCACCCACTTGAGACCTAGAGGAAGCTCCTGGCTCCTGGCTTCAGATCACTCAGCTCCAGCTGTGGCAGCCATTTGGGGAGTGAACCAGCAGATAGAAGACCTCTCTCGCTCTCTAACTCTGCCTCTCAAATAAATAAATCTTAAAAAAAAGTTCTTTCTAAATTTATTTATTTACTTATTTGTGAGGCAGAGAGAGAAAAAGTAGACAGACATAGTAATCTCCCATATGTTGGTTACTTCCCAAATGCCTGCCACAGCCATAGCTGTGCTGAGGCTGAAACTGGGAGTGAGGAATTCAATCCAGGTATCCCACATGGGTAGCAGAACCCAATTACTTGAACCATCAACTGTGCTTATTTTGTCTGTGTCAGTTGGAGTCAGGAGCTGGTGATAGTTATCGGACCTTGGCACTCCAGTGTAGGATGCACACATCAGAAGTGCTAGGCCAAATGCCCAGCCCTGTTCCTTTCTTCTCAATCTCAATAAACATTGTATTCCATACACTTTCTGCTATTTACTGCATCTTATGTGAATTTTGATTTGATTATTTTCATTTTTATATTGCCTACTCGTTTTCCTAACCTAATACAAGTTCTTACCTATTCTGTATATTCTTTATGGTTTGGCTCCTATTTCATAAATATCATGTTTTGGCTGGCATCGTGGCTCACTAGGCTAATCCTCCGCCTGTGGCACCAGCATCCCGGGTTCTAGTCCCGGTTGGGGCACCAGATTCTGTCCTGGTTGCTCTTCTTCCAGTCCAGCTCTCTGCTGTGGCCCAGGAGTGCAGTGGAGGATGGCCCAAGTGCTTGGGCCCCGCACCGACGTGGGAGACCAGGAGGAGGCACCTGGCTCATGGCTTCAGATCTGCGCAGTGCGCTGGCCATGGCGGCCATTTGTGGGGATGAACCAATGGAAGGAAGACCTTTCTCTTTCTTTCTCTCACTGGCTAACTCTGCCTGTCCAAAAAAAAAAAAAAGTCTTTTTGCATTTAATGGAGTATGACAAGGTGTTCCTTTGATTTCTGTAGGTGATCATTTTCATTGTTTTCAGGTTTTATACTTCTTTTTTCTTATTCAGAAATACATTCCTTAGGCCTATATTTTTCCTTGCTTGTTTAATTAGTTTTCTCTATCTTTGAGGAGTGCTGTGTATAGGTTCAGTACCTGTTGCACGTCTTTGATTGTTAGCATATATGTGTACTCACTTGAAATTGCTCTTACTCTTACTTTTATCCCTTTGGTGGGTGCTGGTTGATAATCATTTAAGATTTACAGTGAGATAGTTTGTGGGTATAAATGCTTGCAGACTTATTCTAGTATCTGGAAAATTTTTGTCTGAAGTAGCTGTGCTGGACTGAAAAAGGATCACGGCCCCATCATTATCTTTCATTACCTGACTGTCTTAAGATTGAGAAGAGGAAGTATGTGAAAAACTTGAATCCTAACTTGGTACTGCTCTTCGGGTTTTGTTTTATTTTTGATTTATTTGATATTTACACAAACCTCCTCCCATTCACTGGCTCATTCTCCAGATGCTGGCAACAGTTGGGACTGGGCCAGGTCCAAAAGGCAGAATTCAGAAACTCTGTCCAAGCATGGGAGGCAGAGGCCCAGCTACCTGAGCCATTACTCATTGCCTTCTAGGATACATACCAGCAGGAAGGTAGGATCAGGGGTAGAGCAGGGATCTAAACCCAGTCTTTCCTGTGTGGGATGTGACTGAATCAAGTAGCATCTCAACTGCTAAGCCAAACACCCACCATTGCTTTTTCAATTTTGAAACATCTTTGCTTCCATTTTCCCAGAAGCAGTATGCTTTCTTTAGGTCCCATTACTCCTTTTTTTTATTTTTTATTTATTTATTTATTTATTTTATTTTTATTTTTTGACAGGCAGAGTGGACAGTGTGAGAGAGAGACAGAGAGAAAGGTCTTCCTTTGCCATTGGTTCACCCTCCAATGGCCTTCGTGGCTGGCGCGCTGCAGCCGGCGCACTGCAGCCGGTGCACCACGCTGATCCGATGGCAGGAGCCAGGTGCTTCTCCTGGTCTCCCATGCAGGTGCAGGGCCCAAGCACTTGGGCCATCCTCCACTGCACTCCCTGGCCACAGCAGAGAGCTGGCCTGGAAGAGGGGCAACCGGGACAGACTCCGGCGCCCCGACCGGGACTAGAACCCGGTGTGCCGGCGCCGCAAGGTGGAGGATTAGCCTAGTGAGCCGCGGCGCCGGCCCCCATCACTCCTTTTTACTCAAGTGTCTTAGATCGTTCAGTCCTTACTTGGATGCAGAGCAGCACTAAAGGAGGGTGCGTCAGAAGGGCAGATCCCAAAGGGGAGCTGCCACATTTCCAGGTTGATGAGAACTGACGCTTCTGATCTGGAGTATAAACAGGGCTTGGCTTAGCAGACAGGAGTCAGTCATTGAGTTTTCCATTTTAGTGCGATACTGGGTATGGCTGCATTGAGAGCTCCTAGCTAGCTGCTACTTGACACATGAGTAACATGAGTGTTAAGAACCCATGGAAATGTAGCATTTAAAAAATATTAAATAAATCATCCCATATGGGTGCCTGTTCGATTCCTGGCTGCTCTACTTCCAATGCAGCTCTCTGCTTTGGCCTGGGAAAATAGTAGAAGATGGCCCAAGTCCTTGAGCCCCTGCCCCTGCATGGGAGACCTGGAAGAGGCTCCTGGCTCCTGGCTCCGGATCAGCACAGCTTCCGCCGTTGCAGCCAGTTGGAGAGTGAACCATTGGATGGAAGACCTCTCCCTCCCTCCCTCCTTCCCTCTCTCCCTCTCTCTCTCTCTCTCTCTCTCTCTCTCTCCCTCCCTCCCTCTCTCCCTCCCTGCGTCTCCTCTCTGTGTAACTCTGACTTTCAAATAAATAAATAAATAAAAATTTAAAAAATATTAAATGAGTGGCCTGAGGTTGGTTGATTTCCATACATTTTATTACAAATTTCAAGGGAATACCCACTTTCAAAGTAGACTGACTTTCACATAAACATTGCATGTTATTTGGCTTATAAATTTTTAGTCTAATATTCCATTGTCACATTTACCCAAACATAGTTAGACTTTGCCCCGATAATGTGGTCCTTCGAAGTATAAACACAAAAACCAATAAAAGGAAATTCTACTTATGAATAGAATAGAAACATTTGAAAATAGAAGCTATTTTATAGACTACTTGAAAAATGAAACATGAAGTTTGTATACCGTAAATTAAAAAAAAAGAAAAATGAAGCTAAAAGTCTCCCCTCTTTTTTTTTTTTTTTTTTTTTTTTTTAACAGGCAGAGTGGACAGTGAGAGAGAGAGACAGAGAGAAAGGTCTTCCTTTGCCGTTGGTTCACCCTCCAATGGCCGCCGCGGCCGGCGCACCACGCTGATCCGATGGCAGGAGCCAGGAGCCAGGTGCTTTTCCTGGTCTCCCATGGGGTGCAGGGCCCAAGCACTTGGGTCATCCTCCACTGCACTCCCTGGCCACAGCAGAGAGCTGGCCTGGAAGAGGGGCAACCGGGACAGAATCCGGCGCCCTGACCGGGACTAGAACCCGGTGTGCCGGCGCCGCAAGGCGGAGGATTAGCCTAGTGAGCCGCGGCGCCGGCCTCTAAAAGTCTCAAAAATTGAATGTTCTGTAATATCTTCCATTGTTATTTGATTGGGAAACAACAGATTTTTTCCCTAATTCAAGCAAGTTATTATAAAGTGGTATTATTTGCCCAAAAGAAGAGATCTTTTTGCTTAACATAAGAATAAATTCAGGAGTTGCAAATCAAATTTGACCTGGGTTAGTTGTTCTTTCCTTCTCTGTTATTGTGGGAGGCTTGTGTTTTTCAAAGTATTTAACCCATCCTGTAGGCTTCTGACCACAGCTGAATTAACCATGCATTTACATTCTGGCATTGTGAACCAGGACCTTGTTTGTTAGTTCTGTCTTGTGTGGGCATGGGTGTGCCTGGCTTTTCTGGGACATTTATGTAAATTCATGATTCTTTTTTGTTAGAAATGAGATTCAAAAAACAAATTTAACAAAGAACATTATATGGTTTTAAAGTTATATAGTTTTTTGTAAGTGCTTAATCACCCTATGTATGTATTTTAAACTCTCATTGTTGGTTTTTAAAGATTTTTTATTTTGTGATTGCTTAGGCATCTGTGATGTACAAAAGTAACCCTGCCTGGTTATTGGGAAGAAAAAATATGATCAGTAGTTAAACAGGCCCACTTTGTTAGCAGATTCCATCATTAATAAGTAGATGATAAGTTGATTAAAAAGAAAGGAATTATTTACCTTTTTAAGTCACTCTTAGTCTTTTTCCTTTTAACAACAGCTAGAAATGTTTTCTCTGTCTCCCTAGATCTGTTTTTTCTATTAATCAGTCTTTCTTGGAGCTAACTTAAAATTGTTTTTCATTGAAGGCCAACTGTGATTTGAGACGGCAGATTGATGAACAACAAAAGATGCTAGAGAAATACAAGGAACGATTAAATAGATGTGTGACAATGAGCAAGAAACTCCTTATAGAAAAGGTCAGTGAAAATTGATGGCCCCAGCTCTGTTTTATAAAAGCTCAATGTGTGTCATCCTATGGCTCCTTATTCTTTCCCTGAGATGATAGTATTTAAAAGTAGGGTTTTTCAGGAATAGATTTCTCCTGATTTGTCAGGATTTCTTTACATAGACATTGGACCAGTCATCCAAAGTGATAATTTGGGACACACTTTCTTGCTGTGCGTTGCTTGGAGTGTGATGTTGATGGAGCAGGAACAGCTTATCCTCGTTGAGTTTATCTGGGGTGTCGTCTACTAAGTTTTTATTTATCCTATCACTTGAAATGGGTATCCTATTACAAACATTTATCATCAGTTAAATATTTCCATTTCAGAGCAAGTATTTGGAGTAACTTAAGTATATAAGAATGTGATAATTAAATGCTTTGTGCTTTAAAAACACCAAGTTGTCATATAATTACTTCCACTTGGCTGATTTCTCCTTTCTTATAGTAATTGATTTGTTACAGCTTTCCTTTAAAAGTCACTAATAACTATTTCTTGAAACTTTTAAAATGACGGTACTTTCTAATGACATTATTACAACATTTTACAAGCTAGAGGTTTGAGACATACCAATGTTTACTTTTCCTTCAATCTTTGAAATGCTGTTGAAAAAACAGGGAACACTCTTAGGTAGATAGTTTTATTGAGATTGGAGATATTGGAAAGAAGTTTGTTTCATTCTTTGACTCATTAACCAGTTGTACTATACTCTAAAAGCATGATATAAAAAAGAAACCAATATAATGCTATCTCTGAGTTCTTGGGGATTAAATATCTGATACACCCTGCTGGAATAGAAAGAAACAGAAAGGAAAATGCAACCTCAGGAAATATTCAAAATATTATCTATTAAAGGACTTGTATTCAAAATATATAGAGGCCTACAAATTAATGAAAAGGAAACCCATTAAAAATGAGTAAAATAGGGCCGGCGCCGCGGCTCACTAGGCTAATCCTCCGCCTAGCGGCGCCGGCACACCGGGTTCTAGTCCCGGTCAGGGCGCCGGATTCTGTCCCGGTTGCCCCTCTTCCAGGCCAGCCCTCTGCTGTGGTCAGGGAGTGCAGTGGAGGATGGCCCAGGTGCTTGGGCCCTGCACCCCATGGGAGACCAGGAAAAGCACCTGGCTCCTGGCTCCTGCCATCGGATCAGCGCGGTGCGCCGGCCGCAGCGCGCCGGCCGCGGCGGCCATTGGAGGGTGAACCAACGGCAAAGGAAGACCTTTCTCTCTGTCTCTCTCTCTCACTGTCCACTCTGCCTGTCAAAAAAAAAAAAAAAAAATGAGTAAAATATGTGAACACTTTACCAAAAAAGAATATATAAAGATATGCAAAAGACTAGCATAAAGATGCTGGCTTTGTGGCTCAGCAGGTTAAGACTCTGCCTGCGATAATGACATCCCAAATGGATGCCAGTTTGTTTCCTGACTGCTCCACTTCCGATTCAGCTCCTTGCTAACACACCTGGGAAAGCAGTGGAAGATGACCCAAGTACTTGGGCCCCTGCCACCCACCAGGGAGATCTGGAAGAAGCTCCTGGCTCCGGGCTTTGGCCCGTCCTATCCCTGGCTGTTGTGGCCATTTGGGGAGTAGACCAGCAGATGGAAAATGTCTGTCTCTCCTCTCTCCTCTCCTCTTCTCTTTCTCTCCAACCCTCCCTCTCTCTGAAATTCTGCCTTTCAAATAAATAAATAAATCTTTTAAAAAAGACCTAAATATGAAAAGACATCACTAGGCATCACTATAACCACAGTGAGATAGCATTACTTCCCCAGTAGAATGACTGAAAGTGGAAAGACTGGCAGTGCCAGGTGTTGTTGAAGGTTCAGGGCAGCCTAATTTCTCAGACTAATGGTTAGAATAGAAACTTTTGGACAATCTTATTAAGGTATATATACACTCATCCTGTGACTCAATTCTGTTCTAAGTATTTACCCAAGAGAAATGAAAGCAAATACCCACAAGAAGTCTTGTACTAGAGTATCATAGGAGTCTTATTCACAGGAGCCAAAAAACCAGAAACATTTCGAGTGCTTTGACCCATCCGTCGATGGGTAAATGTACCGACTGTAGTATGTTCATGTGGTGAACGACTGCCCAGCTGTGAAAAGGAGTGTCCTCTTCATGCATACAGTGTTATGCTTGGATATAAGGAACCTAATTCATAGCTCCTGCTCTTAGGGGGCTAACGGTCTACGTGAGGGGAAAGGGGAATGAGACACATTCATACATACAAGGAAACAAGATAAAGAGTGCATATTAGGAATATTGGGAAATCAAGGGCAGCGTGCCAGAGGAAGAAAACTTCAAGAAAGAGGAAAAATGTATTCTAGGCAAGGAAAACCACAGGTATGAATACCCTTAGTGAGAAACAAACGACTTCTGACGTCTTAAGTAAGTGTATCCCCGGTGTTATCTCACTGTACTTAGTCCTTTCCTTCAGATTCTGCATTTCACTTTGTACTTAAAATTACAGTTTAATGCATTCAATTCAAGATGGACCTATAAATACAAGTTTCTCGGCATGTTCTATAACTTAACACTTTTACATCCCTGTCATGTAAATTTTTTTCATATTTGTTGAACAACTGATGTTCTCAAGAGTAAGTTAGGATGTCTGGAGTAAATAATCTGTGGGCAGGTAAACATAATTTTCAGCTCATGAAGGACTTTTTCATGTTAGTATCCAGTGTTTGACAGCAAAAAACCATAGAAGATTTGGAGCATTGAACTGGAAGAGTGCAAAGTAGTGTTTTGAGAAGATGAATTGATACCAGTTCTTTGGGAAGATTGAATGGAGAAGAAACATAAAATAGGGAAACAACTTAGGAATTAGGCATTGGGATTGTCTACATTTGAGATGCTGAACTCTAAGATAAAAATGATAGGCAAACCAGAGATACTTTACCAAGGAAGAACCTGGTGTTCTCATTATCCTCTTTTGTCCACTTTGTTTGAATAGGTGTGATATGTCATCCAGGAGTCTCTGCTGACTATTCTGAAATGTGTAGAATTTCAAGAGAATTTTCTCTGATGATCTAAAAGTTTTGTATTTCTAAGAAGTGTCTTTCTCACTTCCATTGGTGTTGAATTCCTTTTTTTTTTTTTTTTTTAAATCCTTTCCACACAAGTCCAAACAAGAGAAGATGGCATGTAGAGATAAGAGCATGCAAGACCGCTTGAGACTGGGCCACTTTACCACTGTCCGACACGGGGCTTCTTTTACTGAACAGTGGACAGATGGCTATGCTTTCCAGAACCTTATCAAGTAAGTGAATTGTCATCATTAAATGGAGAATTGAAAAGTTGGTTTGGATTTTTTTTTTGTTTTCTATAATTGCAGTCATTAGTAATCCTAGAAGTGGTAGTCATCTTTTTATTATTTTTAAGTCACTATATGTTTAGAGAAATATAGCGAATAAGATAAAGTCCTGGGAAAAATGAAGTAAATAATCAGAGAGATAAGAAGTAAGTTCTACAGTAAAGCTAAAAAGGAATCATCATTGCTGAAGCCACGGAAGGAAATCTTAACTTGAGGTCTTTTAAATTGTGTTATAGCTTTTGATGAGGAGTCTGTTACATTTTTCTGGGTCTGGGGATAAATTAAGTAGGCAAGAGCATAAGGAAGAATTTCTTGATTTAGGTACAAAACCATAGAAGAACCTTACAGAACATGTCCCTGAGGCTTTTAAGACAGTGTCGATCAACAGAGAGAGTTCTTTTGAAGGCAGGGGCCGAACCAGCCCTACCGTGGGTGTCTGACACCGACTTGGAATCCCAAGTACTCCTTCTCTTTTGTCATAACTTTTAATTTGAAACACTCAAATATTTACTCCAAGAAGGAAATCAACATTTAGAATCCTGTTTCCAACTGTGTGAATAGCTACTAATAGCTCAGGACTTTAAAAAAAAATACCTTTTGTTGTATCTTATTTTTATTTGTTAAAACATTTCTATCTGAGACTGGAGTTGGAGACATTGTAGTTTTGATCATGGGCTCTAAAACTTCATCTCTAGATCATGGTGAGGTGAAGGTTCCCTAGACCACCTTTCTCATGTGTTTTTCCATGCTGAAGTAGCCTGCTGAGTATGACTTGATGGGTGTGGGCTACTTTTTTTTAATTATTACGATTTTAGAGATTTTATTTATTTATTTGAGAGGTAGAGTTACAGAGAGGAGAGACACAGTGGGATCTTCCTTCCGCTGGTTCACTCCCCAATTGGCCGCAACAGTCGGAGCTGGGCCGATCAGGAGCCAGGAGCTGCCTCAGGTCTCCCACGTGCACGCGGGGGCCCAAGGACATGTGCCTTCTCCTACTGCTTTACCAGGCCATAACAAAGAGCTAAACTGGAAGTGGAGCAGCTGGGACTAGAACTGCCGCCATATGGGATGCCAGTGCCACAGGTGGAAGATTCACCCACTGTGCCACAGCACCAGCCCCGGGGCTACTTTTGAGTAATAATGAAACATATATAAAATATGCCTGAAAAAAAGTATAGATAATGATAATGTTTATAACTTTGTTAAAACTAAGCTCTGGATTACACCTCAGTAATCACTGTATTCTATGTGTAACTTAGTTGAAATGTGTTTTGCTTCACAAGTGTATCTCAGATGTGTATATTCTGATGTAAGAAGAGGCTGTTGGGTCAGGCATTTAGCTCAACAGCTAAGATGCTGCTTGGATCCCCCACATTCCATATTGAAGTGCCTAGGTTCAAGTCCTGGTTCTGTTCCCCATCCTGTTTCCTGATAATGCACACCCAGAGAGGCAGCAATGATGGCTCAACTACTTGAGTCCCTGCTACCCACTTCGGAGGTGTAGATAGAGTTCCTGGTTCCTGGCTTTGGCTTAGCCCAGCCTCAGTTGTTGTGGGCATTTGGGGAGTGAACCAATAGATGGAAAATTTCTGTCTTTCTGTGTCTCTCTTTTTCTGCCTTTCAAATAAAGTGAAAATCAGTAAGTAGAATTTTTTTTAAAAAGAAGCAGCAACTATTAAGTAAAAAAAACAAAAAGTGAAAACAAACAAAAAAACCCCACATCTTATATACAAAACAGAGACTTTCGAGTTAGGCTAGGTACCAGAGGTTCAGAGCAGCGTTCACTCTAGGCTGTAGGTGTAGTTGAGTGATGATAGCAGAAGCACACCAGGGCCGTGTAAGTGAGTGGCACAGAGATATGGCACCCATCCCATCACGTCTGACTCTGACATACAAATTGCCTTAAAAGTGACACACCATCCAGTATCCAGATTTGGTAGACTGGGGTCAGAAGAAGATAAAACTTTAATCTTCGTTAATGGTGAAAGCAGTCAACTGCTTAGACTGAGTTTCAGATGTGCTAATTCCTGCCAGCTCTTGATGAGGATTGCTCATTAGACGGTGGTCTCTTGAGACTTTGACTCAAAAAGGTCATGGGTTTGTATAGAGATATAAAGTGATTAAAGTTTTTTGTGTTTTTACTCTATTTTTTTATTATTATTATTTTTTGACAGGCAGAGTTAGACAGTAAGAGAGAGAGAGACAGAGAGAAAGGTCTTCCTTTTTTCCGTTGGTTCACCCCCAAAGTGGCTGCCACGGCCAGTGCATTGCGGCCGGCGCACTGTGCCGATCCGAAGCCAGGAGCCAGTGCTTCCTCCTGGTCTTCCATGTGGGTGCAGGGCCCGAGCACTTGGGCCATCCTCCACTGCACTCCCAGGCCACAGCAGAGAGCTGGCCTGGAAGAGGAACAACCAGGACAGCATCCGGCACCCCGACCGGGACTAGAACCTGGGGTGCCGTCACCGCAGGCAGAGGATTAGCCTCTGGAGCCGTGGTGCCGGCTGTTTTTACTCTATAAGCAATCTGATGTTTAAAAGGTTCTGGAATTCTTACACAGCTGCAGAATATGAAGTAATGACTGCTATAGAGCCATCATATCAGAAAAATCGGGATTATGTCAATGAAATCTCTGACAAAGATTGTTCCTTGTAGGGAAATAGCACTTTTCTCAAGATTTTAAGTTATAAAAATGTTAGAATATCTGTCTCTTCATTGGAGACTGTTTCTGGCTGATGTCTATTAACTAAAGTTATTTTATTGCCTAACATTGTACAGTAATAGATTATCTTTCTTACTTTGAATGCATAATTTGGAATTGAAATTCTTTAGTTCTAAAAGGCTGTATCTGATAAGTTCACACATGACATTTCTATGCAGAAGAAACTCTACAACATGCAAAATAAGTTGATGGGTTAAATAGTATCAGACAAGGAGCCATTGCTATGGCTTAGCAGGTAAAGCCGGCGTCTGCAGCACTGACATCCCATGTGGGCGCCGGTTTGAGACCCAGCTGCTCCACTTCTGATCCAGCTCTTTGCTATGGCCTGGGAAAGCAACAGAAGATGGCCCAGGTCCTTGGTCGCCTGCACCCATGTGGGAGTCTTGGAAGAAGCTCCTGGCTTCTGGCTTTGGATCAGCCCAGCTCTGCCTGTTGCAGCCATTTGGGGAGTGAACTAGCAGGTGGAAGACCTCTCTCTCTCTCTCTCTCTCTCTCTCTCTCTCTGCCTCTCTGCCTCTCTGCCTCTCTGCCTCCGCCTCTCTGTAGCTCCACCTTTCACATAAATAAATACCAAAAAAAAAAAAAAAAAAAGAAAGATTTCTATCAGATAGCAGTACTAGGTCTTAGGGGAAGAGACAGACCTCAAGACATTTAAAATTGGGACTAGTGCTGTGGCATAGTGGGTAAAGCCGCGGCCTGCAGTGCTGGCATCTCATATGGGCGCCTGTTTAAGCTCTAGCTGCTCCACTTCCAATCCAGCTCTCTGCTATGGACTGGGAAAAGCAGTAGAAATTGGCCCAAATCCTTGGGCCCCTGCTCACACGTGGGAGACTTGGAAGAGGCTCTTGGCCCCTGGCTTTGGATCAGTGCAGCTCCGGCTGTTGTGGCCAATTGGAGAGTGAATCAGCGGATGGAAGACCTCTCTCTCTCTCTCTCTCCTTCCCTCCCTCCCTCCCTCTCTCCTTCCTTCTCTCTCTCATTCTCACTTGCTTGCTCTGCCTTTCCTTCTCTCTCTGTGTAACTCTGACTTTCAAATAAATAAATAAATCTTTAAAAAAAAAAAAAGAAAGAAAAAAGACATTTAAAATTCAATTCAGATAATCAAGTGTAGCCAACAGGAGTCTCCACACAGTTCTTTTTTTTCTAACTTTTTTTTACTTTTTTTTTTTTTAAGGTTCACTTATTTACTTGAAAGTCATAGTTACACAGAGGGAGAAGGAGAGGCAGAGAAAGAGAGAGAGAGAGAGAGAGAGAGAGGTCTTCCATCTGCTAGTTCACTCCCCAGATGGCCACAACGGCCGGAGCTGCTCCAGTCTGAAGCCAGGAGCCAGGAGCTTCTTCCAGGCCTCCCATGTGGTGCAGGGGCCCAAGGACTTGGGTCATCTTCCACTGCTTTGCTAGGGCATAGCAGAGAGCTGGATCTGAAGTGGAGCAGCCAGGACACGAATTGGTGCCCATATGGGAGGCTGGAACTGCAGGTGGCGGCCCTACGCACCACATCACAGCACCGGCCTCTTTTCTTCTAACTTTGTTTTCTGGCTCCCTTAGAGTGATCTTTGATTTCCTAAAACAGAAAGTTTACTGTATAATAAGAAAATCATATCAGATTTGTAACATTTTTGGGCCGGATTAGTGAGTTTTACTTTCTGTAGTATATTTGAACCTGTTGAAAAAGTAGCTTGATAGCTCCAAGAAAGTAATGTTAAAAACTAGTGTACACTTTTTTATTTAAATAAGACTCAGTGGCAAGATAATTAAAATTCTTTACTAAGATTTCTTTCATATTTGAATAAAGTACATTAATGAGATTTGACCCATGTTCAGAATAGTGGTTGTTTGCTATGTGGGTTATGAGAGGAAGTAAATTACACTTCAGAGTCTTGTAATGCTAGTCCAAGTATTTGTTTTAATGTAGGGAGTTCCACTACTCATTACAAAGCAATTTCTGATGAACCCTCTGATTTTCAGTCATCTGATCCAAAATCGTGTAACCTTTTTTTTTTTTAAAGATTTATTTTATTTATTTGAAAGAGTTACAGAGTGAGGTAGAGCCAGAGAGAGAGAGAGAGAGAGGTCTTCCATGTTCTGGTTCATTTAAATGATCACCACGGCCAGAGCTGAGCTGATCTGGAGCCAGGAGTTTCTTCTGGGTCTTCCACATGGGTACAGGGGCCCAAGGACCTGTGCCATCTTCTACTGCTTTCTCAGGCCATAGCAGAGACCTGGATCAGAAGTAGAGCAGTTGGGATTGGAACCAGCACCCATATGGAATGCTGGCACTATAGGCCAGGGCTTTAACCCACTGTGCCACGGTGCCTGCCCCATCCTTTTTTTTTTTTAAAAAAGATTTATTTATTTACTTGAGAGACAGAGTTACACACAGAGAGAGGGAGAGACAGAGAAATGTCTTCCACTTGCTGGCTCACTCCCAAAGTGGCTGCAATAGGTGGAGCAGGGCCCAATCAAAGCCAGGAGCCAGGAGCTTCTTCTGAGTCTTCCACATGGATACAGGAGCCCAAGCATCTGGGCCATCCTCTGCTGCTTTCCCAGGCCATAAACAGGAAGCTGGATTGGAAGTGGAGCAGCTGGGGCTTGATTGGCACCCATATGGGATGCCAGTGCCACGGGCAGATGTTTAACCTACTGCACGGCAGCGCCAGCCTCTAATCTATTCTATTTTACAATTGCTAGTACAGAGTAAATGGACTTTAAGAAGTTCTCATCTGAGATACTCATGTGCCATTTGTACATCACTTACTAACTTTTCCTGCTGCTGTTAATGTCTGAAAATGTGTGCATTTATTTTTTAACACCTCTCCTACTAGTTACTTATAGTATGGTTGGGGTCTATAATACTGCTTTACTGTTGAATCTGTTTTCATTTCTAAAGTTGCTGTAACAAAATAGCATGAATTACATGGTTTAAAGCAATAGAAACTTATTCTGTCACAGTTTAGGAAGCCAAATGTTCAAATTCAAGGCACGGGATCCTCCTTCTGGAGAATCCTTTGGATCCGGGTAGGATCCTTTGCCTGTTACAGGGTCCTGGTAAATCTGCATGTTTCTTGGCTAGTGGCAGCAGCACTTCAGTCTGCCTGTCTTCACATGGTGTTCTCCCCATGTGTCTCTGTGCCTCCTCTCTTGTTAATGACAGAGCCATATTGGATTAAGGGCCTGTTCTATTCCAGTATGATCTGATGTTAGCTAATACTTCAATGAGTCCATTTCCAAATAGGGTCATATTCTGAAGTATTGTGGATTAAGACTTTAACATGTCTTAAAAAGGACACAGTTCAGTGCACAGTGGCACCTAAGACTCATGATTGGGGCCGGTGCTGTGGTGCAGCGGGTTAATGCCCTGGCCTACTGTGCTAGCATCCCTTAGGGCACCGGTTTGAGTCCTGGCTGCTCCACTTCCGGTCCAGCTCTCTGCTATGGCCTGGGAAAGCAGAAGAAGATGGCCCGAGTCTTTGGGCCCCTGCACCCACATGGAGACCCAGAAGAAGCTTCTGGCTCCTGTCTCTGGGTCGGCGTAGCTGCAGCCATTGCAGCCATTTGGGGAGTAAACCATCAGATGGAATTCCTCTATCTGCCTCTCCTCTCTCTATGTAACTCTTTCAAATAAATAAATAAATCTTTTTTTTTTTTTTTAAGATTTTATTTATTTATTTGAGAGCTAGAGTTACAGATAATGAGAGGGAGAACCAGAGAAAAAGGTCTTCGTCTCTTGGTTCACTCCCCAATGGTCGGAGCTGCATCAATCCAAAGCCAGGAGCCAGTGCTTCTTCCAGGTCTCCCATTTGGGTGCCGGGGCCCAAGCACTTGGGCCATCTTCTACTGCTTTCCCAGGCCATAGCAGAGAGCTAGATAAGAAGAGGAGCAGCTGGGACTAGAACCGGCGCCCATAGGGGTTGCTGGCTCCGCAGGCAGAGGGTTAACCTACTGTGCTACAGTGCCAGCCCCAATAAATAAATCTTTAAAAAAAAAAAAAAACACACACACACACAAGGACTCATGGTCTTGTTTTCTCTTGGCTTTTTAAGCAGAGTTAGTTAAATCTGAGAAGGGTTTATTGAGTCATCAGTACTTCCGTAGAAGGTGATGAAATAGTCTCTTTCTTATGATGCTGCATAAGAAATGTTTGAGGATCCACTCTATGAAAGGCATTGTTATATGTGCTGGTGGATATAAAGGCTACTAAGACATGATTCCTCGTTTAGCTTATTGATACAATCCAGATCTTTACACTGTACTCAAAAAATAAACCTAAAGCAATTGCCACTATCAGACTCTTACTCTTCAGTATGAATAGCTGAACAGTCTTAGAATATCTAGCATTGATATGGGTGTCCTTATAATTAATATGTAACACTGACCTTTGAGTACATAAGCTTTCATGTTAAAGCAAGCTCTGTTATTATCTGAACATACATATATATGTATGTATTTTTTTTAAAGATTTATTTATTTATTGGAAAAGTAGAATTACAAAGAGGCTGAGAGAGAGAGAGGGGTCTTCCATCTGTTGGTTCACTCCCTCCATGGCTGCAATGGCCAGAGCAGCCGGGACTTGAACCAGGACCCCTATGGGATGCCAGCCCTGCAGGTGGTGGCTTTACCCAAGGCGCCACAGCGCCGACCTCCCAAATATATATTTTAAGATTTTCCCAAGGGTGTTTTGTAGTCTGTGTACCCTGTGTTCATGGTTTATATATGCGATGGCTATTTATATGGATGACATAGGGCTCCTCTCTCGGTGAATCTGAAGAGAAAAAGTGTATGAATTCTCCTTGAAAATGATGAAGGTGGTTGCTAAAGTCTCAATCTCGCAAAGCAGAATTTTCAAAGGTAAAATATTGTGGAGTTCTGCTTGACCACTGTGGTTCATAGTTTAAAGTTTAGATTGTATGGTTATCTCCAGAGAGTTTAGGGTGCCTTGCTGTCATAGTCCCTGAAAGGTTAGAGATGAGCTAAGATATTTCTTTTTTTCTTTTCTTTTTTTTTTTTTTTTATTTGACAGATAGAGTTAGACAGTGAGAGAGAGAGATAGAGAAAGGTCTTCCTTCTGTTGGTTCACCCCCCAAGTGGCCGCCACGGCTAGAACTACACCTATCCAAAACCAGGAGCCAGGTGCTTCCTCCTGGTCTCCCATGTGGGTGCAGGAGCCCAAGCACTTGGGCCATCCTCCACTGCCTTCCCAGGCCACAGCAGGGAGCTGGACTGGAAGAGGAGCAGCCAGGATTAGAACCCAGTGCCCACATGGGATGCCGGGCACCACAGGTTGGAGGATTAGCCATGTGAGCCATGGCACCGGCCCCAAACTAAGATATTTCATCAACTTTATTTTTAGTTGAGAAATTTGTGTTCAGATAAGGTAAATGTCTTCCTCAAGGACATTCATTGAATCCCTAAAAGGAAGAATGTGATTTTACCTAAGGATTCTATGTCTTTTTGTTTACTGTTTTAAGATTTATTTATTTATTTGAAAGGCGGAGTTAGACAGAGCGAGATCTGTTCACTCCGCAAATGGCCGCAACAGCCAGAGCTGGACTGATCTGAAGCCAGGAGCCAGGAGCTTCTTCCTAGTCTCCCACATGAGTGCAGAGGCCCTAGCATTTGGGCCATGTATTGCTTACCCAGGCTCCTTAGCAGGCAGCTGGATTGGAAGTAGAGCAGTCTAGATGTGTACCAGCAAAATATGGGTTGCTGGGGCTGCAGGTGGTGGCTTTACCCACTACACCACAGTGCTGGCCCCAGGATTTTGTATCAGTTTATTATTATTATTATTATTATTATTTGAAAGAGTTACAGAGAGAGGTAAAGACAGAGGGAGAGAGAGGTCTTCCATTCTGCTGGTTCACTTCCCAAATGACCACAACGGCCAGAGCTGAGCTGATCCAAAGCCAGGAGCCAGGAACTTCTTCCAGGTCTCCCACATGGGTGCAGGGGCTCATCTTCTGCTTTCCCAGACCATAGCAGAGAGCTGGATCATAAGAGGAGCAGCCGAGATTCGAACCGGTCCCCTTATGGTATTCTGGCACTGCAGGCTGGGGCTTTAACCCACTGTGCCACAGCGCTGGCCCAGGATTATGTATCTTAATGCAATATTCTTTCACCGCATGAATTGATAAAATATTTTGGGAGGAAAACTTGTTGGTGGGGAAAGGCATATTCAATAGTAATTAGTTTTTTTCTTAGAATGTTCTTGAATTAAAATTTTTATTCCATTAAATCAATATGTGATCAGTAATCTGGCTTTTTTTTTCCCCCTAAGATATACTTATTTATTTGAAAATCAGAGTTACAGAGAGAGAGGGAAAGACAGAGAGATCTTCCATCCACTGGTTCACTCAGATGACTTCAGTGGCCAGGGCTGGGCCAGGCTGAAGTCAAGCGCCAGGAGATTCATCCTTGTCTCCCACATGGGAGGCAGGGGTCCAAGTACTTTGACAGTTTTCTGCTGTTTTTCCCAGACCATTAGCAGGGGGCTGGATTGGAAGTAGAGCAACCAGGACTTGAACCAGCACCTGAATAGGATGCTGGTGTCACAGGTGGTAACTACCTACTGTGCTACAACACCAGTACCAACCTGGCTAATCTTAGAGCCTCCAGGATTGCATTATCAATTGAATAGTTACCTATTTGTGATACTCTGTATATGTTAATCCTGCTTTCAGTATTGTCCTTCCAGGTATGGGAGTATAACTTTATTATGAGTATCTTTCCTAGAGTATTCTGGGTTTTCTGTTGCCATTTTTTTTTAGGAAAGATGTATTTATTGTGGAAAAGGTCTGACAACTACAGAGTTCAACAAGGGGGGTAGAAGAGGTTTCATTTGAAAATAGGTTTTAAAAGGGGCCGGCACTGTGGTGTAGCAGGTAAAGCTGCCTCCTGCAATGCCAGCATCTCATATGGGCGCCTGTTCAAGTCCCGGCTTGTGCACTTCCAATCCAGTTTTCTACTGTGGCCTGGGAAAGCAGCGGAAGATGACCCAATCCTTGGGCCCCTGCACCCACGTGGGAGACCCAAATGAAGCTCCTGGCTCCTAGTTTTGGATTGGCACAACTCATGCTGTTGTGGCCATCTGGGGAGTGAACCAGCGGATGGAAGATCTATCTTTCTCTCTCTCTCTCTCTCTCTCTCTCTCTCTCTCTCTCTCTCTGTAACTCTGCCTTTCAAATAAAATAAATAAATCTTTTAAAAAAAAAGGAAATAGATTTTTAAAAAGTTAGATTTTGTCATTCTGCAAAGGTGATGGTTGGTTCAAGAAAAGAGCGAGGGTGAGGGGAGCATAGTAGAATGTAGGGGCAGAGAGACAGAATGAAGTCTATTAAGTGGTTCATCTGAAATCTTAGTTTATTTTTCTATACTAAGTCTATAAAATTTAATAGCTGTTGGGTTGTAGGGTACATGAGAGATGGTTTTTCTTATAATGGGATTTTTATGGATTCCTACTTTGAATACTACAGGTTGAGTATATTCCTTATCTGAAATCAGAAGTATTTCAGATTTTGGAGTTACTTGGATTTTAGAATATTTGCATGGACTCTACTGGTTGGGTATCCCATATCTGAAATGCAAAATCTCCAAAATCTAAAACTTTTTAAAAATATAATTATTTATTTTTGTATTTGAAAGACAGGGAAAGAGATATTGAGAGATCTTCCATTCACTGGTTCACTCCCCAGCACCAGCAACAGCCAGGACTGGGTTATAGGGACCAGTACTTGAATGAACCATCACTTGCTGGCTCACAGGGTGTGCATTGGCAGGAACTGGAATCAGAAGTTCAGCAAATATGCAAGCAGTGAGTTATTTTTGTTTGCTCTATTGCTGTTAGAATTGTTTTTGACCTTTCTCTCTGCAACACCTTTATATCTCTAGGCAACAAGAAAGGATAAATTCACAGAGGGAAGAGATAGAAAGACAGCGGAAAATGTTAGCAAAGCGGAAACCTCCTGCCATGGGTCAGGCCCCTCCAGCAACCACTGAGCAGAAGCAGAGGAAAAGCAAGACCAACGGAGCTGAAAATGAAACGTATGTTCTTTATTGATAAGAACTGAGACATCACATCCTCTCCCAAAATGCAGGTGTTCTAATGAATTCCACTGGAAACAGGAATTCGAGAGGTTTCACAGGGTTTAAGCTGTTTTTCAGTTAAATTAATAGATTTGTTTAACCTTAGTTCTGCTCTTTACGGAGTTTTGAATGCTAAGAAGTAATATCACTTCATTTGATGTGGTTTTTGGCCACTCAGAACAGATTGGATGTCAGTATATTCAAATGATATTGCTTATGCAGGGTACTGTACTTCAAACATTGATGGAAAATTGATTTAAGACAAATACGTGTACAAAAAAATTTGAAGTCCTTGTAAACAAGGAATCTTATGAAAACTCATGAAAAATCTGTTTATGGAAAGATTATGGATTTCAGAATTTTGGGCACAAACAATAACATTTTTAAATTGCATTTTCCATGGATTTTTTGAAGTACTCTGGTATGTTATTCTACATTATGGAATATTGGTATCATCTCATGGGGCTTCTCTGGCTACTATTTCAGACTGAAGAATGCTCTTTATTGGTCAAAGAACACATTGTTAACAATCAGAAACTTAACAGAGTAAGCCAGGGAAAAAAAAGCTGTTATTTTAGGAAAAGGACGTTTTCCCAATAAGCCAAATCTTGACCTCACCAGAATTTTTTCCTATTCTGGGACCTAAGGAAAACATCAGAATTGTAAATTGCAGTGTGGGCATCTTTTTCTGTCAGTAAACAACTGTTACAGAGCTGCCATGTATAGTGGGGTTGAAAATCCTCAGCACAAATGCCTCCCTTCTTCATTCCTTCCTTTCTCTTTCAATGCAAGTAAGTTTCATATCCAAAGGTAGCCACAAATAAAAGGGATAACATTACTTTATTGAAAAGGGATAACATTAACTTATTGACCAATACGTCTTTTGTCTTTATGTTTTGTACATCAGTTCACAAAAACATATTAACCCATAATCACTTCAAATATAATAATAGTAATAGTATACCATTATTAAAGTCCATGGTATCCCAGAAATGCATCTTTCTCTGTTCCAGTGATAAACATGGCTTAGTGCCAATCTTTACTTTCCCCATACATAGCGATTAGCTGATGTCTTATGGGTAAATATTTTCCTTGACAGTTGTTTAGAGTATGTTAAGTGCTTATTTTAGGTAATAAAAAAGTTCAAGTGGGAGCCCAGATTTGAAAGATTATCATTGTTTTCTTTGTAACTCTGGTTATTTTTCACAGGGGTTTTCCCTCTATTACTTAAAAATCATTTAATGCTAGTGCACAAAACCATTGGCTTAAGAGTGGTAAATAAAGTGAAGGTTGTTTCTTTGCCACAGAACAACAGATTCTGTTCTAGGCAAGGCGTGTGTCTGTGAGAAGTTGCCGCCTAGAGTTCTGTGTAAAATGCAAACTAGAAGCCTTTAGTCCAGTTTTTAGTTAGAATATTTGTGACGTGGCGCTTTCCTTTGACTAGAAGCCAAAAACAAGCCTTTCCTGGTACTGAACCTATTTCAAGCAGAGAATTCCTAGTTCTAGTCCCTTTTTTACTGGTGTGAAATGCAGTGATAGATACAGGTGTTTCTACAACTATAAAGGCTGAAGTAATAACCCTAGTGGATGTCTTATTTATACTCTTCCTAGTTCCTTTGAGTTGGAACTCAGATGCTCTATTTTGTAACTCTTCTTGTTTGCTAAGATAGCAATTCATTTTCCTGGTATTTAGAATACATCTAAACCATGAGTTCTAAAACTTTGAAATATGTATGTGTACTTCTGTCATGTGGAGAAGTTGGGGAGAAAGGAGTAAGATATCAGTTATCACTTGTACGTTCTGGAGATACGGGGATACAGGGGAAATAAGGGGAACGTGAAACGGGTGATTACCAATAGAGTCAGTGCTTTGAGAATTGGTTTAAGTACCATTTTCAGTATTCTTTTTGCATTCTCATTTAATAGTCAGAACACTTTGTTAGGTATTACTACTTGTTGCATTTTCAGGAAATTTACTTAAGAGATTAAAGTTACTTAATCAGGGCCACCTGACTAGCAACCCAGTTTTGCCTTGAACCTTACTACTCCTTGGGCTCCAAAGCTTAGACTGATTTTCTACTGTGTCTTTCTCCTTGATACTGCAGTGTCAAAGTCTGAGGGTCATTAAGAATAATCAAATCCATTGTCCTGTTGTCTTGCCCCTGAAAATATTTCTAGAAAAAAAAATTGGGGCTATTGCTCCTAATTGGTTTTCATCTGTGTAATGTCTGAGACAAAACTGATTTCATAAATAATGTAAAAATAAGTCCCTTTGTTTTCATATTTTACAAATTAGACTTTGGCTTTGGAGTACATCCTTCACATTGTATCTGATATTCTCATCAATTCTGCAAGATAATTTGTCTTTTAGTAATTTTTAACTGTGAGACTAAATATACTATATAGCATCTTGGACAGTTCTTATTAAATAGGCACATTATGATTTCAAATGACTACTGAAATTTCCACCATTATTTTCCAGGTTAACATTAGCAGAGTACCATGAACAAGAAGAAATCTTCAAACTCAGATTAGGTCATCTTAAAAAGGTAAGTGTAATAAGAAAATACATTTGGGGAAAAATGATTTCTAGTTTATATTTGGTGTGAAAGCTATTTGGTCATTGGGGCAAATGTAATAGTTTCACGTAGCTACAGAAATCTTGAGTATGCTGCTCTCACTGTCACATCTTGTTGTCTAATGGCAGACCTCGTTTCTTTTTATTTTCAAATCAATTCCAACCACCCGTTAAGATTACTTTGCAGGATCTGGTGTTGTGTCATAGTAAGTAAAGCTGCCCTCTGCAACATCAGCATCCCATATAGGCACTGGTTCTCATTCCAATCCAACTCCCTGCTAATGGCCTGGGAAAAGCAGCAGAAGATAGCCTAAGGGCTTAGGCCCCTGTTATCCATATGGGAGATATGGGAGATCCTGACTTCTGGCTTCAGACTGGCCCAGCCCTGGCCATTGTAGCCATCTGGAGGGTGAACCAGTGGATAGAAGATATCTCTGTGTGTCTCTCATGAACCAGTGGATGGAAGATCTCTCATTTGTGTGTGTCTCCCTCTTTCTCTGTAACTCTTTCAAATAAATAAATAAACTTAAAAAAAAAAAAAGCTTTTCTCCAAAAGTGTAATGTCATAAGGCTTCCCAAGTGGTTATCCTTAGAGTGAAAATTAAACATACAACCAGAACAGGTGATTTTTTTTTAATTAGTTTATCTGAAAGGCAGATTTACAGAGAGGCAGAGAGAGAAAGAGAGGTTTTCCATCCACTGGTTCGCTCCCCAAATGGCTGCAATGGCTGGAGCTGCACCGATCTGAAGCCAGAAGCCAGGAGCTTCTTCTGGGTCTCCCACGTGGGTGCAGGGGCCCAAGGACTTGGGCCATCTTATACTGCTTTTCCAATACAGCAGAGAGCTGTATCGGAAGTAGAGCAACTGGAACTCAAACTGGCGCCCATATGGGATGCCGGCACTGTAAGTAACGGCTTTACTCCCAGTGGCAGCCTCCAGGTGGTCTAAAATTGATTTTAAGACTCTTGTGGTGTGGTAAGTCACATAGCAGCTCTTAATTCTTGCCTAAAACTAACTAAAAAGTGGTCTTGCATAAACCATACTATAACACAGTGGCACTTAACAGAATGTATTATTGAAGGTATTCACTGAGATGTCTTCGATATAGATTGCTCAGCTCTTAAAATTCATCAACCCATACATTATTGGTGGACAGTATTCATGCTGATAATGGCAAAAAAGCATATAATAAACTACTGTTGTGTGTGTGTGTGTGTGTTTCACACTCTGGTTTTCTTTTTTTCCCACTGGGTTCTCCAATCTTGTTAATCAGTTGGACTTAAGACACCACATATAATCTATAGTTAGTGAAGAGAACCTGAGTTTTGTGAGCGGTGTTGCATGCCTCTGTGTATATATACAAAACATTTCCACAAACACAGGAGACTTAATAGTGTTGGGGGGCACCAAGAGGAAGGAGGGGGACGGTGGTGGACTTTCACTTTTCCCTGCACTCCTGTATATGGTTTGAATTTTATTATTTTCTGTGGGCTTTTTTAATGATAACATTCTAGTTGTTTTTTTTTTTCCCAAAAAAATCTTTCTTCAAAGCATCTTCCATTGAAAAATGTCTAGTGTTGTTTTTGAAATTAGACTGAAAACGTAAAAATTCTATTTTTTTCTTTTCATTTTAGGAGGAAGCAGAAATCCAGGCAGAGCTGGAAAGGCTAGAAAGGGTTAGAAATCTACATATCAGGGAACTAAAAAGGATACATAATGAAGATAACTCACAGTAAGCAACTTGGGGCTATATTGGGTCGGAGGTTGTTGAGCCCTCTCTGACATTAGTTTGAAAGGTCTAGAATGATGTTTTTGCTTAATAGAAATTTGGTAAATGATGCAACAGTGTATTTTGTAGAGTGTAATACAGTTTTTATGAACAAAATTGTGATTTGCTTTGACTTAAATATGTAAGAATTTATGTATGCATATATTATTTTTAAGGAGTAGAGGTTTCTAAAACAATATAGCTTTGCAGTCCTAAATGGTTGATGTATCTGCCTATTCAGATTTCCCTACTAAACCTTGAGAAAGGGGAACATGGGCCCACAGTGTGGTGTTGTGGAAAGAATAGGACACTCCATTTTAGAATGACCTTTAAGAACTATTTGGGTGTGGAGATTTTAAGTATGACTCTTAAATTCAGCACACTTATTTTATGTTAACACCCACCTTTGTTGATAATTCACTTAAGTAATTGAAACTGGGGATAATATGTTACCAATGGGAAAAAAGCTTTTATAAGTAATCTATTCTTTCCCACGTTTACCTGACGCACATTTTTTTTTCACTTAGTCACAGCTTGTATTTTGTTGGGCCAAGGTGAGCCGTGGACGTTTCCTTTTGTAAAGGAGCAGGCAGCAACAGTTTACCATTTACTGAGAACTCTGTGTATCAAGCATGGGACCTAGTGCCCTTACATTCTCTCATTTAATCCTCATGAAAACTCAGTCATCTTCAATACATCAATCACGAAATGAGCCTGGAGAAATTAAGTTAACTTGATCAGAGACCCAGACTAGTGTGGCCAACAGTGTCACACTGGATCTTGGAGGTCCAAGTAATGGCATCTCTCCCCACAGGCACGCTGCTTTCTTAAAGTGATTTCAGGATTATTTGTGAGGCTGTTTAAAGTCAGCAACTAGGTAAAGATATTTTGAAATTTCTTTGCAAGGAACGGTCATTTATTTTTCATTTTTTTTTTAGAAAAGGAAGCAAGGAAGAGTCTTAAATGGGCAATGCACTTGTAGCAGACTTCTGCCTTAAAGAGAGAGAAGTGAATGCATGTAAATCGTGCCACTTGCTAATAGTCAGACCCTTTTTAAGGCAATGTAAAATATCTTGGAATTTTATTGTGTGTAGTTTTGAAATGGTGAGAGCATGTGCCTCTTTGATTATTTGGAGGAGCCAAATAGCAGTTTGAAAATGTTATCTAATCAAATCCCCTTCCCCAAACCCCCCATCACTTCATAGCAGGGCGGAAATGGGGAGGACAAGAAAGGATATGGGTCTAACTCTGGCTGTGCTGGGACAGTGCCTGTGTCTCGTGGCTCCACAGCCATTGCTGTCATTGTAGTGGTGCTGCCTCCTTGAGCTAGGGAGCTTCATGCTCAGGATTCCCTGTGTTGGTATTGATTTTTAAACCAGCAGCAGCAGCTATAATCATGGTAGAATCATGTGTGTAGTTCTTTGGATTCTATAACTATGGAAGACTATAGCCCTTGATTTCAAGGTGTATGTTACATATTTCCTGTTTCCACAGATTTAAAGATCACCCAACGCTAAATGACAGATACTTGTTGTTACACCTTTTGGGGAGAGGAGGTTTCAGTGAAGTTTACAAGGTAAGTGTGAGGACCTGGGAACCCAGATTGGGGGTTAAACTGTTGCCTACTATCAACTTGGAGAGCATCCTGCATAGTGAAAGCTGAGTCATCTGTTGGCTGAAATTTAAAATTTTAAATAAATCTCTGTCTTTGGGAAAACTGTTTCCCATAAACTTAAGTGATGGGGCATCGAGATAGTAGAGGATGAGAGTGATTTTTTAAGAGTGTCATTTAAGGTTGTTTGCTAGCATTGGCATTCAAAAGGGTATCCTGGCTTAGAGAGCTTCAATTTGGGACAGCAGAGTACAGACCATCGTGCTTCCAGATTGAGTGTTACTGAATGAGAGATTTAGGCAGTTTCAAATATAGTTACAGATCCATATCATGTTTAGCCATAACCTGGTTTAATTTCTCTACGTGTTTCTGGCAGCTGGCTATAAAATGCAGAATCAATTTAGTAAATACTCTTCACTGCACAGCTCTGGGAGGTCCCCGTTTCCAGAAGTGCGGTCTTCACTGTTAGAAATCTTTCGAGTAAAATAAATGGTTTTTATTCCAGGTAAAACTAGTTCAACTGTTTGTCAGTTACCTATTGTGATTTATATATATTTACATACATATATATAATATATATATATATATCTTTAACCAATTTTTTTTTAAAGATTTACTTATTTGTTTAAAAGGCGTTTACAGAAAGGGAAAGAGACAGAGGCACAGAGAGAGAGAGGAGAGAGAGAGAGAGATCTTCATTGACTGGTTCACTTTCACTCCCCAAATGGCCACAATGGCTCAAGCTGGGCCAGACCAAAGCCAGGAGCCAGAAGCCAGGAGCTTCCTCTGGGTCTACTGCGTGGGAAAAGGGGCTCAAGCACTTGGGCCACCTTCCATTGCTTTCTCAAACTCATTAGCAGGAAGCTGGATCAAAAGTGGAGCAACTGGGACTGGTGCCCATATGGGATACCAGCACTGCAGGTGGTGGCTTAACCTACTATGGCACTGTGCCAGCCCCCTTTTTAACCATTTTTAAGTGTACGGTTCAATGGTATTAAGTACATTCACAATGCTGTACAGTTGTTCTCCATTTCTAGAGTATAGTATGATTTTTAATGCACTGCTGATTTTATTTTCTAGTATTTTGTCCATAGTTTTAACATTTTTTTTTTTTTTTAATTTTTGACAGAGTGGACAGTGAGAGAGAGACAGAGAGAAAGGTCCTCCTTTTCGCCATTGGTTCACCCTCCAATGGCCACTGCAGCCGGCGCGCTGCGGCCAGCGCATCGCGCTGATCCAAAGCCAGGAGCCAGGTGCTTCTCCTGGTCTCCCATGCGGGTGCAGGGCCCAAGCACTTGGGCCATCCTCCACTGCACTCCCGGGCCATAGCAGAGGGCTGGCCTGGAACAGGAGCAACCGGGACAGAATCCGGTGCCCCGACCGGGACTAGAACCCCGGGTGCCGGCGCCACAAGGCAGAGGATTAGCCTATTGAGCCACGGCGCCGGCGGGAAGCTCTTTATTACTGATTTGGTTTCCATCTTGATTATTGGTCTGTTTAGGTTTCTGTGTCTTCATGAATCAATTTTGGTAGATTGTGTATATCCAGAAATCCATCCATTTCTTCTAGATTTTCCAATTTGTTGGCATATAGCTCTTTGTAGTAATCCCTGATTATGATTTTTATTTCTGTGGTATCTGTTTTATTTTTTTTTTAAAGACAACATCCTTTTCTTTATTTTTAAAGATTTTGTTTATTTATTTGAGAGGGAGAGACAAAGGTCTTCCATCTCCAAATGGCCGCAATGGCTGAAACTGCACCGATCAGTAACCAGGAGCTTCTTCTTGGTCTCCCATGTGGGTACAGGGGCCCAAGGTCTTGGGCCGTCTTGTACTGCTTTCCTAGGCCACAGCAGAGAGTAGGATTGAACCAGCACCCATATGGGATGCCGGCCCTGCAGGCATAGAGCATGGCGCTGGCCCCGGTATCTGTTGTATCATGTCCTTTTTCATCTCTGATTTATAATTTGGGTCTTCCCCCCCCCCTTTTTTTTTTTAAGTTAGTTGGGCTATTGCTGTATCAATTTTGTTTATTTTTCAAGAAACCAGCTCTTTATTTCACTGATCTTTTGTATTTGTTTGGTTTCAATTTTGTTTTTTTCTTTGATTTTAATTCTTTCCTCCTACTAATTTTGGGTTTGGTTTTTTTGTTGATTTTCTAGGTCCTTGACATGCATTGATAACTCATTTATTTGGTGCCTTTCCAATTTCTTGATGTAGGCACCAATTGCTATAAAATTCCCTCTTAGCACTGCTTTTGCTGTATCCCATATGCTGTATTGTTATCATCATGTTTCCAGAAATTTTTTGATTCCCCTTTTCATTTTTTTCTATAAGCCACTGTTTTCCATTCTGGAGCATGTTTTTTAGTGTCCATGTATTTGAATATGTTCTAGAGATTCTTGAGTTGTTAATTTCCAGCTTCATTCCATTGTGGTCAGAAAAGATGCATAGTATGATTTCAATTTTTTGAATTTGGTGAGACTTGCTTTATGGCCTAGCATATGGTCTGTCCTAGAGAAAGTTCCATGCACTGATGAAAAGAATGTATTCTGCAACTGTGGGATGAAAGGTTCTGTAGATATTAGTTAGGTTAGTTTGGTCCATAGTGTCAGTGAGCTCTGTTGTTTCTTTGTTGATTTTCTGTCTAGTTGATCTGTCTGTTGTTGACAGTGGAGTGTTGAAGTCCCCCATTACTTTGGTATTGGAGTCTATGTCTCCCTTTAGACCATTAACATTTGTTTTAAATATCCAGGTGCCCTGGCATTGAGTGCATATGCATTTACAACAGTCACATCTTCCTGTTGAGCTGATCCCTTAATCATTACATAGAGCTCTTCTTTGTCTCTTTTAACAGTTTTTGTGTTAAAGTCTATTTTGTCTGATATTAGGATGGCTACAACTGCTCATTTTTGCTTTCTATTACCGTAGAATATCTTTTTTTCCATCCTTTCACTTTCAGCCTGTGTGTATCTTTTTTGGTGAAGTATGTTTCCTGTAAGCAGCAAATAGATGGATTTTGTTTTTTAATCCATTCAACCAGTTTATATCTTTTAACTGGAGAATTTAGGCCATTTACATTCAGGGTTTCTATTGATAAGTAACTTTTTGGTTGTGCCATTTTCCTGTTAATATTTGTATTCTTTGGATTTCATTTGTACTTTCACTGGAAGATTTTCTGCCTTCACATTCTTTCATACTGATGACTATCTTTCTGTGTCTCTATATATAGTACATCCTTAAGCATGTTTTGTAAGGCTGGGCAAGTGGTGACATTATTTCAATATCTCTTTGTTTTGGAAGGTCTTTATTTTGCCTTCATTCATAATTAAGAGCTTTTCAGAGTTCAATATTCTTGTTTTTTTCTTCTAAGACTTTCTCTCCTAGCCTGTAGTGTTTCTGATAAGAAATCAGCTTTAAGTCTAATTGGAGATCCTCCAAAAGTAATTTGGTGTTTCTCTCATGCACACTTTAAAATATTTTCTTTATGTGTTACTGTTGAAAGTTTGACTCTAGTGTGTCGTGGTAAAGATCTTTCTTGGTCATGTCTATTAGGAGTTCTATGTGCCTCATGTACTCGGACATCGTTTTCTTTTTCCAATTTAGGGAAGTTTTCTGTAATTATGTCACTGAACTGTCCTTCTGATCCATTCTCTCTTTCCACACATTTAGGAACTCCTAAGAACCATATGTTGGATAGTTTGATAGTATCCCATAAATCTCCAACATGGTTTTTAATTTTTCTAATTTCATTCGGTTTTTCTGTTGGTCTGAGAAATTTGCAAAGATTTGCCTTCCAGCTCAGATATTCTTTCTTCTGCTTCACCAAGTCTGTTGTTAAGGCTTTCCTCTGTGTTTTTTATTTGACATTTGAATTCTTCATTTCTAATATTTCAGTTTGATTTTTCTTCAAAATTGCAATCACATGGGAAAATTTTTCTTCCATGTCATATATGGATTTTGTTAACTTGTGAATTTGCTGTTTCATTGCTTCTGAGTAATCCTATGATTAATTTTTGAAATTTTTTCAGGCATTTTATTAATCTCTTCATCTTTACATTCTTTTTTTTTTTTTAAGATTTATTTATTTATTTGAAAGTCAGAGTTACACAGAGAGAGGAGAGGCAGAGAGAGAGAGGTCGTCCATCCAATGGTTCACTCCCCAATTGGCCGCAATGGCCAGAGCTGTGCCTATCTGAAGCCAAGAGCCAGGAGCTTCTTCTAGGTCTCCCACGTGGGTGCAGGGGCCCAAGGACTTGTGCCATCCTCCACTGCTTTCCCAGGCCATAGCAGAGAGCTAGATCGGAAGTGGAGCAATTGGGTCTCACATCGGCACCCAACTGAGATGCCAGTGCTTTAGGCCAGAGCATTAGCCCTCTGCACCGCAGCACTGGCCCTCATCATCACATTCTAATATTAAAGTGTTATTATGTTCTTTTTGGGGGAATCATGTTGTCTTCCTTATTCTTGTTTCATGAACGTATGCATTTATTATTAGGCATTTGTGGAAATTCTTGTTGGTTTTCTCCTTTGATGGCTTCTGTTTGAACTGTATCTCTGTGGCTTAGTGGAATATCTACTGTTTCAGTGAATACTGAGAGGCTGTCCTGGGTGTGTCCAGGGTGCTCTGGTCAATGCTCCAGGGTGGGGTGAGTATCCAGGGTGACACCCAAGTGGATGTGGTGGATCTTCTCCATTGTCACCAGGGGAGAGGGTATGATCACCTCTGTTGGTGTAATCCCACCCTCACCTCCTTTCTTCCGAGGTGATCGATGCCCTGGGTTAGCCCACAGTAGGTTCAGCACTCGCCTGCGCTGCCACATTAATGGGCTGCTGCACTCTGCTCTCCTTGGTCTTGAAGCCAGGGCTTCTTCTGGCTCTCAGTTGTGAGGATCACGTGTTGTGTCTGTGCTCACACCTTCTGTGCTGATCCAGCACATCTATTGCTTCTGTAGAATTTCCATTGCAGATCGCGCTCCAGCTCTCCGCTGAGAATTCACTTCCTCCACTTTTTTGCTACTATTTTCCTTTACCCTAAAGCAGTATATTCTTTCCCTGTTTTGCCTTCTTGGAATCCTCACTATTTTATTTTGATGCAGAAAAAATTTTGTAACCCACACGTTAGGATCTTTAAGAAGTTTGTGAAAAATGCATATAGAAATTATACATGAGTTTCAAAAACTTTTTACACCAAAATAAACATTTTTTATTTTCATTTTCCACAAATTTTCTGAAGTACTGTCCTATATTCTACATTTTGTGTATTTCTCCCTCTGTGGACCTCTGGGTTTCTGCTGTCTTAGCTATTGTGAGTAGTGCTGCCTTAATATTGGTTGTGCAGAAATCTCTTCAGCTCTCAGCTTTACATTCTTTGGGATGTAGACACACAGAGGGATTTTTTTTTAAGAAACAGTATTCACATTTATTAATATTTATTAGGATTATTGTTCATACAGGCTCAATTATCATAAAGGAAAAAGTGCTTGGGATTATTATACAATATTGCAAGGATGACCAGACCAGGATGGGACTAAAAGTGACAATTTTTAAAAATCAACCAAAATCCACATCAAGCAATCAAAAGACACTGTTAACTAGAATTGAAATAAATCTCTGGTGTTAACACTGTAGGAAAATTAACTTTTAAAATGATTCTAGTAAAAGTCAGTTAAATATTTTTGACAGACTTCAAGTGAAAGTGGAAATTCACATAGGCTGATGGAACTCGGCATAATCTTTATGCCTATTTGATACCTTCCAGAGAAAGTTCAGGTGTTTTAGAAACAATGAGCCCATCATCATGCAAGTTTGATACTGCAAATATGTCTTAGAGAAACATGGTCGGTGTAAACAATGATTCCAAGATCGCTTTTCTCAAATAGAAAGCACTGCTCTTTTTAAAAATTCCTTAAAAGTGACCAGCGTTGTGGTGCATCAGGTTCAGCTACTGCTTGCAACTCCAGTATCCTATATTGGAATACTGATTTGAGTGCCACCTGCTAACAACGTTCCTGAGAATGTTGCAGAAGATGACCCACATACTTGGGGCTCTGCCACATGTGAGAGAACCAGATGGAATTTCTGGCTGTTACAACCATTTGGGGAGTGAACCAGGAGATGGAAGATCTCACTTCCTCTCTCTCTCTCTCTCCCACCCCCTTCCTTCCTCTCTGTCACTCTACCTTTTGAATAAGTAAATAAATAAATCTGTAGTAAATAAATGATCAAAATTTCTTTTTAGCATTTCCCAAAGACTTGCCATGATGTCATCATCCGAGTTTTTCCTAATATATTTCTTCAAACATTTTAATGTTTCTGAAATCTGGATGCTGCCTAGAATGATGTGTACATTTAATGTAGTTACTCTTTCACTATTCTCTACGCTCCAAAGCCTGCCTTAGCTCAGTGCTGAATCCCAGTGTCTTGGATTCAGAAGCGTGGTATGGTAGTAGAGAAACATCACTGGCTATAGTATTAGAGCTCTTACAAATGAGGTTTTAATGGCTTGACATGGTTTTCTGCAGTGAAGCTCTGATGGTGTACTTGCATGTGGGTAGATTTTAGAGTGTAAGAAAAATAAAGCTCAGAAGTTTCTGTTTCTGTGAAATAAGATATTATATATAAATTGAGTGGGTTTGTATTTTGAAACATACTTGTTTCAAGAGAGCGTAAATGAAAAGGGTCTGTTTTAGAAGCAGCCGACTCTGACATGTCATGGTGTCCTAGAGGAGCTGACCCTGGAAGAGATCTGTAGATCAGTGACCATCACTGTTTCTGGACAGTGTATCCTGAACCTGTCATTCTTATCTATTCGTGCATACCTGGAAACTGGCAAATGCGTGGGAAGAGTGTTAAAACTGAAGCAGTAAGCTTCTTATCTGATTTTGAAAAGCTAAGAAAGCCTTCATTCTGAGGGTTTGTCAATAAATCTTTTTATATGAGGGACTCTCTTATTGTGTTAAAATATTATTATACTGTGATTTATACCCAGCTTCCTCTGTGTTCCCCTCATCACCCAGGACCTAGACTGCCTGGCTGAAGTGCGATTCTCCAGCAGTGATGTCTCTGCTGGGGAAGGCCTGTTCCTTTGAGCAGTGCTGGCGAGGTGACTGGGTCTGACTAACTTCAACCACGGTTGGCATTAAAACTGCTTTTCATTTACCAGCTGGTAGGGGTAGAACTGAAGACAAGGCTGATTGTTTTTCCTCTTTTGTTTCTGTTTTTATTTCATAAACATAACATACCAAATTACAGTTTATTTTCTAAATCATCATACCAAGGAGGTATATCCTGAGGGGTTGTTTTCTCCTGGGGATAGGCCTTGTGGGTCTCCAGGATCTCAAAAGTGGCAACAGTTGTTGTTGAAGCATGTGAAGTACCAGTGTCAGCTGAGGTGGTGAGGGAAAACCCAAGGGAGAGCGGTCCCAAATGAGATAGACAACGTGCAGAAAGAATTGCTGGGAAGCGGCTGTTAAGACATGGGCTGTCTTTCTGTTTGTGGTGTGTGCTTGGTTTTATGTTCTAAACCCCTTGGTGCCAGTGCGTCTGGAGACATCTAAATTATCTAATCACAAGTTTCAAGAAGATGGTGCAACACTGAAACAAGTATGTGATGTGCTATCATTTGCTGGTGTTTTTATTTAATAATGTATTTTGTGTGTTGATTGTGTTGATCTGTAAATAGAAGCTTTAAGTTAGTTGCCTATAATTCCTGTTAGCATTTGTCCAGAATATGACTTATTCTTTTCCTTTATAGGCATTTGATCTAACAGAGCAAAGATATGTAGCTGTGAAAATTCACCAGTTAAATAAAAACTGGAGAGATGAGAAAAAGGAGAATTACCACAAGTAAGCGTGATTTTTTTCAAAATTTAATACTAATAGCTGGTGTTTAAGTGTTATGCTAAGATCTTTGTATTCAGTATTGTTGCATTTTGTTTCATTTAATCCTCATAACTGGCCTAAAAGAGTGAATATCTTCATTGTGTGTCTTACTTATGAGGAAACTCTTAACTTACAGAGTTTCAGTAACAGGAAATGAAAGAGCTGGTATTTAAATCCCAATTCCAGAGCCCATGCTCTTAACCTCTTCCACTGTATTTAAAAAATAGGGACAATGTAAAGGTGTCCTTTAGTGGTCTGGGGACTCTGGGGGGCTGGGGGTGGGTTCTTTGCTGTTGCAGTCATTTCCTTCTGCAGGAGACAGGGCGTGCCTAGGTGAGGAGTTGACCCCTCGGCGTTCCTCACAGTTTCCTATCTCCAGTTCTCATTTCAGGGTTCTTCTTTCTTTGCCTCTCCCTTAAGTGTGCTGCTAGTGGCAGCCCTCCTCTGTCCTGAAGGTGAGGGGTTAGGAGGGTGGTGTCTTTAGCATGAATAGCCAGTACATGTATAGCTGGGGATTTCTTTGTTCAGCCAATGTCAGGTTTCACCTATGTTACCCAAGCCTCAGTGCACTGGCACATTGGTGGCTCATTTGCTTTGGAAGCCACATAGACTTAATTTGCCATTCCCCCCTGGGCTTAGTTTTGTTTCCTTTTTGTAGGTACTAGCATTGACTGAGACAGACCCTGTTCCTCAAAGGAGGAGATAAAGCGCCTTTTGATAGAAACAGACTCACCGGTCTTAGAAAAGCAGTCTTGTTTTCTTGTAAATAATACTTTGGAGGGGAGTGGAGGATAGAAGACTTTGACATAGCCTTTTAGTGGCCTCTAAATCTCCAGAGGAAAACCAGATGTCTCTGTGTCATCAGCCAGTTCTTGAGACCTAGACAAAAGCCATTCTTGCATTATACCTGTTGTTCATCAGGGACCCGAGAACTTCTCCTCTGTGGACAGGTTGGCGGTGGCGCTCAGTGCTGGAGGAAAAGTTCTGGGGGGGTGTTAAGAGAAATAGGCCTGGGTAGGGAAAGGAGTGCTGTGTGGTTTCCACCCCACCCCCCTGCGTGTGTGACAGGCAGGCAGCTGCGTTCCAGGCACTTGACACGCAGGGATGAGCAGCCTGCAGCATGAATGACAGGAGCACGTCAGAGAAGGAAACCACATGCTATTCCAACCAGTTACAAGGAAGAAGAGTGTCTTTTGTGTTGAGCCTCTAAGAGTGCTTAGGGGTATTGGACCAGCGCTTTTTAAAATGCCTTCAGTTATCTCTGGGCATGTTCTACATCTTACCCGTGCCTTGACCACTTGAAAACAGTTACTTCCACTAGGGATCAGCCCTGGTTAACCTTGAGAACAGAGTTCCTGTGCTGAGAATTTTCCGTACTTTCCCTAGTTTCAGCATCCGGCTTTATAGGCTGACCTTAAAGAGAATCCTAATGTTGAAAACTATAGATAGGCATTCTGTTCATGCAGCCTTGTGAAATGATAAGGGGTTGGAACCAGGTTCATGTCCCTCCTTAACACACTTGGCAGGCAATTTGAGTCCCCAGTGGTATGAATTGGGAGTCTCTCACATTTCTCTACCAGATGCAGAGAACAAGCAAAGGGAGGGGTCCCCTGGGCAGAGTGCTTGCTGTCCAGCTGCAGCTCCAGCGCAGCCTTTCTTGCAGGGGTCAGAGCCTCGGCAGGGCCGCTTCTGCTTGAGAGACACTCTGGGCTGCGTGCAAAGTTCTCGTGATCGCATTCTTCCTTGGAAGAAGACTCTTCCATATTCCCCCTTTCTTTGAAAGATCTTTGCTTTCTAAGTGACATGAAACCATACTGAGAATTTCAGCCTACAGATAATGGTGAATTGGCAAAATGTCATTTTACTCTTTTGAACTTGGAGGAGGTTTATGTCAAGTACAGAACAGATTTTGAAGAGTGCTTTAAAATTCAGTATTAAACTAAAAAGTGGTACACTTCAGTGCTGTGCTAACATTGTAAGGTTACTCCGCATAGTAAGATCTTTAGTTGCTTTTCCATTCATGGAGATAATTCCTAGTCCCGTTTTAGTTTAAAAAATAAAAAGGAGGAAAAACTCAAAGAAAGGGTCTTGTTTTGTTGAGTTTTGAGCTCTGTTCTGGATCGTCTTTCTTCCTTCCCCCTCAAAATAGAAAGTAAACCAATTGTATTAATTTTCATATGAAACGCTTTATAAGTATTGCTAGATTTAAATCCCTAAAATAGCATCTTAAAAATTCTGTAGTAAGGGCCGACGCCGCGGCTCACCAGGCTAATCCTCCGCCTGCGGCGCCGGCACCCTGGGTTCTAGTCCCGGTTGGGGCACCAGATTCTGTCCCAGTTGCTCTTCTTCCAGTTCAACTCTCTGCTGTGGCCCGGGAAGGCAGTGGAGGATGGCCCAAGTGCTTGGACCCTGTACCCGCATGGGAGACCAGGAGGAAGCACCTGGCTTCTGGCTTCTGGCTTCTGGCTTCTGGCTTCTGATCAGTGCAGCACGCTGGCCGTGGCAGCCATTTGGGGGGTGAACCAACGGAAGGAAGACCTTTCTCTCTGTCTCTCTCTCTCTCACTGTCTAACTCTGCCTGTCAAAAAAAAAAAAAAAAAAAAATTCTGTAGTAGGAAAAATTTCATGTAAAGTTATCTACATAATTTCTGTCTACATATAATTTATATATGAATGGATATGTTCTTATACAATACTCTTTTATTTCTAAGATAAAAGCAACATTTTTATAAATCTAAATAAATCCACTTTTTTATTTTTTTTAATATTTGACAGATAGAGTTAGTGAGAGAGAGAGACAGAGAGAAAGGTCTTCCTTCCGTTGGTTCACTCCCCAAATGGCCACTATGGCCGGAGCTCCGCCGAGCCGAAGCCAGAAGCCAGGTGCCTCTTCTTGGTCTCCCATGTAGATGCAGGGGCCCAAGCACTTGGGCCATCCTCCACTGTTTTCCCTGGCCATTAGCATAGAGCTGGACTGGAAGAGGAGCAACCTGGACTAAAACCAGGCGCCCATATGGGATGCGGGCGCCATAGGCGGGGGATTAACCAAGTGAGCCACGGCACTGACCCCTAAATATATATCTACTTAGGAAAAAGAAACTTTAGAGGCTAAGTTTTACTACCTCCTTATTAAAGTATGTTTTGATAGTGCGTGAATCCCTCGGATGCTAAATTGGAAGTTGAGCATGTGAGGGGCAGGACTCAGCTACTGCCTTGCTAAGGAAGTAAGAGAAGCAGATCTGAGCACGGGACGCACTGGTGACACTTGGCAGATTTCCTGAGTTGGCGAGGACTTTGAATGACACTTCCTTTGTTTCTTAATTGTTGTCTCCTTTAGTTTCCTGTTTTCTGTAAGATGGCAGAGAAGTTAGTCTCTACTTTGAAATGCATAAAATGAAGATGTTGAAAAAAATGAGTAGAAAATTATAGTAAAAATATGTAAAAGAAAGAAATTACTTAAACAGTGATCTGTTTAGTCCACAGGTTTTTAAACTTGTTCTGTAGACAGCAGTCACAATTATCTTACCAAATGTGATACTACATTGGATCCTGATACATTACAAAGTGTCAGTCTACTTTGATGGCATGGGCTTGGGCTTGGGCCACAGCTAAATTTTCTCAGTGTTTGCAGAGGATGCATTTCTGTCCTTGCATTCCAGTGAGGGGGGAAGTGCAGCTCAGGGAGCTGGAGTCACCAAGCCCCCCACAAGGAGAGAATGTGTGCTCCGACACCATCTGTCTCAAAGCCGGCAAGTCCGTGATAAAGAATCAGAAAAAGCAAAAGTGGCAGCCTGAAAAATAAGACCAAAGTTTCCATTGAGGGAAAAACCTTAATTTCTTTTAGATTCCTAGTCCCTTCTCTTTGCCCAATTTTTACTTCAGCTTTTCTTCAGTTGAGTACTTTCTGTGTATTTTTGATATATTGGAATATACCAGTTTCAGTAAATACCCTGGCCCCCACTTTTTTTTTTTATTTTATTTTACTATGCTGTGAAAAGTTCCTCTTTTCTGACTTTTGCCTTTTTTTTTTTTCAAAGATTTATTTTATTTATTTGAAAGACAGAGTTACCAAGAGAGGTAGAGACAGAGAGAAATGTCTTCCATTCGTTGGTTCACTCACCAAATGGCCACAGCGGCCAGAGCTGCGCTGATCCAAAGCCAGGAGCCAGGAGCTTCTTCCAGGTCTCCCATGTGGGTGCAGGGGCCCAACGACTTGGGCCATCTTCCACTGCTTTCCCAGGCCATAGCAGAGAGCTGGATCAGAAATGGAGCAGTCGGGCTCAAACCATTGCCCACATGGGATGCTGGCATTGCAGGCTGCAGCTTGACTCATTACGCCACAGCGCTGGCCCCAACTTCATGTTTTCTTAGAACAAAATAAGGCTGATGGCAACTTAAATGTTCCTTGTGAAGAATAATATTTAAAAAGAAAAATTAAAGCAATGCTAATTGACAGATAACAGGTAATCTCTTAACACAAATGGTTTACAAGCTAAAAGTGACCCCTTTGCTGTACCCCAGAATGAAAACATGTAGAGATATGAAGTATCAGCTTCTGAAGAGAGAGAGGGCGAAAGTTCTCTTGTAAATTTTAAAATCTGATATTTGAGTGTAAATATGAAAGAGATATGAATGCCATAGCATGAACTTGAAAGGTGCAAAAGATTGACATACATTCATTTGACAAATATTTGAGCATCTCCTATAGAGAAAATAGGATGAATAATATCAGATGAGGGGATCAGATTGATACAAATAGAATGAACATGTGGAAATGGTGGAGAGATGAAAGAATATTTAGGAATATCGTTGAAGAGTTCTCCGAGAAAGACCAGAATACCTTCTTGTTAATTCCCTGCTTTGTTTACAGGCATGCGTGTAGGGAATACCGGATTCACAAAGAACTGGATCATCCCAGGATAGTTAAGCTGTATGATTACTTTTCACTGGACACTGACTCGTAAGTGCTCTGCCATTTTACTTCACAGATAGTGTTATTTTCTTGTCATGTTGACTAGTCATAAAATAGAAGTTAAATCTGGATTCAGGGAGTATTCTCTGAGAGAACCAAATATGTTAATTTATAAGGAAATGATCATACATAAATTCAGAATTGGGTTGGCAAGATATCTCTAGGCCAAAAGTCATGCACCCTTGTGTCTGGTAAACACTTAACAACCAGCTTGGAGAGAAGAAAAGTATTTTTCATTTTTCATGGCATAAATATTCCTGCCATGTCCAATTTTGAGCTAACAACTTAAAAAAAAAAGCTTAGTTGAATTTAACTCATATACCATATGACTCCTACATTTAAAATATACAATTCAACAGTTTTTAGGATATTCACAGATTTATGCAACCACCAATAAAGCCAAATTTGTAATATTTACCACTTCAGGAAAACCCCATACCTTTTACTGTGTGCCATCCCTCTTTTTACCACCATTGTGCCTCTTCCTCAGCCCTAAGCAACAACTGTCTCTATAGAATTCCTTTTCTTGATTGTCACAGAAACATCAGCATTTGTTTGTGCTCCTTTTGTGACTGGAGTCTTTCACTTAGCATAGCATTTCCAAGATTCATCTGTGGCTAGCACGTATCAATGCATCGCTTCTTTTTATGGCCAAATAACAAGCTCAAAAACACTTCTGAAAATGTAAGTCAGCTCTTCAGAACCGGCACAAATTGTTGCTAGCATGCCTCTGATGTGCCCACCGCATAGACTGTTCAAGGGGGTCTCTGCCCGACCTGTGAGACTGATGGGCTCCGACGGGCCTTTTCAACAAAACCAGCAATGTGACTTCACCCTGAATGAACGTGGCACAGATGAAGGCAGAGCCCAGTGCTGCACACTGACAGATAGGTTCGTAAGATGCTACAGTTGGGATGGAACTCAAGAGTCTAGCTTCTCATTGGATTTCAAGGACCAGAGAAGTTAAATGACTTGTCTGAGATCTTTGACAGTCTTGGGCATTACTATGTGTTGTTAACTGATATACCTTATCCCGAGAGCCTCCGGGTTTATACAAGATCTGAGAAGTATTTCGGCACTTGGAACTGTTCCTCTATAGGCGTCTGGACTGAGTCAGGAGAACCTACCCTTGTTCTTGATTCTAGTATTGATCAGTAGCTACCTCAGAGGTAGCTATGCAGACAGACCGCCAACCTGTTTCCTCTTGCAGCCATTCAGGGTATTTCCTTGTCATTAAGGTGGCCCTCACACCAAGTACAGCCGTTTGTATTGCCACAGACCAGGATTCAGAAAAATAATCTGGTTAAGGGCAGGTCTCTGTAGTATGATGCCACTTGCTTTGATTTGAGCAAATTCCTTAAATATTAGGTAGACTCCCCCCTGAGATATAAATACAAAAACTAGTTTAAAAATTTGGATTATCACTTGGAATTATGTATACAATTTTATCTAATACAAATCATTGAGTTGATTCTGTATTCTTGAGTTGTTTACTTTGATCTTCCTATTGTATGTATGATAACTTTTCACCCAGAACAAGTCAACCATTAGTGTAGAAAATTCTGAGAATGGTTGGGTACTAAAAGTAACATTTTATTTCCAGCTTGCATTTGGATTAAAGAATCAGTTCCCTGAGCATGAGAGTCTGTCCCAGATTTTAGCATCTTGGATCATAGAATCTGTTGATTCCAGAGGTTTATTCTTGAATAGGGCACCGGCCTTCCTTGCCCTGGTTTTGGAAGCATGAGCTGTCGTTCAGTTTTGGGATTCCTCAAGAATATGTGCCCACGTTCAGCAGCTGTGCTTTTGGAAGGCCTCAGGTTGCACAGACTCGGTGCTGGCCCTGAGCCTCTTCACCTCAGTTCTGTTCCTTATCTTCCCTGCTCTGCGTCTTCGGTAGGTGGACCCCTGTAGGCTAGGCTTTTCAGGCTAATGTTTGAGTTGGTGGCCAGCTGGTCCCAGCCAGTGAGGAGGCGAAGATGGAGAAGATGTTTCTCCACCCTCTCCGCACCCTCCCTGATGACCCTGTGTTCTGGCTGCACCATCTCAGCTCTCTGGCCTTAGGGTGCTGATGCTTCCTGCTGGTGATGACCTCAGGGGTGCCTCACTGGCCAGTTTTTCTTCTTAGCTCTTCCTTCACCTGTGTGATCAGTTCCCTAAATTAAAATCTCTGTTTTAAATACTCAAGTGTTTTTTTTTTTTTAAGATTTATTTATTTGAAAGTCAGAGTTTTAGAGAGGCAGAGGCAGACAAGAAAAAGAAGTCTTCCATCTTCTAGTTCACTCCCCAAATGGCCACAATAGCTGGAGCTAGGCCTATCTGAAGCCAGGAGCCAAGAGCCTCTTCTGGGTCTCCCACGTGAGTGCAGGGGCCCAAGGACCTGGACCATCTTCTACTGCTTTCCCAGGCCACAGCAGAGAGCTGGATCGGAAGAAGAGCAGCTGGGGATGCCGGCGCTGCAGGTGGAGGATTAATCTACTGTGCCACAGCACTATACCCTGTAGTGGTTTTTATTTCCCAACCTAGCTGGTAGGGTCAGTAGCTCAAAAATTATTCACCTCTTAGGGATATTCCAGCAGTTTAGGATGCCTTATATCAGTTTATAATGCCTTGGAAGATAGACACATGACCCATTTGGTAGGTAGTTTTAAATTTGGATCTGTATGATGTATTCTGGTAAGTGAAGTAAAAAGAACCTGTGCTGGTTAATAATATGTTGTTGCATGTTTAGGAGCTGTTTTATACCTGTGTGTTTAGCAAAGAGAAACTATAGTGCAGTGTTGTGCCAGACTGCCAGGAGACATAGTATAGAGCCCAATCTTGAGACCTAGGCAAAACCTGGTTTCTCCCTCACTGTTAACACCCAGGATTATATAGCATTTACAGTGAGAATTGTGGACTTGATCACAATATGATTGTTTAGAAATGGATATATGATGTCAGTTTGTAAAGGAGACCTTCCATAAAGAGCTTGAGCTGACGTACAGTTTTTGTGAATGTCCAGGTTTACTGGCACTGGTTTAGCGAGTCGTAATCTGCTTGTTCTTACTCTGTGGCTCACGTGCTGGTTTGTGTGTCTTTAGGTTTTGTACAGTATTAGAGTACTGTGAGGGAAATGATCTGGACTTCTACCTGAAACAGCACAAGTTAATGTCGGAGAAGGAGGCCCGGTCCATCATCATGCAGATTGTGAATGCTTTAAAATACTTAAATGAAATAAAACCTCCCATCATACACTATGACCTCAAGCCAGGTAAGTCTAACTCTAGGAGACGACGCTGGTGGCTTTTCTGTGGCTTTATACGTGATGTAGAGTATTTGGCAGCAGTAGAGAAACCCTAATAACATCTGCCTTCAGCTTTCCTGGTAGGTGTGGGCAAAGGACGCCGCACTGGGCTCGGGAGGGTGGGTCAGATCAGATACTCTAGGAGACTGCCTCTGTGTGTGTGCAGCTGGCGCAGCTCCTGGTGTCAGTCCCATGAAGAAAGAACTTTCTGGCAAGTGCAGTTTTGCTTGATCGCATTACTCAGACTGAAGAGCAGATCTTCCATACATGTCTCTTTGATGAGTGCCCCAAAATTAATGACTTCTCTTTTTGCAAGGTTGTCATCTAACTTTGATAGCAGAAAACAGCACGGGCCAGTTAGACTTCGTACCTCCTTTTTTCAGCTGATGTTTAGAAGCCTGCAAGCACACTGTGTACAAACTAACCCGCTCGGCTTGGGCTTTAGGAAATGGTTCCTGCTTTCCTCCTGGAGTTGCAAAGCGGTTGTGTGCTTCACTCCTTTGTTAGCTACATATGAACTGTCGCCAGTGTTCAGTGTTCTAATACAATGCAGAGGACTAGGAGCGATGTGCTAGAAGATGATTGCTGTGATTGGGTTTTCCATCACTGAATCCAGCACACTTTTCTGCTGTAGGAGCTGTAGGTGGCGCTGTGACACCAGCTTGGATACCTTTGGGTGGTTTGATTTTTTTTTTCCTTCAGAAATTACTGTTCTAAATAACTTTCTTCACAGAAAGTTTAGATGAAAATTTCCCATCACTTTTGACCACTTATTCAAATAATTTTTATTTGGTGACTTATTTTTACTTCCAATGCTCATCATGGTGGTTTTGGCACATTCAGCAGGTGGTTCTAGGAGAGGAAACGTTTCCAGCAGACGCAGAGTACCCTCCCTCAGCATCTAGAGTCAGATTATTGTATCCCAAAGATGCAGATGTTTGCATGCAGGAGTTTGAGTTCAGTTCATCTCTTCTGTTACTATTTTGAGTTTTTCTCTTAACCAGGAAGCTTCTGTTTATTCATGAAGCTTTTTATCTTTTTAGGTAATATTCTTTTAGTAAATGGTACAGCATGTGGAGAGATAAAAATAACAGATTTTGGTCTTTCCAAGATCATGGATGATGATAGCTACAATTCGGTGGATGGCATGGAGCTGACATCACAAGGTGCTGGTACTTACTGGTACGTACCCAGGGGGTCTGCTGGGATGGCCGGTAAAATACGGCTTTCCTCTGCTGAAGCCGTAGTAACTAACAAGGGATTTCTGTGCTGTCTGTAAGGCAAAAAGGGCCCCCAGACTTTCCTTCCTCAGATCGCTTCCCCCTGTTCAGCTGTTTCTGTGTTTACATTAGTTCGTCCTGGTTTTGTGATTTCTCTCTCTTTCTGGAAAGAGAGCTTGTATTTAACCAGGTGTTTTGAGAAGTGTGTCCCTTCCACAGGACTGGCCTGAGGAGTGAACAGAGAGCAAGGTTGCCCATGTTGTGGGCATGAAGGATGGCCCCAGATTCTTTTCAGAGCAAATGTAGGTTTCTTTTTTTCATGGATTAATGAGAGGAAGGATTTGTTTCTAGAGTTGCCTGAGGATGATGGACTATCAAGAATTAAGGAGCTGTGAAGACCAGGATGAAAAATAGCCATGGCATCACATGAAATCTATACAGAAAAACGTGAAGTTTGTCCATGTCTGTTAGCCATGTTCTAAAAAGTTCTGGGTTCAGCATGGCACAGAGGATTAAGCTGCTGCCTGCAGCACCAACATCCCATATTAGGAACGCTGGTTCAAGTCCCGGCTTCTCCACTTCCGATCCAGCTTCCTGATGATGCACCTAAGAAAGCAGAGTAAGATGCTTCAAGTATTTGGGACCTTGGCACCCATGTGGGAGACTTGGAAGGAGTTCCTGACTCCTGGTTTTGGCCTGGCCCAGCCCCCACCATTACAGCCATTTGGGAGAGTGAAACCAGTGGATGGAAGATCTTTTTCTCTGTCGCTATGCCTTTCAGATAAATAAAATAAATCTTACAAAAATAAAAAGTTTTGAGGTACATGTCTTCCCATGTGTTGTCACCCTTTCTCCCAGCAGCTCTACCCCAGCTGGCTCTGCCTGCCAGCTCTATGACCTCTCCTATTTCTCCTGTTACTTACGGCAATGAGAACCATAAAAGATACTGCAGCTTGGGTGGTTAGCTCTGTGATTGTACAGTGTTGTTACCAAAGTTTCCTTTTCTCTTCCAAGCCAAGTTGGTTACTCCAAGTCACAAATTGTCTTATGTGTTTCTGAACTTGGAGAAGGCTGTATAGGACTAAGATTCCATAGCACATGCTGTTGTATCCTGGAGTGAAGTGGTCAAACCACTTATCTTTGTGGCCACAGGGCCATAGGCCTTAGCAAGAGGATTGACTGAGAATGAGAGGGTTGCCAAGGAAGTAGAAAAGGAAGAGGGGGTGCCATTCACATTACACAGGGTCAGCCATGTTCCACCCTAACACCATGTGTGCCACACTCTGCCTGCTGTCCCTCCATGTTATAGAGATGGCACCTATAGTAAAAAGTCAGTCCCTAAATTAAAACTTTGAAATCCTAGGCTTAAAATAGAAGCTACATTTTACAGTGTTTGTTCACTGTGGTGGTTCTTGTGGGTTAGTGTTCCTGTCACTAAATGAGGCAAAAAATAGCTGCTGTTGGGAACTCTGGAAACAGGTCTAGAACTCTGCTACATAAGTTAGCTGGGACTTGGATTTGAGCTTTGTGTTTGCTCCTTCTTTTTTAGATGCAGTTTTTTTCACGTTTAAAATAGTTATCTCACTGCTGTTTAGTGCTATATTTGCTTAGCTGTAAAAATTCAGCAATTGGAATTTAAATAAAAATTATGAAGCTTTTTTAAAAGATTTATTTATTTATTTGAAAGAGTTACACAAAGAGAAAGGCAGAGAGAGAGAGAGAGGTGTCTTCCATGCACTGGTTCACTCTTTAATTGGCCGCAACAGTTGGAGCTGGGCCCATCTGAAGCCAGAAGTTTCTAACGGGTCTCCCATGTGGGTGCAGGGGCCCAAGGACTTGGCCCATCCTCTGCTGCTTTCCCAGGCCATAGCAGAGAGCTGGATCAGAAGTGGAGTAGCCGAGACATGAACCAAAGCCCATATGGGATGCCACACTGCAGGCAGTTTTACCCACTACACCACAGTGCCGGCCCCAAATTATGAAGTTTTATTTCAAAGTTATCTGTTGGGGAAGGTGGAGAAGGGTATATATGAATAAAGATTGGACACATGTTGATAGTTACTGAAGCTGGATGATATTTCTGTGGTTCATCGACTCTGTTCTACTTTAGATTATATTTGAATTTTTTTTTCGTAATGAAAAATAAGATAGAGGGGGACATCTGAGAAAATCAAGTTTTATGGATTTCTATGGTGGTTTGAAGATCTCCATTTTGGTAAAAACATTGTCATAATCACCACCCTCTGTGTCATTCACTTATGACCTAGAGAGACACAAATAGAGTAGGAAGATGTAACATTCTGAATTGACTGTTTGCAGTGTTTGGTTGTTCAGAATTAAACGAGCCATAAACTATGCCTTGAGAATCACTGTTCCATATGAGGCCATTTATTGTGATAGCATGTGCAACTTTTTTTTAACACAATTTAGTGTACTAGAACTGTCCTTTTCTTTCCCAGAGTCCTTAACGTGAAATTAGAATGCTTATTATTTTTTAGTATTATTTGGACAGGGAAATAGTTTACTTTTTTTATTTGCAAATGGAGAAACTAAGACTTAGAAATTGATCTGCCTGACTTGCACTATCAAGTTGACATCAATGTCTTTCATATTCTAAAAATTGTACTAAAATAGTACTCTGCATTTGGGTGAGTTCAGTGACCCCTAATCTTCCTCCACCACCTCCACAAAAATGTCATAAATACATTAAAATGGTTGTTTTAGAATCAAGGTTATGCTTGTTGCTTATCCAAGATTATGTTTAAGTTACATAAATCGAAGTATCAGAACTCAACCTGATGTCATGGTTCAGTCGGTTAAGTTTGCCATCTGACACCAGCATCCCACATGAGTGCTGGTCTGAGTCCTGGCTGCTCCGTTTCCAATCCAGCTCCCTGCTAATGTGGCTGGGAAAGCTCCCGTTTCCAATCCAGCTCCCTGCTAATGTGGCTGGGAAAGCTCCCGTTTCCAATCCAGCTCCCTGCTAATGTGGCTGGGAAAGCAATGGAAGATGGCACACGTGCTTGGGCCCCTGCCACCCATGTGGGAAATGGATGGAGTTCCAGGTTCCTGGCTTCCACCAGGCCCAGCCCCAGCTGTTGCAGCCATTTGGGGAATTTGGAGAGTGAACCAACGCAATGGGAGATCTCCCCTTCACCCCCATAATGCTGCTTTTCAAATAAATCAATTTCCATTAAAAAAAAGTATCAAGAGCTGTAAAAACTAGGGTCCATGGGAATTTTAGTGATGCTTGAAAGAGCTACTCTTTTTATAAATTCTTTTCTTTTTCCTTAATTTTTACTTTTTTGCCTTTTTTTTTCTCGGTGAATTCTATATATTTCATTTTATAATGAATAGTTTATAATATTTCATGTTATTATTTTAATGATATGTCTTTTGGGCAATGTAAAGGAATGAAAGAAAATTCACATCTAGTCAGATAGATAGATGTTTTTTAATTATGTTACTTTTTAAACCCAGGCATGTCATAATGTTTGATAAAGCTGTTGTGGAAGGGAATACCCTTTTTTAGTGCCCCCCACCCCTTACAGAGAATGTATTGAATAGCACTTTCATTAGGCACAGCCCTGGGCAGGGAGGCTGGGGGTGAGTCAGGCAGGGCTGGGGATGATGCTCAGCCCCCTTCGTGTATTCAGGAGTGAATTACCACCTCTCCACGTGACACCATCTTTTCATTGACTCTCCATGGAGGTCTAAGTTGACTGTTCAAATTTAGGTATTTCTGTTTTCAACAAGATCTCTGCCTCTTTGTATATGACTTAAGTTGATATCAGTATTTTTTAAGAAGTTCTGTTTCTCTTTTGGCCCAGGTATTTACCACCAGAGTGTTTTGTGGTTGGGAAAGAACCACCAAAGATCTCAAATAAAGTTGACGTCTGGTCAGTGGGTGTGATCTTCTACCAGTGTCTCTATGGAAGGAAGGTGAGGAGAAAGCCTTGCAGTGGCTGGGCTGCTGTTTGGGCGGCACGTGGACGAGGTGCCTCCACATGGATTTGTCTCTTTGAGTCAGTCATTGAGTGTTACAAAATGCAGTCTGGAAAGTAGTGGTCTAAGGAAAATATAGACTTAATAGTAAAAGCTTTATGTATAAACAGAAATTGTTGGCCTTAGGGCTAGGACCTAATGAATTCTGCTGGGCTGTTGCAAACTTGCATTTTTGCTTATCTCTATTAGATCTAGGACATGTTTTAA